>NW_012267284.1:2752172-2771926 GCF_000151885.1 Dipodomys ordii
TGGCGCTGTGGCTCAAGTGGTAGAGCGCTAGCCTTGAGCTGAAGAGCTGAGGGACAGCACTCAGGCCCAGAGTTCAGGCCCCACGACCGGACCCCCCCCCCAAAAAAAAAAAGATATAGAAGCCAGAAGCCGGGCACTGGTGGCTCACGCCTGTAATCCTAGCTACTCAGGAGGCTGAGATCTGAGGATCACGGTTCAAAGCCAGCCCAGGCACGAAAGACTGTGAGACTCCTATCTCCAATAAACCACCAGAAAACCAGAAGTGGCGCTGTAGCTAAGTGGTAGAGTGCTCGTCTTGAGTTGAAGAGCTGAGGGACAGCACCCAGGCCCAGAGTTCAAGCTCCACGACCAACCCAAAAAAAAAAAAAGATATAGAAGCCAAATGCCAGTGGCTCACACATATAATTCAAGCTATTCAGGAAGCTGAAATCTAAGGATGTAAGTTGAACAAATCCAGACAAATCCAAGAGACTCTTATCTGCAATTAACCAGCAAAATACTGGAAGTGAGGCGTAGCTTACATGGTAAAGTGTCAGCGTGGAGTGAAAAAGCCAAGCAAATACACAATGCCCTGAGTTCAAGTCCCAGTACCAGCACCAAAAATAAAATAACTTTTTCTAGGTATGTGATGAAATTGGCTATAATCTACAAGCCACAGAATTCATAAGGTCAAAATTTAATGTACAGATACAAAACTAAAACCTTGAAGATGGTCTTCAAATACCATTCTGGCTCTGCCCTTAGTAATACTTGCAAAAATTAGTGTAAAATTTTTTATACTTGATCAATACATTTCTTTGTCAGGCTTTTAACTACCTAGAAAACTGAATCATAACTAAATCAGAGTTCATTTAACTACTTGTCTATATGTAAGTTTTTTAGGTTTTTTGGTCAGTTGTAGGGCTTAAAATTAAACCTCAGGGCCTGAGTGCTGGACACCTGAGCTCTTCTGCTCAAAGCTAGTGTCCTACTACTTTGAGCCACAGCTCCACTTGCTGCTTTCTGGCAGTTAACTGGAGGTAAGAGTCTCACAGACTTTCCTACCTGGAAACTATGATCCTTACATCTTAGCCTCCCGAGTTGCTAGGATCACAGGTTTTAGCCACTAGTACCCAGCTAGAAGTCTTTTGTTGTTGTTGTTTTTGGTTGGTTGTGGGGCTTGAACTCTGGGCCTGGGCTCAGTCCCTGAGCTCTTCAGTTCAATTCAAGAGCTCTACCAATTGAGCCACAGCGCCACTTCCAGTTTTCTGGTGGTTAATTGGAGATGAGTCTCATGGATTTTCCTTGCCTGGACTGGCTTTGAACCATGATCCTCAGATCTCAGCTTCCTGAGTAGCTAGGATTACAGGCATGAGCCACCAGTGCCCAGCTGGAAGTCTTGTTTTTTTTTTTTTTTTGGGTCCAGTCGTGTGGCCTGAACTCTGGGCCTGGGTGCTGTCCCTTAGCTCTTCAGCTCAAGGCTAGCGCTCTACCACTTGAGCCACAGCGCCACTTCCGGCTTTTTGGGCCTCATGCATGCAAGGCAAGCGCTCTACCACTGAGCCACCTTCCCAGCCCCCAGCTGGAAGTCTTGTAAGTGAGTAATTTACAACTGTGGAAAAACAAACTGCTTTAAGTGTTCTTAACTGAATTATTGACCTAAACATAGTTAGAGAGCCAAAGCATGCAAGTTTAGTACAGGTGAAATAAGCAGCTAATGCTACTAATCTACTGTGTCTGACCTAAAGGAGATAAAATGGTCAGTAAAAATTTTTAGCATTTCTGCTGTTGGTAATAAGTATGTTGAAGATAAAAACTCTGCCACTGGGCTGGGCACCAGTGACTCACCCCTGTAATCCTAACTATTCAAGAGGCTGAGATGTGAGGATCATGATTCCAAGCTAGCTCAGGAAGAAAAGTAAGACCCTTATTTCCAGTTAACCATGAAAAAGCCAGAAGTAGAGCTGTGGTTCAAGTGACAGAGCACTAGCCTTGAACAATAAAAAAGCTTGAGGTGAGGCTGGGAAGGTGACTCAGTGGTAGAGCTTTTGCCTTGCATGCATGAGGCCCTGGGTTCGGTTCCTCAGCACCACATAAGCAAAAAGAAAAAAGCCAGAAGTGGCACTGTGGCTCAAGTGGTAGAGTGCTAGCCTTGAGCTGAAGAGCTGAGGGACAGTGCCCAGGCCCAGAGTTCAGGCCCCATGACGGGACCCAAAAAAAAAAAAAGGCTTGAGGGATAGCACCCAGGCCCTGAGTTCAAGCCCTAGGATGAATGGACACACATACACACATACACATACACACACACTACCATTCCATCTGTACAATCCTGCTATTTAAAATCTGGCCTTACATCTACTGGTCTTAATTAAATGAGTGTTACTGTATACATAAGTTGCACTTATACAAGAAATTAAAGAATATTTAGGGCTCTGGAACTGTTCCCTCTGACTTGTAAGAGACAGGGGTCTGTGATGTCTTACTAAGACAAAGATCCTAAATTTTGCTCCAGGAGTAAAACTACAGAAATGGGTATGTGTGACATGTGTGTAATTGACACTAACTGTTGCTGGCTTCTTCATATGTTCAATGTATTCAGGCTCCCTAAGTATAGAAGTCTAGAATGTAAAGCTTAGAGAAAAACTTTACCAAGCAAATATCCCCTCTAACTTAAAACTGTCAGTGATCAAGTCTTTTACTCATGTCAGAAGGACAGTACCTGCTAGTGTAATACTGTCAATCATCATCGTTATCCTAACTTGCAGTGTACAATGGGAGGAAGGACACTGTTCTGTCAATTGCTATAGTGCTTTAAAGAATTTGCCAGCATGACAGTTTTGGCCCTTCTCTGGAGCATTTGCAGATGATCACATTAAAAATGACTCTAGCCAGGCGCTGATGACTCATGTCCGTAATCCTACCTACTCAGGAGGCTGAGATCTGAGGATCCTGGTTGGAAGTCAGCCCAGGTAGGAAAGTCTATGAGACTCTTAACTCCAATTAACCACCAGAAAAACAGAAGTGTCACTGTGGTTCAAAGTAGGAGAGCATTAGCCTTGAGCAAAAGAGCTCAGGCACAGTGCCCATGCCAACAAAAAAATAAAAATAAAAAATTCTTCTTGGGGCTGAGAAGGTAGCTCAGTGGTAGAGCGTTTGCCTTGCATGCATGAGGCCCTGGGTTTGATTCCTCAGCACCACATAAGCAAAAGAAAAAAAAGCTGGAAGTGGCGCCGTGGCTCAAGTGGTAGAGCGCTAGCCTTGAGCTGAAGAGCTGAGGGACAGCGCCCAGGCCCAGAGTTCAGGCCCCATGACCGGAGGCCCCCCCCCAAAAAAAAAATTTCTTCTTGCAAAACTCTAAAGACATGGTCTGCTGACATTCTGCAGGACAGTCTCTAACAAGAGCAACCTGGGCAGAATTTTGAGATGCTAGGACATTTGCTTCTAGGACAATTAGACTTAATGAAATGTCAGGTAAGCCAGCCTTAATTTTTTTATGCTTTCAATTTGTACTGACTCAGATATGCCCTGCCCTGCCCTTCCCTTCCCTTCCTACAGGGAACAAGACCAGATCCTCTGAGAAAAAGCTAATCCCAGCAACAAGGAACTCTGAAGAGCTGCAGAGTGTTTAATTGGCAAAATCTTCAGAAAGCTCTTCAGAGACAGTTTGAGAAAAACTGATCGAATAATAGGGGAAATTGTCAAAATTCACATGGAGTCACTTGTGAAGGCCCTTCCAAAAATAAACAAAGCCCAACAGATTTAAGAGGCTTCTTTATACATACATGGCCATCTGTCTTCAAGCCCTTCCAGGGATTCCACTGACAAAAAGCAAACTGCTATCTTTTGGCAAAGGCCTCCTATACAATGTATTTCATTGGGCGTCCTGATCTTCTTTCTTTTCTTCTTTCTCTTTCTTTCTTTCCTTCTTTCTTTCTTTCTTTTTCTTTTTTTCTTTCTTTTTCTTGTCAGTTATGTCAGTTATGGGGCTTTGAACTGGGCACTGTTCCTCAGCTCTTCTGCTCAAGGCTAGTGATTTACCACTTGGAGCCACAACACCACTTCTGATTTTCTACTGGTTAGTCAGAGATAAAGAGTCTCACAGACTTTCCTGCCCAGGCTGGCTTTGAATCGCCATCTACAGATCTCAGCCTCCTGAGTAGGTAGGATTACAGGCAAGAAAAGCCCAGCAGTCCTGACTTTTTTCCTCTATGTTCTGCTTTATAATAGTGTTTCTAGTTTTAGGCTTTTTTTTTTTTTTTGGGTCCAGTCGTGGGGCCTGAACTCTGGGCCTGGGCGCTGTCCCTTAGCTCTTCAACTCAAGGCTAGCGCTCTACCACTTGAGCCACAGCGCCACTCTGGCTTTTTTTCTTTTGCTTATGTGGTGCTGAGGAATCGAACCCAGGGCCTCAGGCATGCAAGGCAAGCGCTCTACCACTGAGCCACCTTCCCAGCCCCGGCTTTTTTTTTTTTTTTTTGGTCAGTTGTAGGGCTTGAACTCTGGGCCTGGGCACTGTTCCTCAGTTCTTCAGCTCAAGGCAAGCACTCTACTACTTGAGCCAGAGCACCACTTCCAGTTTTCTGGTGGTTTACTGGAGATAAGAGTTTCACAGACTTTCCTGCCCGGCTTGGCTTTGAACCATGATCCTCAGATCTCAGCCTCCTGAGTAACTAGGATTACAGGCGTAAGCCACCAGCACCCAGCTTAGTTTTAGGCTTAAACAAGTACTTTTTTTTTTTTTTTTTGTCGGTCGTGGGGCTTGAACTCTGGGCCTGGGCACTGTCCTTCAGCTCTTCAGCTCAAGGCGAGCGCTCTACCACTTGAGCTACAGCGCCACTTCCGGTTTTCTGGTGGTTTATTGGAGATAGGAGTCTCACGGTCTCTCCTGCCTGGGCTGGCTTTGAACTGCGATCCTCAGATCTCAGCCTCCTGAGTAGCTAGGATTACAGGCGTGAGCCACCAGCGCCCAGCTACAAGTACTTTTTACTTACATTCCAGCTCTTTGTCTTACCATGGAAGCCTAATTCCCTCAAGACTGAAAAAGCTTCAAACTCAATTGGGGGTGAGGGAGAGTATAAAAGACTGCCAAAAAGCTGCTTTTTCTAGGCCTGCAAATTAACTAAGAACTGGACACCCAGCCCCCAACTTGGGATCTGTGCTCTTTGATCTGAGCTGTTCCCTGCCGCAGTCACTTTACTTGAGCTCCAGGAAGAACAGGAGTTACAGATAAGTATCTTGTGACAGAAGACCAGCTGCCCCTTCCACAGAAAAGGCCTTCTTATCTAAAACAGAACAGCCAAAAGTTCAGCAGACCAACCACCAGGCAACTTGTTCCAGTTCCCAGTTCAGTTCTAAAGAGCTAACAACTTCTCCAGAGATAAAGACTGAGTTGCTGGTCAACCAGGCCACACTCTGACCTGGAACTGCATTAACTCTCTCATTCCTTTCTCACCCCATCCCCAATGTTCCTTATTTATGAAGCCAATGTCTATATGCTGAACATGTACTAAAGTGCTATCTTCCCATGGCTGCCTTGGAGTAAATCTTTCTCTGCCCTTCTCCATGTCTGGTATATGAGGATAAGTATCTGGACCTAACATGGCACTCCTGGACTTTAGGCCTGGGTCTAAAAACCTGGTTTCAAGCACTCCCTGCATCTCAAGTTATCCTGCCAAAAGGAACCACTGGACCAAGGATGCTAAAAGCCAGTCCCCCCCCTTTCGTCATAGGATGGCTAGAGGTTTATGTCTACCAAGGCCTTTTGACCAACCTATACTGACTGTAAGGCAGGAGCACTGGAAAGATTAGAGTCCACAATGAGATATAACAGCCCTCCTCCAGGAGAAAGGCTCAATTCTGCCCTCTCCACCCCACCAGGGAGCTTGCACCACCTCACCTCCCAGCATTCTCTTGGGTGGAAGGGCTGGCACCATGCGGTATGGGAACTTGTGGAGCAGCATTTCATGGAACACCACGAAGTCATTGTAACGTCTATACACAGAGGACTTGAAGCGCTACAAAATGAGAGTTCAGTGATCAGACTACACATCAGAAACCAAGAGTTCATCACCCTCTTTCGTTCTCCCACCATGCAACAGAAACCACAGAAACAACACCCCAATTCCTCATCCTTGCGCTGCAGGCCTTTACCAAAAATAAAAATCCTCTAATGCTTTCATATATGAAACATAGTTTTTAAAGTGTGAATAGCTCTTTGTCTTGATAAGACATTTTTCCTTTCTATTTTTCTGTACTGGGGATTAAACTTGGGGACTCACACTTGCTAGAGAGGTGCTCTACTACTTAAGCTATACCCCTGACCCTTTTGCTTTTAATTTCTCAAAGAGGGTCTCAAGCTTTAGATTAGGCTGGCCTCAACTGCAACCTTCTCTGGCAGTGCGGCTCAAGTGGTATCTAGCAAACACAAGTCAAAGGCCTTGAGTTCACACCCCAGTACCACAAATAAATGAATTAGTTAATTAAACAAAGTACCAATTGACTACATAAAACCTACATCTCCATGTGTGCTCAGGATATCCACTCCACCCCTGCCTACATCTTGCAGACTCATACAGACAAGTAGCAAGAAGGACACAGACAGAGGAAAACTGCTATAACACTGCCACTGGCTCTAGTGAGTAGGTGGACATCCACTCTCAGGTGCCTGGGCAGAAGGCCTTCATCATGGGACTCCATCTATTTAAGGGACCAAAGCTCAAAAAGCCTGGAAGAGTCAGGTATGGTGGTGCATTCTTGTAATCCCAGTACTTGGGAAGCAGAGGTAGGAAGATCATGAGCTCCAGACCCAGACTATCTCAAAATAAACAAAAAGTATGGATGAAAGTCCAGAAGCTAGCTACTAGAGTTAAGTGGCAGCTTCCTGCAATGAGGCCCTCCTGTCCTGGGGGAAAAAAGGCTTTCTGCACCAGCCACAGCTATAGCCACAGAGTGAGCACATAGTAATCAAGCCACGGTGAGAGCTTCCTTGTCCCTGAAGTGCTCCAGAGGCAGCGGTTCTGCCTTCACCTCCAGCCTTTCTCCCAGCAGAAGGTAGTGCAGCCCCAGGCTGCGAGACTCACTGCAGCCTGCCATGACAAGACATCTGCTCACTTTTGTCCTGGGACCAGATGTCCAAAAGCCTTTTTCCCAAGAACTCTTGGTAGCACCAGGATTGCCTTCCCCTCCATTCCCCTTCTCAGGGGTGTGGCTCCACATTGACCTTGCAAACCCAGGGCTCCTTGGGGGGGTGGGGGGGGAGGGAGAAGGTGGGCCTAACAACCTCCAACTAAGAGGAAAGAACAAAAGTCCCTCCAAACCCATCCTAAGTGAACCAAGATGCTGAAAGGCCAAACTGCCCATGCCAGGTAGAGCACGGCGCCTGCTGCCTCGGTGCTGCATCTATCAGGCTCTGACACTGGGTGCCCCCACAGCAGGAAGCTAAAGGGGAACCTGTTGAGCCTGCGCAATGTCTGCCCTCCCTGCCACTCTGGCCTGGAACTGTCCCAAGCTCCCCCTCCACACAGCTCCCAGGTACCTGGCTGGAAACCTCATACTCCACATGCTTGAGGAAGAGGCCCTTCTTCTCGGGGATGAGCTCCACCTGCACAGTATCACGGGCCAGCAGCTCCTGCAGGCTGTAGGACAGCAGCAGCGGGTTCCCCTGGGGCCGCTGCATTCGACTGGAATCGGAGAGCCTGTGCTCAATGTCCTGGGGCATTGGCAGGCCTGTGGGAGAGAGAAGGTGAACACCCAATAGGGCCAGTTGCTCAGTTCATGGGGCCTCCCAGCAGCCCTGCTGACTCAACTCGTGGACTCTGGCCATGGCACGTGGCTAGAACCACCCCCATCAAGACATTACCTTGCCCACTCTGTGGAGCCAGCACTGAGATGCACATTGATCTCCCCCAAAGAATCACTATGAGGAGGTATCACCCACTTGCCCATTAGTGAAAACAAACAGAACACAACTCAAGCGTGAGGGAGCCACTGAAGAAGGGGCAAAGGCTTACAGAGATGTTATACCAAAGATGTGCAAAAAACCACTGGCCCACACTAGTAATCCTTGAGGGTATGGAGGATGCTGAGAAGGGAGATCATAGTTCCAGGGCAGCCCAGACAAAAAGTTAGTAAGACTCCATCTCAACCAATAATAAGCTGGGTGTGGCAGCACACATCTCTCATCCTGGCTATATAAATTCATACAAAGGGGAACTGAGGTTCCAGGCTAGCCCCAGGCATAAAGGGGAGACCCTATCTCCAAAATAACAAAAGCAAAAGGTGCTGGGGATATAGCTCAAGTGGTAAAGCAACCAGTCTGGCAACCCTGAGTTCAAATCCCAGTACTTCCAAAGGAGGGGGGAAAAAAAGGTACTAATGCCAATAGCATATAAAAAGATGCCCAACGCCAATAACCACCAGGGAAATACAAACTGTAACCACAGGAAGACATCACAAAGTAATGATCTTAATAAAAAATAAAAAAATGTTTAAAAGTTAATCACAAGGCAGACATCAGTAGCTCATGCTTATAATCCTAGCTAGTCAGGAGGCTGAGATCCAGAGGATTGGCATTAAAAGCCAGCTCTGAGAGAAAAGTCCATGAGATTCCAGCAACAAAATAATCAGCAAGATACCAGACTGGGGTGTGGCTCAAATGGTAGAACACCAGCCAATTAAGCATGAGACCCTGAGTTCCAGCTTCAATACACCCCCCCCCACACACACACACACGTTGGCCAGATAAGAAAATTCCATACATTTGCAGTGGCTATATCCACAAAACTAGGGCAGATCCTCTGAACAAGGTACAAAGCTACCTTATAATGCAACAGTTCTACTGCTAGAAAGATGCCCAACAAAAATGAAAACATATATGTACTGAAGAGACAAGAGTTGAGCTGGGCACTGGTGGCTCACACCTGTAATCCTTATACTCAGGAGTCTGAGATCTGAGGATCAAGGTTCAAAGCCAGCCCAAACAGGAAAGTCTATAAGGCTCCTATCACCAATTAACCACCAGAAAGCTGGAAGTAGTGCTGTGGTTTAATGTGGCAGAGTGCTAACTTTGATCAAAAGAAGTTCAGGGACTGTGCCCAGGCCCTGAGTTCAAGCACCAGGACTGGCAAAAAAAAAAAAAGCAAAAGACATGGAGGCATGTCTAGAGTAGGCACAAGGCCCTGATATAATCCCCAATATCAAAAAAAAAAAAGGATTTTCCAAGACAGCATGTGAGCTCAGTAATGATTATCAAATGACCACATATTGGTGAACAACTTGAACTTTGATCACATGAGCATCTAAAAGATGCAACTCAAAAAACACATTGTAGCCAGATACTGGTGCTCACAGCTGTAATCCTAGCTACTCAGGAACTAAGATTGAGGATCACAGTTTGAAGCCAGCTCAAGCAGGAAAGTCCATGAAACTCTTGTTTCTAAAAAACCTCTAGAAAACCAGAAGTAGAGCTGTGGCTCAAAGTGGTAGAGAACTAGCCTTGAGAGAAAAACCTGAGGGACAGTGCCTAGGTCCTGAGTTCAAGCCCCACAACCAACCAAAAAAACAAAAAACAAAAACAACACATTTTGCTCTAACCCTGACCACTCTCCAGCTTGCCCACAACCCTCTGTGGAAGTTTCACTCACTGGAAGGGATGAATCCAAATACAAATCTACTAGAGTACATACCCATGTTTTAAAACAAATGCTAATTAAGAAAAAGACTTCGAGCCAGGAAGTAGTGGCTGATTCCTATAACCTTAGCTACTCAGGAGGCTGAAATCTGAAGATCATAGTATAAAACCAGTCCAGACAGATATATCCACAAGACTCTTATCACTATTAACCATCAAAAAGCCAAAAGTGGAAGGAAGGGATGACATTGTCCAAAGAGAAATATATACTCATTACCTAACTTATAAAATGGTAACTTCTCTGTACAACAACTTAATAATAAAATTATATATTTTTTTAAAAGCCAGAGGTGGAGGTATGGCCCAAGTGGTAGAGTACCAGCCTTGAGTGAAAAAGCTAAGGATAGTGCCCAGGCCCTGAGTTCAAGCCCCAGTACCAAAAAAAAAAAAGGAAAGAAAAGAAAAGGAGGAATGAGACCCTAAATTCCAAGCATGGCCAAAAAAATAGAAAAAAGGAAAAAGGATCATGTTCACAGACATGGCCATGGTTGAGGTGTGAGTGATGCCTGGAACTAGCAACCCCCCTCCACAAACACATCATGCCCTTCTGCCAACATTGAATGCAATCACAAGGAAGATCTCTGGCATCAGAAAGCTGCAGGATCCCTGCACACGGGCAGCTGCCGTACAGTCCTGCACCAGAGAGCATGGCGTACTCTGTCTTCCTGCAGTGGTTTAGATGCTCTTACCTCACCGTATCAATCAACAGCCTCTTGGGCACCTTCCAAGCTGCTGGAACTCATTACTGAGGACGTCTCATCCAAATCCTCTCTGGCCTATAGGCTCAGTTCAGGGAGTATTTACCAGCCCTGAGCATCTCCAAATTTTCCTTCACATGCTCACAAGGAGTTGGAGTTTCTTCAATCTGTCTTCTTCATGGATTGCTCCCAAATCACAACATGTAATCCTGTAAGTAGCTCTGATTTCCTAACACTATGTAGCGTGGGAGTAGTCCATACCATGTGGACCCAAAGAGGGCTTTGTGATAGACAATGGAGAAACCACACTCAAAGAATAAAGCCAGGGGCTGGGAAGATGGCTCTGTGGTAGAGTGCTTGCCTTGGGTGCATGAGGCCCTGGGTTTGATTCCTCAGCACCATATAAGCAGAAAAAGCCAGAAGTGGCACTGTGGCTCAAGTGGTAGAGTGTTAGCCTTGAGCTAAAGAGCTGAGGGACAGCGCCCAGGCCCAGAGTTCAGGTCCCACAACCGACAAAAAAAAAATAAAGAACAATGCCAGTCCCCGAACTCATAGCATGTACTCACTGATTAGAAATGAAATGTAAACCTAAATGTACAAGTTAAACTACAGAACACTTGGAGGAAAATAGAGGAGAAAATTTTCATGTCTGTGGGTTAGGCCAAGACTTTTCAGACGTAACACCAAAACATAACTAACAAAAGATCAAAGCTGATAAAGTAGACTTGGCCAAAATTAGAAACTGAGCTGGATGTAGTGGCTCATACCCAAAACCCTTAGTTACATAGGAAGTGGAGGTCAGGATGATGAGATCTGGGGCCAGTCAGAGAAAAAAAAGTCTTCAAGACTCCATCTCAACCAATAAAAGCTAGGCATGGTGGTTCACACCTGTTATCCAAACATAAAGAGGAGGATCACAGTTTAGGATAACCCAGGCAAAATGCAAGGGCTTTCAAAAATGCAAGAGCTTTCAAAAAATAACACACACACACACACACACACTCTCTCTCTCTGTCTCTCAGAGTAGCAGGAAAGATCCTTTAAAGGAAAGGGCAAGTGACTGGAGCACAAAATGGGCAAGAAATCATGGGTCTTCCTCAGATATCATGTAACTGAAGCTCAGGGCTGAAAATTCTGACCTCTGATGAGCTCCTCTGACTCAGAGAAGTGAGGGACCAGCAACTACCACACCCCACTTACCCATGAACCGCAATGTCCATTCTGAAAGGACCTATTCGGCTGGGTAAGATAGCTCAAACCTATAATCCTAGCTACTTGGGAAGTAGAGATCAGTTCAAGGTCAGCCCAGGTATAAAAATTTATAAGATTCCCATCTCAACTCATGGCTGGGTGCAGTGGCATGCACTTGTCATTCAGACAACAAAGGAAAGCACAAGTAGGAGAATCACATTACTGGCTGGTCTGGGTCTATAAGCATGATCCTAATAACCTAAGATCCTAAGATAAAAAATAACCAACCCCAAAAAAGGCTGAGGATGTGGCTCAAGTAGTAGAGCACCTGCTTGGCAAGTACAATGCCAAGTTCAAAACTCAGTACTAGCTGATGGCTCACACCTGTAATCCTAGCTACTCAGGAGGCTGATATCTGAGGATCACGGTTTGAAGCCAGCCCAGCAGGAAAGTCCGTGAAACTTTTCTTTCTTTTTTTTTTTTTTTGTCAGTCGTGGGGCCTGAACTCTGGGCCTGGGTGCTGTCCCTTAGCTCTTCAGCTATAGACTAGCGCTCTACCACTAGGGCCTCAGCCCCACTTCTGGCTTTTTTCTGCTTATGTGGTGCTGAGGAATCAAACCCAGGGCCTCAGGCATGCAAGGCAAGTACTCTACCACTGAGCCACCTTCCCAGCGCCCCCCCCCCAGCCCTCCCCTCCTCACTCCCCCACCCCCCACCCTGTGAAACTCTTATCTCCAATAAACACCAGAAAACTGGAAGTGGCTCAGTAGCTCAAGTGATACAGCGCTAGCCAGAAGGACTTGTTGAAAGGCAATTCATCTAGAACCCTCCTCCAGAACTCCCCTGGGCCTCTCACTTTGGAAATGGTCACATGTAAGGAGGCCCAGTGACTTCTTCAGAGTTTAAAAGCAAAACTAGGGCTGGGAAGGTGGCTCAGTGGTAGAGCGCTTGCCTTACGTGCATGAGGCCCTGGGTTCGATTCCTCAGCACTACATAAGCAGAAAAAAAGCTGGAAGTGGTGCAGTGGCTCAAGTGGTAGAGTACTAGCCTTGAGCTGAAGAGCTAAGGGACAGCGCCCAGGCCCAGAGTTCAAGCCCCATGACCAACAAAAAAAAAAAGCAAAACTAGTTGTACCCATTTGGGGGATCTTAGAATAATGGACAAAGTAGGAGTTTAAAATCCCTATAAGAGCCAGGAGCCAATGGCTCACTTCTGTAATCCTAACTGTTCATGAGGCTGAGATCTGAAGATGGTGGTGGGAACCAGCCCAGGCAAAAAGACTCTTATCTTTTATCTTACAAACTACTCAGAAAAAGCAGGAAGTAGAGCTATGGCTCAAAGTCATAGAGCACTAGCCTTGAGCAAAAAGAAGCTCAGGGACAGCGCCCAGGCCCTGAGTTCAAGCCTCAAGACTGGCAAAAAAAAAAAAATATATCCCCATAAGTACCCTTATCTTTAACAAAATTTAATCAATTTGCAGTACTTTTATTGCCTGCTTCTTTCTTTCTTTTGTTTTTGTTTTGTTTTTTTTTGGGTCCGGTCATGGGGCCTGAACTCTGGGCCTGGGCTCTGTCCCTCAGCTCTTCAGCTCAAGGCTAGAGCCCTACCACTTGAGCCACAGCGCCACTTCCGGCTTTTTTTTTCTTTTTGCTTATGTGGTGCTGAGGAATCGAACCCAGGGCCTCTGGCATGCAAGGCAAGCGCTCTACCACTGAGCCACCTTCCCAGCCCTGTTTTTGTTTTTTTTTTAATCTTCCTCTGGCTCAAGTTGGCTGACTCAGAAAGTGACTCAGGTTTTCTAGGGTGCCCTCATGTGGAAAGTGAAAATATGGCAGAATATGTCACAGGATGTATGTCTAAGGCAAGAGTAGAGAGTGGGCATCAGCAACCAAATGGATCCCTCTAGGAGAATGGCCCATAGTCACGGACAGCATTAGTCCTGGGCCACATGGCAGAGTCTATTTAAACAAGCATGTATGGACCTGCAGTAGGATCCACAAGTTCTAGGTCCAGGGCCTTTCATGGCCAGGGACGGGGACAAGCAGGAGTGCCATTACCTACGCACGTGAGGCCAAAGCAGGAACCGGGAGTGTGTCATAGGAAGGGAATGTGAGACAGTTCCTCATTTTCTGCCACATTTTCACTGAATCTGGGGGCCTATTTTTCCATGAAAAGCCAAGGACATCTGATGACTAGATACCCTGACACCCCAAGATGATGTCCCGAACATATTCTAAATGTCTTCGTTAGTTGGGAACTGGGCCCAGACTTCACCAAATTCACACGGTGTTTGTTCTGTGAGCTGTATTTCATGGGTGCACTGAGGCAGTACCCCACAGGCCAGCTAGACAAGTTCCTGCACCAAAGTCCTTACACCCCAGGAAAAGTATCTCCTACGCCAGCACTGTGAAGAGAAGAGCCAGGAGTTTTACCACCACTCAGCAGGGAGGCCATGGATGGGAGCAGCTGGTACTCAGCCTGTTGCTCCCCCGAGGACTGTTGCTCCCCCGAGGAAGCCCATTCCACAGGAGGCACAGATCTGAACCCCTGCAGAACCTTCCAGGAGACACCCTTCTTTCCTAGCACTGCTCAGCTGTACCTACAGGGCCCCACCCCGCTCCCAGTCCCCGATCTGCCTGTGTCAAAGACTAAAGGTGAGCTGGACCCTCGCCACCCTAAGATGAGGAGCTGCACGTACACACAAGTTCCGGAAACACGGGTTCAGTCTCCCTTCGGCCAAACACCAGCACTGAGACAGACACATTCAGCCCCAGGCTAGATTTCCTCATGTCCAAGGTGACATTTCCTACATAAGAAGGCTTCACAAAGGGACACTTTCCACAGCAATAGAGATCCTGACCATTGCTTCTGCTTCTCAAAGGTGCCAGTGCTCAGGGCCTGGTCCTCTTTCCAGCAACCACTAGAACAGCTGGGCCACCTGAGAGTTTTCCAGACCCCAGGAGCAGAAGCCAGCGGGGTACTCCAGTGTCCAGCTGCAAGTCCTCCATCCATAGCTGCACACAACTGCATATGACCTCCAGCACCCCTGGCATGCACCCACCACCAGAAACACTACAGAACTAAAGCCAACAAGCCTCGACAGCCCCACACAACCCAAACCAGGACAGGACCCTGGGTCTGCCTCTGCCTATCATCTCAGGTTTTCCCTCAACATTGTGAACTGGAAAACACATTACACATGAACAAAAGAGGGTATAAAGATACTGTGGGAGGTTCATGGGATAGGGCTGTAGTAGCGTGTACATACAAGGTCCTGAGTTCAATCCTCAGCACTGAAAAATAAAAACACAAAACTACAGGCACTTGAACAAAATTATATTTCAAGCATATGCACCCAGAAACTTCCCTAGTCTGATATCCTCTCCAGGTGGGACCACCTCCCCCCATGAGACATGGCCACCAGCCTAATTCTTATGGCATTTTCTTTGCTTTCCATTCATTCTTTTTTTCTATTAATAAGGTTTTTGTTATTGTGAAAATACCGTACAGAGGGATTACAATTACATGAGCAAGGTAATGAGTATATTTCTTTTTTTTTTTTTTTTTCGGTCGTGGGGCTTGAACTCTGGGCCTGGGCGCTGTCCCTCAGCTCTTTAGCTCAAGTGAGCGCTCTACCACTTGAGCTACAGCGCCACTTCCGGTTTTCTGGTGGTTTATTGGAGATAGGAGTCTCACAGTCTCTCCTGCCCGGGCTGGCTTTGAACCGTGATCCTCAGATCTCAGCCTCCTGAGTAGCTAGGATTACAGGCGTGAGCCACCAGCGCCCGGCTGAGTATATTTCTTATCAAGCATTGTTGCCTCCTCCTTTGTTTCCCCTTACCATCCCTGCCCTCCCAGCTCTCCCCCCCCCTCCATTCACTCTTTTTTTCTTGTGTAAGTCAAACCCAGGGCCTTGAGCATACTAGGTAAGGTTCTACCACAAGCCTTGGTATTTTTGTTTGTTTGTTTGTTTTTTGGGGGGGGGTCCTGTCGTGGGGCCTAATCTCTGGGCCTGGGCACTGACACTCAGCCCTTTAGCTCAAGGCTAGCGTTCTACCACTTGAGCCACAGTGCCACTTCTGGCTTTCTTCTTTTTGCTTATGTGGTGCTGAGGAATCGAACCCAGGGCCTCATGCATACAAAGCAAGCGCTCTACACTTAGCCACCTTCCCAGCCCCAAGCCTTGGTTTTTTGAGTAAGGTTCTCACTATGTAGCCCAGGCTGGTCTCCTACTTAAAATCCTATTGCCCCAGCTACCCAAGGGCTGGAATTAGACATGTACTACCACATCTGGTCCATTTATACTTTTATCACACACTTAAGCATCCTCATACAACAGATCCTCTTTTGGTTGTGCATGAACATTTTAAAAATTGAGATTGCATAAAACATTTTCCTGGTATATAAATGTTTTCAACATCCTCCCTTGGGGTATGATTTATACCAAGCTACAGAACCCAGTATCTCACAAGTCATGTAAGGCTATTTCTCTAGCTTTAAAAAAAACTAATAATTTGTTTACTGAGATTCTTTAATTGTTGTTGCTGTTATGGGGCTGAAACTGAAAGCCTGGGCATTGTCCCTAAGCTTTTTCACTCAAGGCTGACACTCTACCACTCTGAGCCATAGCACCATTTCTGGTTTTCTAGTGGTATTGTAGATAACAGTCTCATGGACTTTCCTGCCTGGACTAGTTTTGAATCTCAATCCTTAGAGCTCAGCCTCCTGAATAGCTAGAATTATAGGCATGAGCCACTGGTGCCTGGCTTGTTTACTGAGATTTTGAATCAACACACACAGCCAATGACAGAGGCGCCTCTAGAAATATGGAACTACTTTGGAGAGATAAAGGAGGGTAGGGAAAAGGAGATGAATCTCATGGACTTTCCTGCCCAGGCTGGCTTTGAACCATGATCCTCAGATCTCAACCTCCTGAGTAGCTAGGATTATAGGCGTGAACCACCAAGGCCTGGCTCAGTTATTTTTTGTTTTTGTTTTGTTGTTTTGTTTTGCAGGGGGAAGGGGGTTAACTGGAGATGAAGTCTCAAAGACTTTTTGGCCTGGGCTAGCTTCAACTTCTATCCTTCAGGTCTCAGCAGACTGAATAGCTAAGATTACAGGCATGAACCACCAGGGCTCTGACATAAATGCAATTTTTTATATTGACTCTATTTCTGGGAAGCATGTCAAGCACACATTTAACTCAACTTTCAGAAAGCAACACTTTCACGGCACAGAGAGTACACTCCTTGCTACTGGGTAATGCAGCTGTTAGAAAACTGCAAACACTACTTAGCAGGCTCAAAAATGTCAAGTGAAAGGAAGACTGGGAAAACATATTGGTGACACAGTGACAGGAACGACACAAAACACACTCACACAGGACCTGAGGAAACACACAGGATGCACTGTGTAAAAGTGAAGGAATAATAGGCACTTTGGCAAAAGGGTTGAACTTGTATCACTGACAACATTTTCTCAGGTACCAATTCACAAGCAACAATAAAACATTACTGGATCTGATTACAACTCAAGACTCCTATCAAACAACACTTCAGCTGGGTGCAGATGGCTCACGACTATAATCTTAGCTACTCAGGAGGCTGAGATCTGAGGATCACAGTTCAAAGCCACCTCAAGCAGGAAATTCCATGAAACTCTTATCTCCAATTAACCACCAGAAAACCAGAAGTGGCACTGTGGCTCAAGTGGAAGAGAGCTTGCCTTGAGCTGAATTGTTCCAGGGCAGTGCCCAGGCCCAGAGTTCAAACCCCATGGCCAAAAAAAAAAAACAAAAAAACACTTCATGAGCACAGACCGGGTATCAGAAGTCTGTTAGAAAATACTATAATTGGGCTGGGGAAGTGGCTTCGTGGTACAGTGCTTGCCTAGCATGCATGAAGCCCTGGGTTCAATTCCTCAGTACCACATAAACAGAAAAAACCAGAAGTGGCAATGTGGCTCAAGTGGTAGAGTGTTAGCCTTAAGAAGCCCAGGGACAGCACTCAGGACTGGCAGAAAGGAAGAAAGAAAAAAAGAAAGAAGAAAAAAGAAAATACTGTAATTATCCACTAAGTGTACAATTCCAAAAACCAAAAGAGCTAAGAGACCCCCACTGAATAATACCAAATGCCTTCCCCAGCTGGTGAACAGAACACCACACAACACAAAGTATAGTTCAGATTCTCTCAGAATTTATCTAGGAGACTCCATGACATTTTATGATCAATATCTGCCCCCCAAACCTTTCCTTTTTGACTGAAATTTGAACTCAGATCCGCATGCTTGCTAGACAAGCATTCTACCATTTGAGCCACACATTCCCAACCCTTTTTGTTCTAGTTATTTTTCAGATAGGTTCATCTGTTTTTGTTCAGGGATGGCCTCTGACTGTGATCTTCCTATCTATGCCTCCCATAGCTTAGATTACAACCATGATCTACCACACCTATCTTGTTCTTTTAGATGCAAGCTTGCTAACTTTTTGCTTGGGCTTGCTTCAACTGTGATTCTCCCAATCTCCACCTCCTACAAAGCTGGGATTATAAGCATCTGGTCCCAAAACACTTTTCACAAAATAATTTTTCCCCTTTAACCAAGAACCATGATTGTGTGTGTGTGTGTGTGTGAGAGAGAGTGTGTGTGTGTGTGTGTGTGTGTGTGTGATATTTTATAAGCAAAATGGGACTTCAGAGTAATGATGCTATTGAGGACACTGGACCCCTTACCTATAGCTTCACAGCTCTGCTCAGGCCCTCTGCTCCTCCCAACATAGCAGGCCCTAGAAAACTGTACCTATCCCCACAATACCACACCCCTGCAGGCTCTGCCCACAACTGCCCACCACCCCAGCACCCAGGATGACAAAACATCTCTTTTGGTGCTGTGTTTTTCTCAGGAAAGAAAAAGTAATACCAAAACAAAATTCCCCTACCGGAACATATAGCTTTTTTACTAACCACAAATGCTGGCAAAATCTTTTCTACATAATAGTGAATCAGTTAGTTCCTCTTTCTCCAAATTGACACATTTTTACCTTGCAAATTGTGCCTGCTTCTGTGTGTAGAAAACATTTAAAGACTAATAAATGAAACTTTTGAAATACTCACTAAAATGTGATACTACTTTTGAAAAGAACAATCAAGTATAATTCTCTTCAAACCCATGAGCCCCATCTTCAAGCAGAATTAGACATGGGATGTAAAGAAAAACAAGTTTCTGCCTGTCAGAAGTTGACGATCGAAAGGTATAAATTGGAAGGACAGGGGTGCATACTCCATGCATACTGTCATTCAAGGTATAATTAATCCCCATAAACTGCATAAATCCCCAGTGACAGCTCAATGAATTGTGACAAATGCACACACCCAGAGAAGGATGAGGACCTGTAAATTAGGGGGGCCAGGAAGAGAAGGCTGGGGCCACTGGAAAGCAGCAAAGGCCTGGGGGCTTGACCAGAGCAGACAGGAGGATGTGCGCATACACACACATGCGCTCACACACACACACACGCGCGCTCACATACACACACACACACACACACACGCACATGCGCTCACACACACACACACACACACACACACACACACACACACAGCCCTGAGACTGGAATGTATGGAATGCTAGCACAGAGGCCAGTTTCTCCAGGATGTGAAAAATGTCCCTATGAGGCAGGTCTAAGACACTGTGACAATTTGCATATTAATGTACCCCCAATCAGATTGGATGATGCAGGCCACACCCACTTGTTGCCACTCTAAGTCATAATCTATCCACACTGGAAGAGAGTCAAGAAACAAATTATTCAGATTTGGGGCACTACTGGGGATGGGACTTCCAGCCTTGTATATGCTAGGTAATCCCCAGCCTTTGGTTTTTGTTTTGAAACAAAGTTTCCTTATGTAATTTAGGTTGGCATCAAACTTGACATCCTCCTGACTCAGCCTCTGAGTTGCTTGGATAACTGACATGTACTTCCATGCCTGGTTCATTCAGATGTTTTTGGTAATAATGATGATTTCAATATGAAATCCGTAAGGAGTTAGCATCCAAAATATAAAACTGCTACAAATCAAAAGAAAAAAAGACAATCTCATAAGAAATGAGCAAAAGATGTGCACACATCCAGTCAGAGAGGCCATTAAGGAAATAGCACAAGAAAACATAACTCAGTGGGGGGGGGGGGGGGGGGGGGGGGGGG
>NW_012267284.1:2772686-2773149 GCF_000151885.1 Dipodomys ordii
AGGAAGAAATACTCTATCTTAATTTTTCTACATCAGAAGGAAAAAATTTTTAATGGTATTAAAGGGATAGGGAATGGCTGAAATGACAAAGCTCCTGTCACCAAGTGTGAGGCCCTGAGTTCACTCCCAATACTGAAAAAGAATATTAAAAAGAACTCATTTCTTTCTTTCTTTTTGGGGTACCAGTCCTGGGGGCTTGAATTCAGAGCCTGGGCAATGTCTCTGAGCTTTTTCACTCAAGGCTGGTACTCTGCCATTTGAGCCATACATCCACTTCCAACTTTTTCTTGTGTTACTTTTTGTCAGTTGTAGGGCTTGAACTCAGGACCTGGATGCTGTCCCTGAGCCTCTTTGTGCTCAAGGGTAGTACTCTACCACTTGAGCCACAGTGCCACTTCCGGCTTTTTTTCTTTTTGCTTATGTGGTGCTGAGGAATCGAACCCAGGGCCTCAGGCATGCAAGG
>NW_012267284.1:2773449-2796689 GCF_000151885.1 Dipodomys ordii
CTCTACCACTTGAGCCACAGTGCCACTTCCGGCTTTTTTTCTTTTTGCTTATGTGGTGCTGAGGAATCGAACCCAGGGCCTCAGGCATGCAAGGCAAGCACTCTACCACTGAGCCACCTTCCCAGCCCACTCATCTCAAATCTTGAACCTCATATCTCAGCCTCCTGAGTAGCTACAATTACAGGTATGAACCACTGGCACTTGGTATTAATAAAATTATTGAAACCTGTTCTCAAAAAACAAACCAGGTGTATTTGATAGCACATACCAGTGGCCCCAGCTACTCAGGAAGTAGAAACAGGAGGATTAAGGTCCAAGGCTGGCCTGAGCAAAAAACAAAACCATATCTGAAAAACAAACCAAAGCCAAAGGACTGGGGGCATGGCCTAAGTAGCAGAACACTTGTACAAGACTGAGCTGAAAAAAAAAGGAAAGTGGAAGAGGAGACAGGAAGAGAAGCAGAGGCAGGGCCAACGAGCCTAGGCCAATACAGCAGGAGCCAGGAATGGAAGCCTCTAAAAGCTGGAAGGCCAGAAGACAATCGTTGCCAGAGCCTCCCAAGACTGCTGACACCCCCACTTTAGCTTGAGGAAACTTGGACTGACCTCCAGCCCCATAAGCTGATAATTTTGTATTGTTTAAGCCACTAAATGTAATTTTCTGCTGCAGCAACGGAGGACGATTCAGTATGCTAAGGAGAAGCAGAGCACATGCACACAGGGTATTTTCTCCTTTCTCTTTTTTTTTTGTTCCTTTTCTTTTGTTAGTGGTATTGTAGTTCAAACTCAGTCTCCTACTTTCTAGGCAGACATTCTTCCACTTGAGCCATACATTCAGCCCTTTTTTATTTTTTTTGTGGAAGTTTAAGATACTGTCTCACTATGTAGCCCAGACTAGTCTAGAAATCCCGATCCTTCTACCTTAACCTCCCAAGTGCTGGGATTAAGCCAAAACTAGAAGTGGAGCTGTGGTTCAAGTGGTAAAGAACTAGTCTTAAGGAAAAAAAAAAAAAGCTAAGAGACCACACCTTGTCCCTGAGTTAAAGCCCCAGTACTGCACATACAAAAATGTGCTGGAATTACAGATGTGTTCCACCAAGATAATCCAGAAACACATATTTCTGAGTATTAATATGCAAATATGCAAACTGATACTCAACATGCTGGGACTTTTACTTGATCTTTAACATTCCAGATTTCTTCAAACACGGGGTTTGTCCAAGTGTCCTGTAACTGAAAGTTAAGTTTTATGGAGTTACCATCACAGTCACAGCCTAAATGTCAACTAATCCAAACATAATACAAACTCCATTTAACAATGAGCACAACTTTTTATAGCAATCCCAAAGGAACTTAGAAGACAGACCTCACAGTGCCTATACAGAGTACTACAGGCAGCTTAGGCTGTGTAGACAAGAAGACAAAGTAGTCATATATCCATGACCCACATTGTTCCTTCAAGAAGTCAAAAAGATATGACACAGACATTTCTTATCTCTTGATGTAATTCATTTTCTGACCCTAGCCCACGCAACCAAGGTTCCCACCAACACACACACACACCCCTAGTACCCACTGATTGAATTGCTCACCTCTGATAAACCCAACATTTTAGACTCATGCATTTATAAGAATGCTGTGTAAATTGTCCAAGGCCACATGGCTGGGGGAAAATTAGCCCTCCTGGTAAAAATCACCACTGCCCCCAAGGAAGACCAGCTACCTATGGGAATTCCTGGCAAAGTCAAAGAAAGGGCAGGTCCCCAACAGCCCAGAGCTAGTCTCCATAAATCACAGCCTTATGTGGCAGCCACATCTTATTTATGTATAGTAGGACTGAGACTTGAACTCAGGACCTGGGCACTGTCCCTTAGCTGTTTCTTTTTCTTTTCTTTTCTTTTTGTTGGGGGGGGGTCCAGTCGTGGGGCCTGAACTCTGGGCCTGGGCGCTGTCCCTCAACTCTTCAGCTCAAGGCTAGCACTCTACCACTTGAGCCACAGCGCCACTTCCAGCTTTTTTTCTTTTTGCTGATGTGGTATTGAGGAATCAAACCCAGGGCCTCATGCATGCAAGGCAAGTGCTCTACCACTGATCCACCTTCCCAGCCCCCCTTAACTGTTTCTTTAAAGGATAGTTCTCTACTATTTGAACCATAGCTCCACTTCTAGTTTTTTGCTGGTTAACTGGAGATAAGAATCTCTTCGAATGTAATCCTACCTACACAAGAGATTGACGATCACTGCTTGAAATCTGGCGGGCAGGAAAGTCCATGAGACTCTTACCTCTGCTGGGCTGGCGATTCTCAGCTTTCAACCTCCAGAGTAGCTAGGATTTACAGGCTTAAAACACCAACCAGGACTCATGGCAGCCATGGGTGAGTCCTATATGAAAGTCTACAGTATTTAGAGTAGTCTTTGTATTTACCAAGAAATTCCTAGGCCACCACCTGCTTGGGCCACTCTTACAAGCTGAGAAGTAGCAGCCCCAGGTACAGTCACAGCCTCTCCCATTTGCAAGTGGCCCCAAAGAGTCCAGTCAGACAGGAGTGGGCCCCTACCCAGCTCCAACCCAATGTTCTACCTAACAGGTACTGTCACAGGCTCCCCTTACAAAGTCACAAGGAAGAGAGAGGGAGGGAAAAAATAGAACTAAAGCTCAATCATGGAGAAACGTTCTGCCTATGCCACCCAACTGTAACCATGTCCTCCCTGCCCTGGCAGGTAACGGCCACTGGCCCTGCCTTTCAGGGAGGAACCGGTCTCTCTCCCATCCCTCCAGAAGTCACCTGGACCATCACCTCCTCGGTGACACCTGGCCAGAATCGGCTAGACCATCCCAGTCACCAGCAGCCACTAGCACGTGCGCCCACGGAAAGGAACGTTTAAACCTCCGGGCAAGCGGCATCCTGGCTTGGGGCACGCTCACACATTAACACAAGCTTCTGAAGAAACGCCAGCTGCTCGTCCGCAAGCTCCCTGAAGAAATCCCGGGTCCCAGGTCGCAGGTCCCCAAGGCCACGCACCAACCCAAGCGCTGAAGTCCCCGGACGCAGCACCTCTCAGGCACGGGGAAGGGGGCAGTCCCTCTTCACGAAGTCCTTTGAGCAGGCCAGGTGTGGCCCGGACAGGTGGTCCCCGCTACGGCCGCGCCCGGCTCCCCAGGGCGGGAAGGGGTTGGGGGCGCAAGACGCAGGGCAGGAAGGGCCCTGAGTGTCGCCTTCGGCTCCGCCAGGCCAGGGCCTACCAGGACACAAGCCTAGGACCGTCCCGGCCTCCACCCGCCGTACCTGTCGCTGGGGGATCCGCCTCCTCGTCAGCCTCCACCTCAGCCGCCGCCGGGACTGCCGCGGCGGGCAGCGGGTCCATCGCACGGCCAGTCATGTGAGCCCGCGCGCTCACGTGACTTCCTCCCGCTCCCGCCGGCCAGCCCCACCCACGCCAGCCCGGGTCCGGCATAGCCCCGCCCACTCCAGCCCGGAGTCCGGCTAGCCACGCCCACACTGGTCTTCGTCATGCCCTGCGACGCCCAGGCGCAGTTCGGGCACGCCCACATCCTCCCAGACCCCTCCCTCTCCGTTCGCCCTGGCCCCGCCCTGCCCCGCCCCGGCCACGTGGCTCTGGTCAGGCCAGGGCTTCCCCTCCTGCATCTGTGCCAGCGGGACTCCTGAGAAATTGTCCTGGTTGGGGCCAGCGCCGCGTTGAGGCGCGCTTCTCAGCCCACTCCTGGATGGCTCGGTCACCCCCTGGGTCGGAGCCACTTTACTCACTTTCTTCCCCATGCACCCACCACCTCCCACTCTGACGCATCCAGACATTAGCTCACTCACCCACCCAGCTCAGCCACACACCGCATCCTGCATCCACTCACTGATGTGCCCCAGCTCCGCTTGCCATTACCCAAAGGCCAGGCAGGCCCTGGGCAAGGTGTGATACAGGAAAAGGCACGCCAGTTCCTGGCCAGACAGCGGGGTCTCCGTTATTCTCAAAGAGGTGCGAGGCTGTGGGAGGATCACTTAGAGGCAGTGTCTGAGGACTGACGCATGGAGGACTTGAACAGGACGGCAGAAATCGTCAAACAACTGCAAACTACTATGTTGAAGAGGTTCCTAATCATCTCAGTAGAATTAAGAGAAGATGGGATCACATTCTAGTTTGGTAATGGTTCATACTGGCCATAACAAAGACTGAACTCAGAGCCAGGTGCTTACGACATACCTGGCTGAGTTCTAGTAGGCACTCTACCACTTGAGCCACATTTCCAAGGTAGTGTCTAGCTTTATGTCCAAATGGGTCTGGACAATGCACCTACCTGTGCTTCCTCCAGCAGCTGGGAATGACAGGCATACACTACCACACCCAGCCACTAGTTGGAGGGGTTTTGTTTTTTGTTTGTTTTTGGTCCTGGGGCTGACCCTCAGCTCTTCAGCTCAAAGGGAGCACTCTACCACTTGAGCTCTGGTTTTCTGGTGGTTAATTGGAGATAAGAGTCTCATGGACTTTCCTGCCCTGGATGGCTTTGAACTGTGATCTTCAGATCTCAGCCTCCTGAGTAGCTAGGATTACAGGCATGAGCCACTGGTGCCCAGCAAGACCATTTTCTTTTTCCAGGCTGACCTCCAATTTCAATCCTCATATCTCCACTGTAGGATTACAGGCTCCAGACACTCTCTGCAATGTAAGTATTTCTAAAGTTTGAGTTTTAGTCTTTAACATTCTTTCTCCATACTTGAGACACCTTATTGTCCCAGCACAAAAGGACACCCATCACCCCAGCAAGCATAAAAAACAGTACTATTATGTCATAAACTAGTCTAGGACATGCTGTTCTACAAATGGACTACTTGGCTTTCCCAAGTCACAGTGGAGGCCACAGCATCCTGTAACCTTCTGCCTCATCTGATGGCCACTTCCTTTCCCCCACCCCCCCCCCAATCCCAGGCTTCCTTTCAGCTGTTGCTGCTGCCAAATGATACACTCAGCATTTCCCTGGCTCCACACACACATTGCTAACTTCCTGGTATTATGTGGCATGTATCTTTGCCACCCAAAGATTACAAGCTTCTTATTCAATTTTTCAGTTCATTGAAGTCTAAAAATTGCCAAGCATTATGAAAGTATAAAATGGGCCAACTGACATGTTGAACTGGAACACGTTTTGTACAACTATTTAAGGAAAATTTTAAAAATAAATCTAATTAAAAAAGAAAAGCCAGGCGCTTTCTTACAGGCTCATGCCTGTAATCCTAGCTACACAGGAGGCTGAGAGTTGAGGATCAGAGAGTTGAGGATCAGGGTTTGAAGCCAGCCTGGGTGGAAAAGTCCCCATGAGACTCTTATCTCCAATGAACAACTCAAAAACCAAAAGTGGCGTCATGGTCATGGCTCAAGTGGTAGAGTTAGCCTTGAGCACAAAGAGGCTCAGGGACAGCACCCAGGACTTGAGTCCAAACCCTATAGACAACACCAAAAAAAAAAAAAAAGAAAGAAAAGAAAATACTCACTTTTTCAGAACAATAGAATATATTAAACTTATTAACACCTCTGATATAGTCAGATTGCCTGTAATTCACTGGCTCTGGATCTTTTTTTTTTGTCGGTCGTGGGGCTTGAACTCTAGGCCTGGGTGCTGTCCCTCAGCTTTTTAGCTCAAAGTGAGCGCTCTAACATTTCAGCCACAGTGCCACTTCCTGTTTTCTGGTGGTTAATTGGAAATAAGAGTCTCATGGACTTTCCTGCCTGGGCTGGCTTTAAACCATTATCCTCAAATCTCAGCCTCCTGAGTAGCTAGGATTATAGGCATGAGCCACCAGCACCCACTGGCCCTGGATCTTGATTGTACTTTCTGATAACCTGAGGAACATTCAATTATCTGCCAGGAGTGATTATAAACAAACAGGGCCCCTCTGCTCTCCCTCATAGAAATTCTGAGGTTAGGAAATGTTCTTCCAAGGGCTGCAATCCCCTGGATCCAGGGTCAGGACTGACAGGCCTAGAGGCTCACAGCCCCATGGCCTAGAGTGAGTGGCCTGCTGTCCATAAGCCAGAGACTTAGGGCTGTAGGCACTCAGGCTAGAGGTTGATTGGTCTGAACTTTAACCACTAGCAGCCCCAGCCCTTAGTAACTCCTTAAGCCCAACTTCTAGCAGCAGTGAGTGGCAGCAGTAGACAGTACCTACTAGTGTTCCAGCTCCTGTGGTGCTGGGATCCTTGGCTCCTATAGTAACTGGTGATATAGCTCTTGGGTGTAAGGGTGGTCAGGACCCTTGGCCCTTCAGTCCCAGCAACTCCATGCAACTCCTCAGGAGACTGCAGTTTTGTTTTGTTTTGTTTTTTGTCAGTTGTGGGGCTTGAACTGTGGGTCTGGGTATTCTCCCTCAGCTCTTCAGCTCAAAGTGAGCACCCAACCACTTGGTCCACAGCACCACTTCTGGTTTTCTGGTGGTTAACTGGAGATAAGAGTCTCACGGACTTTCCTGACCATGATGGCTTCGAACCTCAATCCTCAGATCTCAGCCTCCTGAGTAGATAGGATTACAGGCGTGAGCCACCGGTGCCCAGCTGGACTGCCCTTTTTTGTCTCCAGTACATCACAGCCTTCTCACTTTCTTGGATCTCTGCCCTCTACTTCCACCCTCTCTTGTTTCCGGAAAGAACATTTCCTGAGCATACTAGCTACCAAATGCTGGTGCAAGTGGAAGATGAGGGAGGCAATTCAGGGATAGCACTCACACCTCTGCTTCCAAAAGTCCCCAGTGTATGAACAGAGAAGCAGAACAAGACAATCCTTCTGGCACACACAAGGAATCTGGTGCTGCTGCTGGAAGGTGTTCTAATCCAGAACACCTCCAAGAGGGAATTTAGTCCAGATATCAAACACAGGGAGTTCTTCTGAACTCTTTTTTTTGTGGTGCTAAGGAATCGAACCCAGGGCCTCATGCATTCAAGGCAAGCACTCTACCACTGAGCCACCTTCCCAGCCCAGTTCTTCTGAAATCTAACTAAATATATCAGCCATGTGCAGATCCTTTCTGAAGAATAAGATTCCTGTTTCATTCAGAAAATATTTCAAAGAATTGTTTTTTAACATTTTGCTTCCTAGAAAGGATCCACTTCCAGCCATGTACCAGGCTCACACCTCAGGAGGCTGAGATCTGAGGATCCTGGTTCAAAGCAGCCCTGGTAGGAAACTCCATGAAACTCTTTTCTCCAATAAATCACCAGAAAACTGGAAGTGGTGCTGTGGCTCAAGTGGTAGAATGCTTGCCTTGAGCTGAAGAGCTGAGGGACAGCGCTCAGGTCCAGAGTTCAAGCCCCATGACCAACAAAAAAAAAAGAAAGGAAGGAAGGAAGAATCCACTTCCATAATGACTGTGCAGCCATTTATGGAGTCAAGTTTATTGCTTTCCATTCAGGAAGATGGTATCTACCCAATTTAGGCACACCGGCAGGACTTTTAGTATAGAACATTAGAGCTATATAGCATGGTAGTTCCCAGCTGTAATCCCAGCTACTCAGAAGGTAGAGGTAGAGCTGGGTGCCAGTGGCTCACACATGTAGTCCTTGCTACTCAGGGGACTGAGATCTGAGGATCATGGTGGGAAGTCAACAAGAAGAGACAAATCCAAGAGACTCTTATTTCCAATAAACCTGCAGAAAGATTAACTAGAGTCATGGTTCAAATAGTAAAGTTCCAGCCTTGAGCAAAAAAGGAAAAAGAAAGAAAATAACCAAGGGAGAACACAAGCCTCAGTACTGGCACCAAAAAATAAAAAAGAACAAAAAGACTAGCCAGGCACCGGTGACTCATACCTATAATTCTAGCCACTTAAGAGGCATCTGAGGAATTGTGGTTCAAAGCCAAGCCTGAGCAGGAAAGTCTATGAGACTCTGATCTCCAATTAACCAGCAAAAAGCCAGACATGGTGCTGTGGCTCAAGTGGTGGAACACCAGCCTTAAGTGAAAAAGCTAAGGGACAATATCCAGGCCCTAAGTCCAGGCCCCAGGACTGGTACCAAAACGGGAGTGGGGAGGAAGGGAGGGAGGGAAATAAAGGAGGGAAGAAGGGAACGAGGGAGGGAAAGTGGGAAGGGAAGGGAAGGCTGTTGGACAAGGATGTGAAAAGTGTAAATCAATCAGAATTCTAGTACTTAAGGCCAGGTGTGGTAGCTCACACTTATGGGTCCCAACTACAAGGAAGGTAAAGGTAGGAGTATGTCAGTCCTGTGATGCCTAGCCAGAGTTAGTGGAAACTATTAAAGAGAGAGAGAGGAAGTGTGGGAGGGAAGGAGAGAGAACAAAAGAAAGAAAAAAGTGAAAGAGGAAGGAAGGAGGGAAGGGAGGAAGGAAGGAGAGAGAAAGAGAAAGAAAGAATCCTCACGCAGTGCTGTTGGAAATGTAAATTCTGCAATTCATTTGGGAGAATGTTTGGCAGAGTGCAATAAAGGTAAACATATGCTCACCCTACGAGCCAAGGATTCTACTCTTACAGATTTGTTCCCCAAGAGAAAGAAAAACATATTTAATTTACAGAAAAGACTTGCAGGAGGTAGCGTGAGCAACTGTTACAACAGCCAAAAAACTGGAAAGCCTCCTAATGTTCATTAACAACCAAATGGATAAACAAATGGTTATATATTCATGTCATGGGGACCCTCGGCAGCACTAAGGAGATATCTCAGAATCATCTAGAGGAGAGAAAGCCAGACATTAAATAAATACATGCTTTGATTTATATAAAATTCTACAATAAGCAAGACTATACTATGTTTGGAAAAGAAGAAAGCATGTGGTAAAAGAAATCTATACTCACAGCAGTTATAGATGTGGAGGGCATTTTGTGTGTTTGTGTGCCAATCCTGGGAATTGAGCTCAAGGCCTAGGTGCTGTCCCTGAGCTTTTTTGCTCAAGGCTTGCACTCTACAAGTTGAACCATAACTCCACTTCTGGCTTTGTGTGTGTGTGGTTAAATAAAGAGTTTCATGGACTTTTCTGCCCAGGCTGGCTTCAAATCATGATTCTCAAATCTCAGCCACCTGAGTGTCTAGGATTACAGGCATGTACCAATGGTGCCCAGTTTAAGCTTGTGTGTGTGTGTGTGTGTGTGTGTGTGTGTGTGTGTGTGTATGTATTTATTTATTTATTTGTGGGGGAGATGAGTTGTGGGGTTTAAGCTCAGGGCCTGGGCACTGTCCTTGAGCTCTTTTGCTTAAAGCTAGCGCTCTACCACTTTGAGTCACAATTCCACTTCCAGTTTGGGGGTGGTTAATTAGAGATAATAGTCTCATGGGCTGGGAATATGGCTTAGTGACAGAGTGCTTGCCTCACATGCACAGAGCCCTGGGTTCCATTCCTCAGTACCACATAAACAGAAAAAGCTAGAAGTGGTGCTGTGGCTCAAGTGGTAGAGTGCTAGCCTTGAGCAAAAGAAGCTCAGAGAAGCCGGGCACCAGTGGCTTACACCTGTAATCCTAGCTACTCAGGAGGCTGAGATCTGAGGATCAGGTTCAAAGCCAGCCCAGCAGGAAAGTCCTTGAGACTCTTATCTCCAATAGACCACTAAAAAAACAGAGGTGGCACTGTGGCTCACGCCTGTAATCCTAGCTACTCAGGAGGCTGAGATCTGAGGATCACGGTTCAAAGCCAGCTGGGGCAGGAGAGACCGTGAGACTCTTATCTCCAATAAACCACCAGAAAACCGGAAGTGGCACTGTATCTCAAGTGGTAGAGCGCTCGCCTTGAGCTGAAGAGCTGAGGGACAGCGCCCAAGCCCAGAGTTCAAGCCCCACGACCAACCAAAAAAAAACAAAAACAAAAAAAAGAAGCAGCTCAGAGACAGTGCCCAGGCCTTGAGATCATGCCCCAGGACTAGTAAAAATAAAAACAAACAAACAAAAAGTCTCATGGACTTTTCTGCCCAGGCTGACTTCAAATGATGATATTCCAGATCTCAGCTTCCTGAGTAACTGCGACTGTAGGCATGAGCCACCAGCACCTAGCAAACTTGCTTTGCCAAGGGTGAACTGGTAAATACTTTGGGCTCTTAAGGCAAAAGGTCCCTGTCAAAATCATTCATTTGCCATCCTGGAGAGAAAGCAGCTGGAGACACATTGGCTCTAGGTATGTCCTGGATAGTCTTTATTAAGTGCAGGTATATCCTTTATTTTGAGCTTTTATCATAAAAGTATATTGTCAATGGCTTTTTCATTCATTGAAGTAATCCTGTGATTTGCCATCTTCATCCTGTTTGTATGCTATATTACACTGATTGATTTCCACATGTTGAGTGTTGCTGTGTTCCAACTAAGTTTTTGCTGTTGTTCCAGTCCTGGGGTTTGATCTCAGGGCTTGGGCATTGTCCCTGAACTTTTGTGCTCAAGGCTAGCTCTCTACACTTGAGCCACAGCTCCACTGCTGGCTTTTTGGTGGTTAATTAAAGATAAAAATCTCACAGACTTTCCTGCCAAAGTTGGCTTTGAATCTCAATTCTCAGATCTCATCCTCCTGAATGGCTAGGATTACAAGCCTGAGCCACTAGCACCCAGCTCTAATACTATAAATATAGACAATTTTGTCATATAGTATGACAGGAATGTATGACAAAAACAGCAGAACAAAAGGAAAAGACATATCACACACTGAGAGAATATATTTTAATAGATAAATTTAGCAATTAGAAGCCAGGATTTACAAATAACTCATATATTTAAATATGAGAAAGTTGGACCACTAAAAAGAAGCACACACTGGGCACTAATGGCTCACACCTAAAATCCTAGCTACCTAGGAGCTCTGAGGATCATAATTGTAGGCCAGCCCAGGCAAAAAAGTGTTTATGACTCCATCTCTGATTAACCAGAAAAAAGCTGGACTGGAGGCATGGCTCAAGTAGTAAAGTACAATCAAGTAGTAAAGTACAATCTATAACCAAAAAAGCTTGAGTAAGAACACAATGCCTGGAGTGCAAGCCCTGGTACTTGCACAAAATAAAATATTTTTTTAAAAGGGGTGGGGGAGCTGGGTGCTGGTGGCTCACGATTGTAATCCTAGCCATTCAGGAGGCTGAGATCTGAGGATCGAGGTTCAAAGCCAGCTAGAGCAGAAAAGTCCCCGTGAGATTTTTGTGTCTCCAATTAACCACTCAAAAACTGAAAGTAGTGCTGTGGCTCAAGTGGTAGTGCTAGCCTTGAGCACAAAGAGGCTCAAGGACAGTGCCCAGGCCCTAACAAACAAAAAAAATAGGGAGGGAGGGGATTTCAGTGGCCAATAACCTTATTTAGATGAACAATAAGAGATTGGGGGTATGGCTAAGTAGAACACCTGCTTGACAAGCACAAGACCTTGAGTTCAAACCCCAGTACCACCAAATACAGATATATATGTAAATTAGATGATTAGATACAGATTATCTAGAGATAGACTAAGACAACAACTCAAAGTAGTGCACAATTTTAGCACTGTCTGCCATTCCTCACCTGAGGGTTTGTTTGAGGAATTGCCATCCTATGGGGAACAGACTCTTCCCACTGTCTATGAAAATGGCAGATGTTCCTTCCCCCTTACCCCCACCCAGAACACTCGGGTGTGACTAAAGCTCAGGGCAGCTTTGTGGATGTGGATGGCATGCACATCTCTCCAGCTCTGTTCCCTGCAGCGCAGGGTATTTGGCAGGAGGACAATGTCTGCCTCAACAAGCACTCTTCCATCTGCATCTCTGGGAGCCTGGTGTTCCAGCTCTCTAGGAGATCCTAAATGCTTTTCATAATTTCATTTTCTGCTTAAGTAAAACATCTACTTACATCAGAGTAATGCAAATTCAAACAACCACAAAATGCCACAGTACAAGATAAGAAGAAATCAGAATATTCCTACATAGCTGGAAGGAAGGTAATACTTTGTAGATAACTGTGGAGAAGAGCTTGTTAATGTCTAATAAATTCAAATATATATATATATATATTCTCTAATAAAGCTATTTTATGACCCAGAATTTCCCTTCTAGTTATATTTCATAGGAACAAATGCAAGACTTTTCACTGAACTACAGCTGAAAATACTCTAAAGCAATCTACTTAAATGGTAGCCAGTGGCTCTTACCTGCAATCCTAGCTACTTAGGAGGCTAAGATCCAGATCTACTTGCTTAGGTGGAATTGTGTTCAAAGACAGCCCATATAAAACATCCCAAAGCACAGTTCCAGTTGCAGAAGGCACTGCCCCAGCCAGAGCTTTCAAACAGCTTGTGTCAGATTTTCTACCATAAGGGGCATCAGTGAACTCTAGCAGCCATTTTCACCCAGGGCAGGCCAGAGGGGGAGCACTTCCCTTTGTGCCCCAGCAGAAGGCTTTTGATTGTCGAAAATATAGTTCTTTAATTTGCATGAAGAGCTGTCCTATAATTGGTGAAATATGCAAATGAAGGATATTGCAATTGGTGTAAACATCCTTGTCACACCCCCTTCCTGGCTGCAAAAGCAGGCCAGTTCTGGTCTTTTCAGATCAACCCTCAGATGCCTTTCTGTGCTGCCCCCTGGTGTTATCACATTATGTAGAACAAAAGGGTTCCTTCCGGCCCCTCACTGGTGGCTCAGGCCTATAATCCTAGCTACTCAGGAGGCTGAGATCTGAGGATCCTGGTTCAAAGCCAGCCTGTTCAGGAAAAGTCTCATCTCCAATAAACCACTCAGAAAACCAGAAGTGGCACTGTGGCTCAAGTGGTAGAGTGCTAGCCTTGAGCTGAATATCTGAGGGACAGTGCCCAGGCTGAGTTCAGGCCCCATGACCAAAAAAAAAAAAAATTCCTTCCATTGTCTTTGCTAGCCTACGCTTTTGATCTTTTTTTTTTTTTTTTTTGGGGGGGGGCCGGTCGTGGGGCTGGAACTCTGGACCTGGGCACTGTCTCTGAGCTCTTCAGCTCAAGGCTAGCACTCTACCACTTGAGCCAAAGCGCCACTTCCAGCTTTTTTCTTTTTGCTTATGTGGTGCTGAGGAATCGAACCCAGGGCCTCATGCATGCAAGACAAGCATTCTACCACTGAGCCACCTTCCCAGCCCACACTTTTGATTTTTATGGTGAGTAAAGCAGTAGAGCTAGTAATATGACTGGGTATAGCAGAGGTAGCAATAGTAGTGGCAATAGAGCAGGCAGCACCATGACAATTTCAGAGGGTATCCAGAGGAGATGGCAGATTCAGCCAAACACCTGGAAGTATCCTGGAGCTGCCAAGATCTAAGGGCTGAGATTCCAAACGTCTACTGCTAAAGGCAGAGGGTTACAATAGGTGTTCGTGCCTAGCCATGGGCAATCGAAGCCTAGCTCAATAAACCTTCTACTTGCTTCATCCTGGCCCAGGAGCCTGGAACTGTTAAGTCTAAATCTCAGAACTAGGACTGTCAACCTCTGGTCTTAAATCTCAGAACTAGGATTGTCAACCTCTGGTCTGTCAGCCAGTCCATTTGTTTTTGGTACTCAAGGGCCCAACCTGACAAAACTAGATGTACTGTATTCTCAATCTTTCTTCTCTTTCTTTCTTTTTTTTTTTTTTTTTTGGTCGGTGGTGGGGCCTAATGAAAGGATCCGTCACATCCATCCCAGGGAACCATGTGGAGGCAGACAGGCACAGGAGAAAGATTATTAGAAGGTTTATTAGAGGAGCCATATTTGCCCCAGAGAGAGAGAGAGAGCGCATGGCAGCCTCTATGTAAGTAGCAGCAGGGTCTGGGGGATAGGAAGTGAGGTAGATGGAAGTTCAGGTGAGTCTGGGTGGAAAGAGGGAGGGGCCAGCAGGTCTGGGTGAAGTTGAGGACCAAAAGTGGGCATAATGTTTACACTTGAACTCTAAGCCCTGGTTGATGTCCCACAGCTCTTCAGCTCAAGAAGAGCACTCCACCACTTGAGCCACCTCTGGTTTTCTGGTGGTTTATTGGAGATAAGTGTCTCAGGGACTTTCCTGGCCAGTCTGGCTTTGAACCGCGATCCTCAGATCTCAGTCTCCAGAGTAGCTCGGATTACAGGTGTGAGCCACCGGGGCCAGGCTCGCTTGGCTTTTTTCTGCGGAAGTATAGCACTAGAACCACACGGCTCCACTTCCATGGCTGGTCGTTTTTATAAGATGATCGAAACCACACACACACACCCCTCAAGACAATGTTTTTATAAGATGATCGAAACAACACACACACACACACACACCTCACGACAACGTTTTTATAAGATGATCGAAACAACACACATACACCCATGATCGAAACAACACACATACACCCCTCAAGACAACGTTTTTATAAGATGATCGAAACAACACACACACACACACACACACACACACACACCCTCACGACAAAGTGTAACGTGGACTCCAGGCAGAACCCGCAGGCCCCGCCTCCGCGCGTCACGCGCCCGAGCTCTCCCGCCGGTGAGGGCGCGGTCTCGGGGACTGTACCATACTGGAGTGGCCGTCAGAACCGAGCGAGGGAGGCTTACGGTTGCCATGGGAGGAGTGGCTGAAGTCCCTGGCTTACGATTTTGAGTTGCACCGTGCAGTCGTCGTCGTCGGTGCGCTGCTCACTGTGGCTCGCTACGAATTCCCCGCGAGTGTTGGACTCTTCCGTTCTTTGGCCTCGTCAGTGGACGAGTCTAAACACAGACACGTAAAGGGGGGGAGTGTAAGTCAATTGGTGTCCTTTAAAGGTGAAGACAGCATAATCAGAGCCACCTGTTGAACTTCCAGCTTTCTGTGGTACTTGACTTTTACCTCCACCTTGTCTTCATCCAATTCCGTACATGAAAATTACTTTTGAAGCCTGCCTGGAAGGGCCTCAAATAGTTCAACCCTCTCCCCGCAGCGCCCGCTGGGAGAGGGAAAGCAGCGGCTGCCATTTTGGCCCGAACCATTCGCTAACGAAAACGAGGTGGTGATGGCTTCCAGTGAACTAGTCACTGCCCGGAAGGAAACAGTCATGATCGAATCCAGTACTTCTTTATCCCGGATACGGTGCCGTTGACCGTCATGAGACATCCTTTCCTCCATAAGAACTTCCTCGGGCTCATTCTGAGGACTGAGGGCGTGGGTCTCCCCCCTCTCCGCATATTGGTACAGCCCTTCCCCAGTCGCACGCACATGGCTTCGCGCTAGCCGGCGCGCGTTGCATCCTGGGAGTCGGAAGCACGGCGGGTGGCGGCGGTGCCCCGAGTGAGAGACCGCGCGAGGCCCATGCAGGACGCGGAGAACGTGGCGGCGCCCGAGGCGGCCGAGGAGCGGGCTGAGCCCACGCGGCAGCAGCAGCCGGCAGCCGAGCCGCCTCCCGAGGAGGAGTCGGCAGGGTCTGGCTCACCCGGGGTGGCAGTGACTGCGGACGCCGACGAAGAGACGGCGGCCGAGTCGGAGGCCGAGGTGAGGGCCGAGCGGGCGGAGGAAGACGCGCCAGCCCCCGACGGGTCGCCCCCGCCGCGGTCCCCCGAGGAGGCCGCCCCGAAGGTCGAGACCCTTGCTCCGGCTCAGGCCGATGGTCCTGGGGAGCAGGCCGATGAACAGTCCCTCGATGGCCCAGCCAGTGGGTCGGCTGAGGAGGCGAGCGGTCCCGAGGCCGGCGCGGCCGAGGCTGAGCCGCAGGCAATAGAGAACGGCGAGGCGGACGAGCCTTCCTTCAGCGACCCCGAAGACTTCGTGGACGACGTGAGCGAGGAAGGTGAGGGGCGTGTGTGTGGCCGAACCCAAAGGAAGGATCCGCAGTACGGCGAGGATGTCGTGGAAGTCACCCCGGGCGGCAGAGCGGGCTCGGGTTTGCCTCAACCGATCCTCTGGTCTCTTCCTCCAAAAAAGAGGGGCCAGGAGAGGTCATTCGGGAAGCTTGTACACTAGCAGGCGTTTGGGGAGCGTGGGGCGTGGTGGAGCTGGGGTAGGTATGCATAAAGTGTAGCAGCTGTGGGCAGAGGTGGACGCCCAAGGACCCCATCGCTGGCCAAAACAATAGGGAGGGACAGATCTCGAAGAGCTGAATGACCGTGTCCCCTTCTTGCACAGAAGGGTCTTTCCAGCGAAATCTGGCTAAGCCAGTCACATTCTCATCTTTCTTCTCTTTTCCCCTATTTTTCTGTCTCTGTGTTTGTGTCGATTTCTGCCTGCTTCCTCCTCTAGGGCAGACCATCATACCTGTATTGAAGATTGCTTTTCCAAATCACAACCTTGCTGTTTTTTTTTTTTTTCCAGACCTTGAAAATACAAGATTTTGGTGGCTTTACAGGCATTAATTTCTGCCCTCCATTCTGGGAGTATGCCTCCAAAAGTGACTTCTGTTGATAGATCTCCTGAACTTTAGCTTTTTTAACTCCCCAGGCTGAGTGCACAACCAGGCTTTTTTTTTTTAAATGTCTTGACTAAACATCAAAGCAGGGGGGGGGCAGGGAGAGAGACAGATAAATACCACTTAAAATCTAAGTTTGGGTTTTGAGGCTCGTTTGAATTTCAATTATTTACAATTCAGATTTTTTAAAACATGTGTAAGCCCATCTAACTCACAGGTGTTAATGGGGATTTTTCATAGAATTGAGGTGTACGACATTTAGGATGTCAATATGAACACAAGTCATACCCCCCCTGTATGCAATGCTATGGGTCCTCTGAAGCCCATGTCCCTGATGTGAGCATTGTTGGCCAAGATGACAGGAGGTGGCTGGTCCTAGAACTGGAATTCAGGGTACCAACTTCCTTTGGGCCACAAAGGTGGGGAAGTCACAGTGTCTCTGCTCTTTTCTAGATGGACAGAATCTAGGAGCAGCAGCTTGTCTTGTCTTGTCTCCTCCTCTGTTTTCCTTCACCTTAATGATTCTGCTGCCTTTGGTGTGTGTTCAGACAAACATGGGGTCAGGATTTTTAACACCAGTGTCTTTGACTCACCAGGTATTTTTTTTTAATGTGTCTCCTGGGAGTAGTGGTACTTGAAGCAGTCCAGGGTGGTAGAGGCAGGAGGATCAGGAGCACCAGGCCAATCTGGGCTACATAGCTATATCCTGTCTCAAAAGATGTCTTTTTGTAGTTACATCTTTTATTCCTTTCTTAGGTGTGAGCAAGTTGTTAAAGGATAGCTAGATGCTTTGAGCTTGTGGGAAAGAATCTACAGTTCATATGCAAGCTGAACTTTTTATTGTGAGCCTTGTAAGTTCAAATGTAGCTCAACAAATAGGCTACTTAATTGTATGGTGAACGCCTTTTAAAGGAGACCTAAGGATTTCACTACAGTTCCTGTAATGAGGATATCTAGCACTAATGTGATTCTAAGCCTCCCCTTTTCCTCTCTTCTTTTTTCCTGGTTTCTACTTGTGCATCTTGATTATAAGTGACAAGTATTTTTTCCCCCTTGCCCTGTTATTGGGAACTGATCCCAAGGGCTTTGAGTATTCTAGGAATGCACTTAACCACTGAGCTACCAGCACCCTTTTAAAATATTTTTAACTCAGGCACCAGTTGCTCATGCCTGTAATCTTAGTTACTCTCAGGAGACTGGGACCTAGAGGATTATGGATTCAGTCCAGCCTGAACAGAAAATTCCATGAGGCTTCATAAAAGGAAAATATATGTATACACACACATGGGTTTTTTTTGGGGGGGGGGTCCGGTCATGGGGCCTGAACTCTGGGCCTGGGCACTGTCCCTCAGCTCTTCAGCTCAAGGCTAGTGCTCTACCACTTGAGCCACAGTGCCACTTCCTGCTTTTTTTTCTTTTTGCTTATGTGGTGCTGAGGAATCGAACCCAGGGCCTCAGGCATGCAAGGCAAGCGCTCTACCTCTGAGCCACCTTCCCAGCCCCTAACACACACATAGTTTTGAGATGAGGTTCAATATGTTGATCAGGCAGACTTTGAACTTGAAATCCTTCTACCTCAGCTTCCTGAGTAGCTGGGGTTATAGGTGTAAGCAACCAAGTGTGGCTCCTTCTTTAGCTGTTGCTTTAAAAAAATTACCCAGTAGTCTGATCTGGGTATGTTACTAATGTAGTTTAATCAGTTGGGTGTTCTTTGATGGCAGGTTTAAAGGGATATTTCTTTCCCAGCTCCTAGTAATGTTCACCTGTTTTTTTGGTTTGGCTTGTTTTATTTTCCCGGTTGTGGGGCCTGAACTCTGGGCCTGGGCACTGTCCCTCAGCTCAAGGCTCTACCACTTGAGCCACTGCTCCACTTCCAGCTTTTTCTGCTTATGAGATGCTGGGGAATCAAACCCAGGGCCTCATGCATGTAAGACAAGCACTCTACCTCTGAGCCACCTTCCCAGCCCCTTTGTTTTGTTTTGTCTATCATAGGGCTTGAACTCAGGGCCTGGGTGCTGTCCCTGAACTCTTTTGCTCAAGGCTACCATTTTGAGACACAGCGACACCATGGTTTTCTGGTATTGGAGATAAGAGTCTCATGGACTTTCCTGTCATGATCCTCAGATCTCAGAATTGCTAGAATTACAGGTGTGAGGCACCAATGCCTGGCTAATGTTCACCTTTGTTAACTGGAGATAGGACTTACATTTGTGGATATTTAAAAGATGGAGTTTGTTATACCTCCCTTGTGCTGGTGTTTTTGTTTTTTGTTTTTTTGCTGGTTGTGGGGCCTGAACTCTGGGCCTGGTTACTGTCCCTCAGCTCTTCAGCTGAAGGCTAGCGCACTACCACTTGAGCCACAGAACCACTTCCGGCTTTTTCTGCTTATGTGGTGCTTAGGAATCAAACCCAGGCTCTCATGTATGCAAGGCAAACACGCTACCACGGAGCCACCTTCCCAGCCCCTGGTGTTTTTGTTTTTGTTTTTATCTGTGTTGGAACTTTATTATTTACATGCATATGGGCCTGAGAAATCTCAAAACAGCAGTAGACAATGCCCACTGAGTCACAACTATTCCTAGAGCTCTAGTATACTTTTCCAGAACCATTTGTATGTTACTGTTTTCCCCCTTTATCTTTCTTAAAACCATCTACTTTTCTGTTTTACTGTCTCTGACCATTTTAATGGAAATTAGTTGATTTTAAGGAAGTTGAATGCTGGGGTATTTTTGTCAGTCATGAGGCTTGAACTCAGGGCCTAGACACTGTCCCTGAGCTTCTTTTGCTTGAGGCTGACACTTGAGCCACAGCACCACTTCTAGCTTTTTCTGTTTATATGGTACTGAGGAATCGAACTGCATGATAGGAAAGCAGTCTACCACTGAGCCACATTCCCAGCCCAGGTTTTATGTTTTAAAAGCAAGTGATAGGTTAGGCACTGGTGGCTTGTGCCTGTAATCCTAGCTACTCAGGAGGCTGAAATCTGAGGATCATGAGCAGGAAAGTCCATAAGACTCTTATCTCCAATTAACCAGCAAAAAACCAGAGGTGGCTCACCTTGAGCTGAAGAGCTCAGGGACAGTGCCCAAGCCCAGAGTTCAAGCCCACAACTGACCCCCCCTCCCCCCCCAAAAGAAAAGCAAGTGATAGCTAGGCTCTGGTGGCTCACACCTGAGATCTAAGGATCAAGATTTGAAGCTAGCCTGGGAAGGAAAGTTCATGAAACTTATCTCCACTTAACCACCAAGAAGCTGGAAGTAGAGCTGTGGCTCAAGTGGTAGAACATTAGCCTTGAGCAGAAATGCCCAAGGACAGACCTCAGGCTCTGAGTTCAAGCTCCAGGACACCTATGTACACACACACAAACATGTGACATGTTTTTTTTTTTTTTTTAATCAGTCCTGGGGCTTGAACTCTGGGCTTGGGCACTGTCCCTCACCTCTTCAACTCAAGACAAGCACTCTACCACTTGAGCCACAACGCCACTTCTGGTTTCTAATAGTTTATTGGAGATAAGAATCTCACAATTTCCTGCCCTGCCTGGCTTTGAACTGAGATCCTCAGATCTTAGCCTCCTGAGTAGCTAGGATTACAGGCATGAGCCACCAGAATCCAGCAGCACATCACATCTTTTTATGGTGTAGTTGTAGAAATAAAATAGCACACTACCATCTTGATTGTCCTTCAAGCTGTCCTTAAGCTTTCACAAGCTTCACCATTTCCTCCCAACAGCCTTGTCAGGTGCTCATCAAAACACACAGCATCACTAGCAAGTGCCTTTTTTGGGGGGGGGGGTCTGGTCATGGGGCCTGAACTCTGGGCCTGGGCACTGTCCCTCAGCTCTTCAGCTCAAGGCTAGTGCTCTACCACTTGAGCCACAGCGCCACTTCTGGCTTTTTTCTTTTTGCTTATGTGGTGCTGAGGAATCGAACCCAGGGCCTCATGCATGCAAGGCAAGCGCTCTACCACTCAGCCACCTTCCCAGTCTGTGCCTTGCTATTTCTGTACAACTGGGAAAGACAAACTGCTGCTGCTGAACTCAGTATCTTTAGTCCCCATACTTTGAATTGCCTCTGCTTCTCTGTACTTGTTTGCCAACCAGATGGTAGTGATGCTATATGTAATAGGATCTGGTATTTGCTCTCAGCTCCTTGATCTTGGCACCCTCCAAGTAACCTAGGGACCTCCAGAGTGATAGATTTCTAAATAGCTTTGCTGGTACCAACCACGTGATTAGAGGAGTGGCACTGGAAGCCTCTGGGGAGGGGAGGGGATGAAGATTGAATCCTTTCACTAATGGCCCATCACTAATGAAGAGACTCAGGGGGACTGAGAGAGCCTCAGAATAGTATATAAGGACCAGTGAAGGTCCTTACAGGGTGATAGGAAGGGCTGGAGGGCAAGAGCCCCCTTCAGGCAGGCTTCTACTTTTGCAGCTCTGTCTTCTGATTCTTTGTTTTGCCGGTTGGTCCTGGGGCCTGAACTCTGGGCCTGGGCACTGTCCCTGAGGTCTTCAGCTCAAGGCTAGCACTCTACCATTTGAGCCACAGCACCACTTCCAGCTTTTTCTGTTTATGTGGTGCTGAGGAATCGACCCCATGGCCTCATGCATGCAAGGCAAGCACTCTACCACTGAGCTACCTTCTCAGCCCTCTTCTGAATCTTTTGGAATAATCCTTATAATGACCCAGTAAGGGGAAGTCAAAAGTTCCCCGGAGCTCAGTTAGTTGCTCTAGCCAGTTCTGGCACACAGTGAGTGCTGTGGACCCTACAGAGGTAGAGGGTCTCCACCCTTGCCCCTTTTCTGGTGACAAACCTGCTCTTCACCCGCACAAGAAAGCAAGAGTGGGTCTGGGAACTGGATGGTAGACGAAACCAGTGTCTTCTCCTTGCTCGTCTCTTCCTTTTAATTAATTATCTCTTCTGTCTCCTCCCTGAGTAGTTCTAGTAATTTGTACTCACTGAAACAAAAGTGCTTTGAATGTGTGAGGCATGTAAATATTTGTTTATTTGGTAAGATCTGTGAAAAAGCCGACTTCAGGGTCCTATGCAGTTGACACTGGAATGGGATTTTCCCCAGATGTTGCCTTAAAGCTTTTGATATCCAGGAATCTTTGGAAGATATGGTATTAGATGTTGTTCAAGTTTTCCTTGTTTGCATTTGCATATTAAAGCCCCTTTTATTCTTTGTAAGACTTCCATTATTGCCAGAAGCTGATGATCAAATCACAGGAATTGTGACCATTGGAGTCTTTGTGGTTCTTTTGCAGTTAATTTCTGAAGCAACCTAGGATGATGGTTTCTTCTTAGAAATGGGTCCAATGTTTTGAGCTAATGCATTCATGTGTCTCCTGTTGCACCACAGAATTACTCGGGGACATACTGAAAGACCGGCCCCAGGAGGCAGATGGAATTGATTCTGTGATTGTAGTAGACAATGTTCCTCAGGTGGGTCCAGACCGACTTGAGAAACTCAAAAATGTCATCCACAAGATCTTTTCCAAGTTTGGGAAAATCACAAATGACTATTATCCTGAAGAGGATGGAAAGACAAAAGGGTAAGTCACCCCCTTGGTGTAAGTAGCTTTTGCATCCCTTGGTGTCATGTCTGCCACATGACTGTTATGTTCCCTGTGGGAGCACAGAGGATATCTGCTTGCAAGAACACTGCAGGGTATTTACTTGGCACCTGGCTGGGAGGAGGCAGGAGGGCTCTTAGGTAATGGAGTTGTGAATTGGTCATTAAATCTCCCATGCTTTAGGGACAAGCAGTTGGTATTGTGGGGAAAGGCACCAGCTGATCCTGAGGCTTACAGGATTTCAAGGATATTTATCCCTTTATCTCTCTCTTCTCCTTCCCTCCCTTCCTCCCTCCCTCTATATTTTTTTCTTTATTTTGTGCTGGTATTGGTACTTAAATTCAGGGCCTTGAACTCTTGCTTGGCTTTTTTTGTTCAAGGTTGATAATGTAGCCACATCTTTAGCCATATCTCCACTTCTGGCTTTTTGCTAGTGAAAATCTCGTTCCTGGTATTACCTAAAATAGTAGGTATCTTTTGAAGATGATACGTGACCTACATTTTGCCTTTTTTTTTTTTTTTGGTCCGGTCCTGGGGCCTGAACTCTGGGGGTCTGGGCGCTGTCCCTCAGCTCTTCAGCTCAAGGCTAGTGCTCTACTACTTGAGCCACAGCACCACTTCCGGCTTTTTTTTCTTTTTGCTTATGTGGTGCTGAGGAATTGAACCCAGGGCCTCAGGCATGCAAGGTAAGCACTCTACCTCTGAGCCACCTTCCCAGCCCCAACATTTTGCCCTTTTTGTCCAAAAGCAGGTCTTCCACATTGATGATCCTGCTTCCATAGAAATCTTTGATTTTTATTTACTGTCTCTGAGCTTTTTCCAGTCAGGGCTAGCCCTCTCCCACTTTGAGCCACAATGCCTCTTTCTGTTTCCTGGTGGTTAATTGGAGCTAAGAGTCTCATGGTCTTTCTTGCCCAGGCTGGCCTCAAACCATGATCCTCAGATCTCAGTCTCCTGAGTAGCTAGGTTTATAGACGCTAGTCTGAAGTCTTTGATTTTATTTATTTGCTTGTTTTTTTGTTGTTGTTGTTTATTCATTGAGTCTTTCCTACAATGTGGGTTGTCTTTCTTTTTATGATCTTTAAGTAGTTGTACAAAGAGGTTTCAGTTCAACCCTTTATCTTTATTTACTTTTTGTGACATCAAAGCCTGAAGCATTCAAGCCTACTGAGTCACCCCCACCCCCATCCTACCCTACCCTCCAATTCATGTAAATATTGGGGGGTTCTATTGTCTCTGTTTGCTTTGTGATTATAAGCAGTCCAAGCCCATGTCCTGCTCTTGAAGGGTGGTAGAGAGTGTCGAGTACACCCAGGAGCAAGGCTATAGAGCTGTGCTTGCTGCAAGTCCAGTCCTGAGTGAGT
>NW_012267284.1:2797848-2799154 GCF_000151885.1 Dipodomys ordii
TCACGGTCTCTCCTGCCCGGGCTGGCTTTGAACCGCGATCCTCAGATCTCAGCCTCCTGAGTAGCTAGGATTACAGGCGTGAGCCACCAGCGCCCGGCAAGACGCTGATCTTCTGGGTGTGATTTCATTCTGCTTTGGGACAGTGCTTGGCCTGCGTGGTATCTCGTTTTTCAGTGTGACTGCAGTGGGGACAGGAACACAGGTAGACCTGTGTGCCAACAATGATGAATGTGCACATTGGTTCACTGCTTCTCTCAGATACATTTTTCTGGAATATGCGGCCCCTGCCCATGCTGTGGATGCTGTGAAAAATGCCGATGGCTACAAGCTGGACAAGCAACACACGTTTCGGGTCAACCTATTCACCGACTTTGACAAGTGAGTTCAGGCTTGCCTGGAATCCCTGCCAGTAATATGAAATAAGCCACTTGCGGATGATTAGTGGCCCTTCACTAGGTGCTGCTGGCTGGGAATTGCTTGTCTGGTGTTGTCCACATGAGACCAGCAGTCTTATGCCTTTCCCCATGTTCTGTGCCAGCAGCACCCCTCACCCATAATCAGCAAGTAGACATGTGTTCTTTCCCGCCACGGGAATGAGCAGGGAGGCACAGTGCTGTGAGCCTCATCCCATCCTCCAAGCAGCTCAGCAGTGCTAGTTCTCTTCCAGGTATATGACCATCAGTGACGAATGGGACATTCCAGAGAAACAGCCTTTCAAAGACCTGGTAAGTTGTATACAATCTGTTTCCACAGTTCAAAGGAATGCTGACTTTTAACTTGAAGTTGGAGATGATATCATTAACTGTCATGGGAATTCTAAGTACAGTCGTTACAAATGAGTTCTTTGGTTAAAAGAATGAAATGGAGAGCCAGGCGCTGGTGGCTCATGCCTGTAATCCTAGCTACTCAGGAGGCTGAGATCTGAGGATCGCGGTTCAAAGCCAGCCCGGGCAGAAAAGACTGTGAGACTCCTATCTCCAATAAACCACCAGAAAACCAGAAGTGGCACTGTAGTTCAAGTGGTAGAGCGCTCGCCTTGAGCTGAAGAGCTCAGGGACAGTGCCCTGGCCCAGAGTTCAAGCTCCATGACCGACCAAAAAAAAAAAATGTAATGGAGCTAAGCACTGGTGGCTTACACCTGTAATCAAGGCCCACTGAGCCACTCCTGTCCCCATCCCACCCTGCCTCCTAATTCATCATGTAAATATTGTGGGGTTCTATTGTCTCTGTTTGCTTTGTGATTATAAGCAGTCTAAGCCCATGTCCTGCTCTTGAAGGGTGGTAGAGAGTGTCGAGTACACCCAGG
>NW_012267284.1:2811509-2812535 GCF_000151885.1 Dipodomys ordii
TTATTGGAGATAAGAGTTTCACAGACTTTCCTGCCCAAGCTAGCTTTGAACTGCTATCCTCAGATCTCAGCCTCCTGAGTAGCTAGGATTACAGGCGTGGGCCACCGGCACCCGGCTTTGCTTAGCAGTTTCTATGATACAGTTTGTTGGCCATCATATCGATTATAATAACTGTCTTGGATATAAATAGAATAGTCAATTATAGTTTGTTCAGAAAACAGGTTCTTGGTTATAAGATAGACATATCAGAAAAGATAGAGGGTTGAGGGCATGGCTCAAGTGATAAAGTGCTTGCCTAGCATGTGGGTTCATCCCTAGTGCCACCAAACAAAAAATAACTTCTAAGTGTTACACACATTTAGGTTTGGGTGACCGCTTGGGTCATCTACAGTGGCCCACTCTACACCAGGGACTGTTAGGACTGTCTTGGGATGTGGGAGTGCTTATGTGGCTTCTCTGGCAGGTCTGAGTCTCCCGCCTCAAGAAGAGTGACAACTAAGTGGCTGACCACTAAAGTGCATTCTCCTGCAGTCAGCCAGGGAGAAAGGCAGCAGTTGATTAAGTGCCTGCATGCAATCGATTCTGATAGCCTGGAAGTCTAGACAGGACTGGCCCTTAGTAATCTCCTCCCCAAGCTCATTTTATGAGTTTGTATTAGGGCCTCCAGAGAGGGCCTTGTGCTTTCACATGGCTTTTTCTCTCAGAACTGGCACTCTACCACTTGAGCTACAGTTGCACTTCTGGCTTTTTGCTGGTTACTTGGAGATAAACCACAGCCTCCCAATAGCTAGGTTATAGGCCTGAGCCCCCAGTTTCTGACTTAGGAAGGTTTTTTTTTTGCTTTTTTTTGTTTGTTTTTTGGGTCCGGTCGTGGGCCCGCGCGCTGTCCCTCAGCTCTTCAGCTCAAGGCTAGCGCTCTACCATTGGAGCCACAGTGCCACTTCCGGCTTTTTTCTTTTTGCTTATGTGGTGCTGAGGAATCGAACCCAGGGCCTCAGGCATGCAAGGCAAGTGCTCTACCACTGA
>NW_012267284.1:2812585-2821738 GCF_000151885.1 Dipodomys ordii
GAAGGGTGGTAGAGAGTGTCGAGTACACCCAGGAGCAAGGCTATAGAGCTGTGCTTGCTGCAAGTCCAGTCCTGAGTGAGTGACCACTGGGAGCTTGTTTGCTGCTTCTCAGTCTCATCCCTTCTCCATTGACCTTTCCTGTAAATTCCAGACTCCTAGACCTGGGAAAGTGAGCATGATAGTGCTCTTCCCACACACCCCCCTCCGGTTGTGGGGCTTGAACTCTGGGCTTGGATGCTATCCCTGTGCTCCTCAGCTCAAGGCAGTGCTCTACCACTTGAGCTACAAGCCACTTCCGGTTTACTAGTGGTTTATTGGAGATAAGAGTCTCACAGACTTTCTTGCCTAGGCTGGGCTGGCTTTGAATCTCAATCCTCAGATCTCAGCCTCCTGACTAGCTAGGATTACAGGCATGAGCCACCGGTGAAGGTTGATAAGCTACCTAGTCTAGTTTGATTGTGGAAACATTACTATGGTAATACTGTCGGCAATTTGCTTTTGGGAAATAGTTTATGGGTAAACTTTGACTTGCAGTCTGTGTTAAGCATTTACTTGTAATGAAACATTTTGCAAGACTAACCATGCTGGGGCTGGGAAGGTGGCTCAGTGGTAGAGTGCTTGCCTTACATGCATGAGGCCCTGGGTTCGATTCCTTAGCACCACATAAGCAGAAAACCCTGGAAGTGGCGCTGTGGCTCCAGTGGTAGAGTGCTAGCCTTGAGCTGAAGAGCTGAGGGACAGTGCCCAGGCCCAGAGTTCAGGCCCCATGACTGGCAGAAAAAAAAAAGACTAACCATGCCTGGGATGTATGAGAGAACATTTTTAACAGTTTCATTAGCTGAATGATTGCCAATCAATCTGTGATCTGAGGATTCAAAGCCAGCCTGAGCAGGAAAGTCCATGAAACTCTTTTATCTCTAATTAACCACCAGAAATCCAAAAGTCGCTCTGTATCTCAAGTGGTAAACCACTAGCCTTGGGCAAAAGAGCTCAAGGAGGGGCTGGGAAGGTGGCTCAGTGGTAGAGCACTTGCCTTGCATGCTCGAGACCCTGGGTTCGATTTCTCAGCACCACATAAGCAAAAAGCTGGAAGTGGCGCTGTGGCTCAAGTGGTTGAGTGCTAGCCTTGAGCTGAAGAGCTGAGGGACAGCGCCCAGGCCCAGAGTTCAGGCCCCACGACCAGACCCCCCAAAAAAAAAGATCTCAAGGACAGCACCTAGGCTCTGAGTTCAAGCCTCACAACAGACCAAAAGAAAAGACAAAAGAAAAAAAGGCTTTTAAGTATCTTGTTTTGGTTCTTTTTAGGGAAATCTGCGTTACTGGTTGGAAGAGGCAGAATGCAGAGATCAATATAGTGTGATTTTTGAGAGTGGAGACCGTACATCCATATTCTGGAATGATGTGAAAGATCCTGTGTCAATTGAAGAGAGAGCAGTATGTATCAACCACACTTACCTCCTGTTTTTCTGAGTGGCACTTGGCTTCCATGAGAAACTCTGGAAAACAGATGGCTTGCTTCTTCTGAGGTTCCTCTCAAAACAAGTTTTGAAATCTATATAAGTTCAGCTAGACTCACTGGGGAAGGCTTGGTCTTAGTATCATAACATTCCCACTCCCCTCTTCACAGAGATGGACAGAGACGTACGTCCGTTGGTCCCCGAAGGGCACCTACCTGGCTACCTTTCATCAGAGAGGTATTGCTCTCTGGGGAGGAGAGAAGTTCAAGCAGATCCAGAGATTCAGCCACCAAGGGGTCCAGCTTATTGACTTCTCCCCTTGTGAAAGGTGAGCTGGGGTAGGCGGGATGACAAGTACCTGGATTTATACAGATAACTTTGTGTGTGCCAGTACTGAGGCTTGAACTTATGGCTTAGGCATTGTCCCTTAGCTTTTTTACTCAAGGCTGCCCCTCTACCCCTTGAGCCATAGCTCTACTTCCAGCTTTTTGGTGGCTAATTGGAGATAAGAGTCTCATGGACTTTCTGGGCTGACTTCAAACTGGAAACCTCAGATTTCAGCCTCCTGACTAGCTAAGATTACCAGTGTGAGCCACTGGCACCCAACTAGAACCAAGTTATCTCCACCTCAAGTATGCATTCCAAGGAACAGGAAGCTGAGTCATACAGCCACTTTGTAAACTGAGTGTTGATTTAGCACTTGATTTTCAGGTACAGACATATTCCAGTGTCTTCATGTGGTGTGACAATGTGACATGACAATCAGAATAGGATCTTGTCCAAGGACTTTTTTTTTTTTTTTTGGCTGGTCATAGGGCTTGAACTTTGGGCCTGGATGCTGTCCCTCAGCTCTTCACCTCAAGGCTAGCCACAGCACCACTTCTGGCTCTTTCTGCTTATATGATACTGAGGAATTGAACCCAGGGCCTCATGCATGCAAGGCAAGCTCTCTACCACTGAGCCACCTTCCCACCCCCAGGACTAGATCATTTTTGTGCCAGTCCTTTTTCCTGGGAGGATTTTTTTCACTTGTGTATGGGAGGTGGGGCGGGGATGCAGCAGGGGAGGGGGCAGGGAGGTAGATGGAAAGAGCCCCCAATGAGGCTCACAGCGTGACCCTGAGCTCTGTGTCAGTGGCCCAGGGCCCACCTCAGATCTTCCCTGCCTCTAGCTCTTCCTCTCAGCCCTGACTGATATTGCTGGCTGTGCAGCAGGGGACTTGGTACCCTGCAGTTTGTGACTGTGGCCTGCTGGCTGAGAGCTCTGTGTATATCATGCTTCTGCATCCATTACATGGCAATTCTTCTGAGACTCTTAGCTTAGTGTTGCACATGGAAAACTGACCAAGGACACAGGGTCAGTGTCTTTTATCTGTTTAGGGCCAGAAATAGATTTGGATTTGGGTAATCTTCAGATTTCATAATATTTGCCTATATATAATGAGATAGCTTGGGATTAGAATCCAGGTCTAAACAAAGTTCATTCCTATTTCTGGAGTAATTGTTGTTATTGTTCGTGATGCTAAGAATCAAACCCGGGGCCTTAAATAGTATGACAGGCAAGTGCTGTGCCACTAAGCTACATCTCAGCTCTCATAATATTTTTAGGTACATTGCTGTGGGTGACTTGATAGTGTCTTTAATGTGGCTCTGTTTTGGTAGGGCTCGTCTCAGAAACCCACCTGTTTTGTTGTGTTGGTCCTCAAAAACATATTGTTCACATCTTTCTCTACAGTTTGAACAGAGACTGAACTATGGCTCATTGCTAGATCCCTGGTGCAGGAGATGTTAGATGCGTGGGTGCATGGATGCTTGGCTGCAGAGGGAAAAGTGTTTTTCCCATTAAGACTTGCATTGTCAGTGTCTGGTTTCATCTGGCTGTTCAGATAAAGTGCTAGGAATCTACCCGGCCATGGGAAGACCCAAAGGATCTGTGGAGGGCAATTGCAAGGCTGCTCCCCCTTTTCTGTTGTGCTTCCTTCTGCCTTCCCAGGGGCAGTCTGCCTTCAATGTGTGCACCTTGTGAAAAGGACACAGGTGTGATTTGTGCCAACAGGCAGAGCCTAGTATGTGATTGCTGGGGAAGTCCCCAGATGTGGCGTCCTCCTGGAAGGACACTCGCCACAGTGCCATATGTGGCCATCTGGTCTGTTCACGTCATTGGTCTCAATTATTCAAAGTGAAGAAGGTAGGTGCCTCCTTCTAGATCTTCCCACTTAAGCAGAATTGTTTGGAGTGTCACTTTTGGTGGAGGTACCATTCTGTGACCCTTGCAGAGGCCACAGTGCTTCCCCTGGGCTTGGTATTCCAATCCCCTCTCTCACCTCCTACCCTCCTTTTTGATACTGGGGTTTGAACTCAAAGCTTAACACTTGCTAGGCAGGCACTACACTTGAGCCATGCTTCCAGTCATCTGCTTCCTACTTTGAGGGGTCATAGAGCATCCTCTGGGGAGTGTTGTGTGGGGGAAAGGGCTGACTCCAAGAGTTTTATTAGTTGCTTGTTACGGCAGGGCATCATACCTGTGACCTATATTGGTCTGTGATGTAGTTTGGCATTTACTGTGTGCATGTGGAGAAGACTTTTTTCAGGAGGATGCTGTAGGCTATTAGCCAATGTGGTGATGTGTGCCTGGGGCTCAGGCAGGAGAATCTTGTTCCTTGCTAGCCTAGGCTACATAGCAAGATTCTCCCCACCCCCTCCCCAACACTCCTATACTAAGTGTTCCCCTCTCTTACAGATACTTGGTGACATTTAGCCCCTTGATGGATACTCAGGATGACCCTCAGGCCATCATCATCTGGGACATCCTTACTGGGCACAAGAAGAGAGGTTTCCACTGCGAGAGCTCAGCCCATTGGCCTATTTTCAAGTGAGTAGACCTGTTCAGGTGATGGCCTGTGTGTAGCCTTTTCCCTTGTTGGTGCAGCCTGGCACATCTTGCCTTGTCTTGTCAGATGGAGCCATGATGGTAAATTCTTTGCAAGGATGACCCTCGATACCCTTAGCATCTATGAAACACCGGTGAGTGACACAGTTCATCTGCGGGTGAATAGCCTGGTGATTGTGTATAGTTGGCATTGTGTGTGCCATTCACCAGCATTGGCCCAATCAATGTATCTGTGCTCCCTAGACAAACTCATTGTAGAATCTTGGTGCTGTTGATTATTCCAAAATGTGGGATCTATAACTGAGACATTGTCCGGCTTTACCCAGCTATGTCCCTTGTGTTTTTGGACAGTCTATGGGCCTTTTGGACAAGAAGAGTTTGAAGATCTCTGGAATAAAGTAAGTCAGTGTTTCTTTCAGTTGGTGTGGGGGTGCTGTGGCTGTAACAATACCCCAAATGGGTCAGCTTCACACCAGATGTGTGTTCCTCTGTGTGGAGATAAGTTGACTGCCAGGCTTCCTTCCACATGGGCCTTTATCCTCAGCTCTCTGGAGCCTTATAAGCACACAATTCATTCTTGAGGTCCCTACCACATGCTGTCATCTTGGGAGTTGGAATTGCTATGGGAATTTTGTAAGGCTCTGACCAGGCACCATTCCCTTTTCTTGAGACCAAAAGCCAATCTTAAAGACAACAGTCTTCCTTAGAGCATGCCTGCAGACTTGTGGGTGTTGAGTCTTCTGCTGCTCTGGTGACCTGTAAGGTGCCAGAGACTTTTGGCTCAGCCGTGGTGTCCTAGTTTCTATTTATCTGAAGATTTTGGGAGCTAGGCAGGCTTGGGATATTGATCTACCAGCCTCCAAGGACACTGATGTAGCAGCTTTTATGTTCACATTTTTGGGCACAGTTTGGGTTTATAATTAAAAATAAAACCAGGACACTGACTAAGCAGATGCAAGCCAGAATGCCACCTGTAGTGGAGCACTCTCTAATCTCAGCTTCCCTAAAGGCTGAGAAAAGGGATGATTGAACTGGGAGCTGGTGGCTCACATCTGTAATCCTAGCTACTCAGGAGGATGAGGATCACAGTTCAGAGCCAGCCTGGGCAGGAAAGTCTGTGAAAGTCATCACCAATAAACTACCAGAAAATCGGAAGTGGTGCTGTGGCTCAAGTGGTAGAGCACTAGCTTTGAGCTAAAGAGCTGAGGGACAGTGCCCAGGCCCAGAGTTCAAGTCCCACGACTGACAAAAAAATAAAGGTGATTACTGAAGCCTATTTAGGCAACATGGTGAGACTGTTTCAGAAAAACAAAATTGGACATAAAGAGCAAAACAAGGCCTTGGTGCTGGTGGCTCAAACTTGTACTCTTAGCTATTCAAGAGGTGTAGAAAAAATTGTAGTTCCAGGCCACCTTAAAACACAAGACGTAATACAAAAGGCTAGGCATAGTGGTGTGTGCCTATAAAGTGTGGCAGGCATGTCTTAAGTGGTAGAGCACCTGCCTGGCAAGCACAAAACCTGAGTCCAATCCACCTACACAAAAGTACAACACAGATAAAGATGTTTCTTGCTTAGTTCGTCTCACAGATTGCCCGTTACAGTACCTATCTTGGCTCTTCTCTGTCCTCTTATATTTTCTGGCTTGGGGCTAAACCTTCATTGACCTTTAGACATTGTGGAGCTAGAGCCACTCATTACTCCCCCCTCCCCCCCAGCCTTAGCCTTACTGTGCTGTCATGTGTTCTCAGAATATGGCAGTGAGAATGTGGGCTGGGGTGCTGCATATTAGGTGGGGAGGATGGACTGACATCTGCAGCAGCACTTGGCTCTGTGCTAGCTGTGAGGATATGGGTGTGTGGTAGGGGATCAGTGTGCCAGGGTTGAGCTTTCACTCATATGGAGCTCCTATGTTCCATAGTTGCATAGTCTTGGTAATGATGCGTGTTCTTTGTCCTGCAGAGACTTCTCTTGGTCTCCTGGTGGTAATATAATCGCCTTCTGGGTCCCAGAAGACAAAGATATTCCAGCCAGGGTGACCCTGATGCAGCTTCCCAGCAGACAGGAGATTCGAGTGCGGAATCTGTTCAATGTGGTAGACTGCAAGCTGCACTGGCAGAAGAACGGAGATTACTTATGTGTCAAAGTCGATAGGACTCCCAAAGGCACCCAGGCAAGTAGATGTCAATGGTGCATGTTGCCTTCAGGATGCATCAGCTTGACTGGCCCATTGGAGAAGATGGTGGATGTGTAAGTGGGTCTGGCCCCACCTGACATTCTGTATGCTGGTGACACTCTGTAGGTGAAGGGTGGAGGTGGCCTCCGCAGAGGCCTGAATCTGGGCTCAGTGTTGAACTAGAGACTGAGATAGAGGTTTCTCCTGCATGTTAATCCTGTTTGCAATCGCCTTTTGACTAGTTAACACAGTGCTGTGTTTGAGCAAGATAATGTCTATACCCAACCCCTTTCCTGTTGCCTGTTAGAAGGAATATAGTATTTTCCTTTTAAACACTGAGTAGTTTTTACACTCAGACTTGGTTTCATTCTTTTTGTTGTTGTTGTTGGTTGTGGGGCTTGTACTCTGAGCCTGGGCGCTGTCCTTCAGCTCCTTAGCTCAAGGCTAGTGCTCTACCACTTGAGCCACAGCACCACTTTGGGATTTTGGGGAGTTTATTAGAGATAAGAATCTCACTGACTTTCCTGACCATGCTGGCTTTGTACTATGATCCTTAGATCTCAGCCTCTTGAGTAGCTAGGATTACAGGTATAAGCCACGAACACCTGGCCTAATTTTCCTAATTCTTTTTTTTTTCTTTTTTTCTTTGTCAGTCGTGGGCCTGAACTCTGTGCCTGGGCGCTATCCCTGAGCTCGTCAGCTCAAGGCTAGTGCTCTACCACTTGAGCCACAGCACCACTTCTGGCATTTTCTGCTTATGTGGTGCTGAGGAATCAAACCAGGGCCTCATGCATGCAAGGCAAGCACTCTACCACTGAGCCACCTTCCCAGCCCCCTAATTCTTATTTTTAAATGTGTAAACTTTTCTTCTAATAGAAGTATTTCTCTTTGCTTTACTTTTTTTCCTCTTTTTGTCCTGGGCTTGAACACTGTCCCTGAGCTTTTACTCAAAGCTAGCACTCTACCACTTGAGCCACAGCACCATTTCCAGCTTTTTCTGTTTATGTGGTACTGCAGAATTGAACCCAGGGCTTCATGCATGCTAGGCAAGCACTCTACCACTAAGCCACATTCCCTGCCCCTCTTTTGTGTTTTTGGGAATAGAGTGTTAGGATATTACTATCCAATGATGGTCTCAAAATCACAATCCTCCTACCTCTGCCTCCCAAGTGATGGGATTACATCTGTGAGTCACCTTGCCTTTCCCCACCCCCACCCCTACCCCCCTTTTTTTGGGGGGGTTGGTCGTGGGGCTTGAACTCTGTGCCTAGGTGCTATTGCTCAGCTCTTCAGCTCAAGGCTAGCACTCTACCACTTGAGCCACAGCGCAACTTCCAGTTGTCTGGTGGTTTATTACAGACTTGAGTTGGCTTTGAACTATGATCCTCAGATCTTAGCCTTCTGAGAAGCTAAGATTACAGGCATGAGCCACCAGCACCTGGCCCTACCCCACCCCCCTTCTTTTTTCTTGATATGTAATTCATGTCCCAAAAAATTTAGCCTTTAATGTGGTAGGTCAACTCAGTGATCTTAGGTGCTTCCACTAGAAAGATGCTCCATGTGGAAGGAAACACATTCCACTTCTCTACATGCCCTAGAGCCCTTCTTACTGCCCAGCCACCAGGCTGCACATCTTGTCCTACACATGTTATACTGTATATTCTGGCTCATGCAGGCTTTTACTCTCCCGTCTTCATCGTTCTTTACATTATAGCATGATAGCATTCCCTCTTGTTTGTGACTGGGTGGTATTCCATTGTATGGTTAGGCTGTGTGTGTATTGGTGGGCATTTACTCACATCTATTGTGGTGTGTAGTGTAGCACCTGCTTTCTAAAATGGGCTCCTTGAAGACTGATAGGGTTGTTACCTAGTATCTAAGTATTTTAGTCCCCACTCAACTGAATGCCTTGAAAATTGGCAGATGAGCTGTGGTGAGCATCCTTGATCTCCAGTGCAAGCGTAGAATGTAGCCAGTAAGTAGGGGGATGTTTCTGTGATAGGCCTATGCCAGGTGACCTGCCAGCACCCAGGAGCAGCACTTTCTCAGCAGCTCTAGACTCCACACTTACAAGCTTTTACATAGTCCTAATGTGGTCCTTCAGGTCTTTCCCTCATTCTTTCAAATTTCCAGAATGTCACTCTCCTCTGACCTCTTTCTTTTAACAGGGTGTTGTTACAAATTTTGAAATCTTCCGAATGAGAGAGAAGCAGGTGCCTGTGGATGTGGTTGAAATGAAAGGTGCGTTGGTTTTGGTCAGGTGCAGGGAAGTAGACCTTGGTGCCTGGTTTTACTTTTTGTTTACTTTTTGGTGCCAGTCCGTAGGCTTGAACTCAGGACCTGGGTACTGTCCTTGAGCTTTCTTTTTCTTTCTTTTTTTTTGTCATGGGGCTGAACTCAGGGCCTAGGTGCTGTCCCTCAGCTCTTCAGCTCAAAGCTAGCACTCTACCACTTGAGCCACAGCGTCACTTCTGGTTTACTGGAGGTTAATTAGAGGTAACAGTCCCATGGACTTTCCTGTGGCTTTGAACCACAATTCTCAGATCTCAGCCTCCTGAGTAGCTAGGATTACAGGTGTGAGCCACTGGCACCCGGCTTCAAAGAACTTCTTAATAAAAATTTCTAGGTATAGA
>NW_012267284.1:2824728-2853039 GCF_000151885.1 Dipodomys ordii
CTTCCGGCTTTTTTCTTTTTGCTTATGTGGTGCTGAGGAATCGAACCCAGGGCCTCAGGCATGCAAGGCAAGTGCTCTACCACTGAGCCACCTTCTGAGCCCTGACTTAGGAAGTTTTATGAACACACAAGGATTGCCCCTGAGTTTTGTTGGGGTCACTTCTCCCTAATGAGACACTGCCCTAATAAGTACTTCATGTCAGGAATCCTTTGTCAATTGTCTTGTGAAATTAAAAAGACAATATGTACTTCCTTCAAAGTACCCCAGTAGTTTTGCTTTTCCTTTTTTTCCCCTTTGAGGTAAGCATTCCAACTCATGAGATAGCTTTCTTGCATCAGCAGTGGGTCTGTGGTATGTGTAACTGTGTGTGTGTGTGCACATATGCACGTGTATACACACCAGCCTCCTGGGGCAGGCCTGGCACTGTATCTTGGCCATAAAACTGGGCGTGCAGTCTTCACCCAGCGTGGCTTTCCTTTCAGAGATGTTCGACAAGCAGCAGGCTAACACCATCTTCTGGAGTCCCCAGGGGCAGTTTGTTGTGCTGGCCGGGCTGAGAAGGTGGGTCATGGGTGCTCTGCATGTTGGGGTAGGCGAGAGCCCATCCTGGCTGAGCATGGGGAAAGGGTCCCTGTCACTTCCCCCCTGCTATATCATGGATGGTTACTGTGGTTATAGAGGAGCTCTTATCCTGGGATAGGACTAAAGAAGTGGTAGTACCACAGCCCGTCCATGCACCATAGTGGCACACTGTTTTGAGGTGGTTGCTCTGATTATTTGCCTGGTAAACATGGGTTGAGGCAGCAGGGCCTAGGGCTCTGCTCCCTGTGGCCCCCTGTGCCTCTCAGGGCCCATGTGTGACATGGCCTTTATGCTATGTCCACAGCATGAACGGGGCCTTGGCATTTGTGGACACCTCAGACTGCACCGTTATGAACATCGCCGAGCACTACATGGCCTCTGACGTAGAGTGGGATCCGACTGGGCGCTATGTGGTCACCTCTGTGTCCTGGTGGAGCCATAAGGTAGGGACTTGATGGCCCAGACCTGCTCCTTGGACCCTTGGGAGACTGGAGCCTGGCACTTTCTGTCTTTGACCTTTTTTTCCCCTCAGTTTCTGGGGCTTTTTTTTTTTTTTAATCTTATCCTGCTTGCTAGATACTCTACCATTAATCCAGGCCCCCAGCTGGTCTTCACTGGTTACTTGGTGATGGAGCCTCTTTCCTGCCTAGGCATATACCCAAGCCGCAATCTGACTGCTGTAGGCTCCCCATACTGCTGGGATTGCAGGGGCAGGTCACCTTTCCAGCATCCTTGTGAGGAAATGGGTCCTGACTTCCCTACCTAGACTGGCCTGAAACTAGGATCCTCTGGTTTTCAGCTTCCCTAGTAGCTGGGGTTTCAGGAGTGAGCCACTGGCACCCAGCTTGGCCTTGATTTCTGATTTCATTATACTGTCTGGCCAGAGTTAATTAAGGCTGCTGTCTGTGAAAGTGGGTGAAGGGTTCGGGGTGGCAGATGGCAAGCCATGCTCAGGAGCAGCACCATTGGTGGGTGGCTAAGAGGGAGCTCTCAGAGGTCCATGGCCTGGAGCCTGTCAGCTTGTGCCCAGAGGGGCTGAGAAAGCACAAAGCCATATCCTGTGCAGTGCCTCCTGCTCTATGGTGGGCTCACTGCACCTAAATGGGGGTTACATCTGTCAAGAATGTCTTTCATGACTTTTTTCTTTTGCCAATACTAGTATTTGAACTCAGAGTCTTGGAATTGGAGACATGCCTCGGTTGGTTGCACCAGCCAGTGAGCAAAAGCATCAAATACCAAGTTTAAGTACTGGTCTCGAACCTAAAAACAACCCAGAGCCTCACCCTGTACTGAGCTTTCTTCAGCTCACAGCTAGCTCTCTACTGTGTGTGATCCATGCTACCACTTCCTGATGACTTATTTTCACTGAGCTGTTGTTCCAGTCTGCATGTGTGAGGTGGTCAGGGGTTCTGTGCAGAGGATGAACTCGCAGAAAAGCCAGCTTTCCACACACACTGGGAACCCTGCCTGGGGTAGTAGTTTCTGTGGTCAGATAAGGTTGCACTGGCCACGGCTTTTGGAGCCCTTGATCCCCAGAGTGCTGGTCTGTGAAGGTGACCATGCAGTGCAGGAGTCAGGGCACTACTTCATCAGGAAAATCCTGTATTGTGATATGAGGCTGGCTGACAGAGCCAGGTGTAATTACAGGTTCTGGCACAAGGTTCTTGTTGCAGGCTGTGGTTAGACAGGGACGCATGTGACTCCTATCTACATGTAGTCTGTAGTTGATTATGCCTCCTGTTTGCTGCCCGCCCTAATGTGAGGTATGTACAGTGAGATCAGAGACCACATCCAGAACATGATTGACAAGTGTGATGGTTGGGTTGTCTGGCACAGAAGGCACTTGCCCACTCAGGGCACCCACTGCCCTTTTGCAGGTAGACAACGCTTACTGGCTGTGGACATTCCAAGGACGCTTACTGCAGAAGAATAACAAGGACCGCTTCTGCCAGCTGCTCTGGAGACCACGGCCCCCATCACTTCTCAGCCAGGAGCAGATAAAGGTTGGCAGCCTGGCCACACATAGGCATGTAGGAGAGGAAAGTAGAGTGCCCATTGAGGGAGCTGGGGGACCAAATGGAAAGGTTGGTCTAAAGTGTGGAGGTGGCCTCCACCAGCCTGCAGGAGGTCCACACATGGCGCCAGACAGGAAGGAAGTTTCCTAGTGGGGATCCACAAAGCTGGGGAGGAGGGGAGGTGGTGTTGAGAGCAGTGGGGTAGGCAGGGAGTGGGGGATCCGGCAGTGAGGGCAGAGCAAGGCCCAGCAAAGGTGTGCATGCCCAGGCTGTGGGGTCACCTCATCTGCAGCTGAAGATGCTTGCACGCTGTGCAGTACTGAGTCAGTCTTTGTTTCAGCAAATAAAGAAGGATCTGAAGAAATACTCAAAGATCTTTGAGCAAAAGGATCGTCTGAGCCAGTCCAAAGCTTCAAAGGTGAGACTCTGTCTACCCTGGCCCTGACGGGAGGGCACCCTGCACTGGGTAGGTCTGGAGGAGGTCTGTGTACCATGGCATTTCTTCTAGAGGTGGGAGAACTACTCTACTACTTAAACCATCACCCTTTTTGGTTTTAAAATAGCATTTGATATATATGTTTATGCTTATCCTATTTATGTTTCCCTCATAGCTAGTATGATAGGTACACACCACCACATTTATTTTTTTTTGTTTTTGTTGATAGTGGGCCTTGAACTCTGGGCCTAGGCACTGTCCCTGAGCTCTTTTGCTCAAGGCTAGCCTTCTACCTCTAGGTAGCACACAACACTACTTCTGGTGTTCTGGCAGTTAATTGGAGATATGAGACTCGGATCTCAGCCTCCAGTTGCTAGGATTATAGGCATGAGCTACCAGTGCCCAGTGCACACTTGGTTTTTATGAGTTAAGATGGGTTCTTGTGAACTTTTTTTTGCCCAGGCTGGCTTAAACAATGATTCTTCCAGTCTCAGCCTCCTGCAAGAATTACAGGCATGAGCCACCTTGCCTGGCTCATAGAATCCCTCTATTATATTTATTATTTTTGTCAGTCATGGGGCTTGAACCCTGGGCCTGGGTGCTTTTCAGCTCAAGGTGAGCACTCTACCATTTGAGCTACAGGACCACTTCTGGTGTCTCATGGACTTTCTTGTCTGGGCTGGTTTTGAACCACATTCCTCATATCTCAACCTCCAGAGTAGCTAGGGTTACAGGCATGAGCCACTGGCACCCTGCAGGGTCCCTACTGATGGGAGAATGTTTCTTCTTGGTTAAGTAGACATAACCTGAATGGAGATGGGTTCCATGTTGATTATGTAACTGACCCCCAACTTTGCCTGTAGGAACTGGTGGAAAGAAGACGAACCATGATGGAGGATTTCCGGAAATACCGGAAAAGGGCCCAAGAACTCTACATGGAACAGAAAAATGAGCGTCTGGAACTGCGAGGAGGTAAGTGGAAGGTTCTGGAATTGTTTAGAGATGAGGAATCTCCCTGCCCTATGGGTGGGCCAGGCCTGATGAGTGCAGTGCCCAGGGTTAGCCTTTCCTTTGTCCTCAGGGGTGGACACTGACGAGCTGGACAGCAACGTGGATGACTGGGAGGAGGAGACCATAGAGTTCTTTGTCACCGAGGAGGTCATTCCTCTTGGGAGCCAGGAATGAGCAAGCACTGTGGTGAGATCCTCTTGGGAAAGGAAGGGCTCCTTGCTGTCTCTGACCAGGTCATTGGGTTCACAGGAACATGTGGATCATGGGGTCCCCTCATGGCAGTGATGAAGGGCTCATATCCAATTTCTGTCCTGGGCCCGTGGGAGGTCCTCTGCAGGAATCCCTCCATGGGAAGCACCACACATCCCTTGTGAACTGAAGCAGATCTTTCTTCCAGCCCTTCAGTGTAGCAGTTGTGTACCTGCTCATGGGCTAGGTCAGCAGCGGCTCCTGTTGTTGCCCTAGCATGTGGAAGGACACAGCACTGACCTGTGGTTCCTTTGCAGTGTCGCTATGCTCCACCCTGGAACCGAGGCCGTCCTGTACAGAAAGTGGCAGGGCCCCTGGACCTCACCTGTGTGTGCTCTGGATGTGGGCACCCCTGGGCTCTTCCACCCCGACACAGCCTTGTGCCTTTAAAGCCCTGGTGTCCACAGTGGGGTTCGGTACTGCTTTCACATTTTCTGTTTGGGTTTCTTCGACCACCACGTTCACTGTATGGACTCTGCAGTGCCCTGCTGACTCCTTTCACTCCTGCTGCCAGGGACGTGGCCAGGGCTTTGTCCAGCTCAGCGTCTCTTCCACCTGCTGTCCCATGCACCAGCCAGTGCCTGGTTCTGGAGAGCAGATACCTGCCCCGGACATGCCTCGGCCAGCCAGGTGTGGCTGGTTCTCTTTGCAGGTGAACATGCAAATAAAAACAAACCTGTATGAAAAACCTGTCTTTCTCCTCTCTTTACACGGAGATAGCGGCCTTGCCTCAGGTGCCTGCCCCCTCAGCAGTAAGGTCATTCACACCAGCCCGCTCTCTATAGTCTGCCTCTGGCTCTCTGCCTCTCCAGCCACAAGTTAGGCCAGTGGGTCCCCACCGGTTTCTCATTTGTTTTCCTCGAAAAGACTTGCAGTTCAGCTCAGTGGACCTCTGTCGTTAGCACTTCTGTGGAGAAGAGAGTGGCAGCTGTGCAATTGCGCCTGGGTTTTCCTGTAGTCTCCTGCTTTCTACCCAGCCTTGTGGAGCTCAGTTGGAAATGGGGGATCTGCAGCCAGGGGCCCGGGAGAGGAGTACTGGCCTCTGGAATGCCACAGAGTCCTTGTCCACAGCACTGTGCTTGCCCTCCAGCATGATCCTTGGATCCAAGGGTTTCTTGAGACACCTGGCAGAACTGACTTGCCTTCTGCTCACCCCCACCCCTCAACCCAGAGCTTCAGGGTTTATTCCCCAGTTCTTTCAACTACACAGTGTTCTCATTTTATGGCTGAGAAGGAAAGGGCAGACTTTTAGCACATTTAACGGGTTTTAAACTTTCAAACTTGCCACTGTTTGAAGCATCATTGTAATTGGTTTACATGATTTGTAAATAAAAGGATTTTGGAAACCTTTGGTGCTTGCTGTCTTACACTGTGGACCTGGGCCAGGGCCTCATCTGCTCCGGGTGGTCAAGCACTGGTACCTGCACACAAATTTCTGGGCTCTTGGAGGATGCCCATGGAAGAATCATGAGGGTGTCTGAGGGTGACCTTCCTTTCTCACTGGTGGGATTGCAGCCTCCTGACACCAAGAAAGAGGCTGGGAGTAGCTTTGCCAGGAGGCAGCCAGGTGCTTGGTCTGAGGAGGCATGGTATCAGAGGGGGTCAACTCCAGAGAACCTTGTCTGTCCAGGAGAAAGGAGTGCAGCATTTAGGCAGTAAACTCATCTGGCCCACCTTGATCAGGTAGGCTTGGTGCACTGAACACCCTAGCTCCTCAGGAACTTGAAAGTCATCTGCAAATTGTGTTTATAGCTGCCATTGCTTCTCCAGCCTCAGCCTGTCCCCTCAGCAAAGCCCCAGAGCCTGCCCTGACAGCCCAGGTGGAACCCAGGGTGGGCTGTGGGGAGGGGCCTCCATTGAAGAGCTGGTAAAGGGCAGGTGTTGGGCAGGGTGGCTGTGGTATTAGGTGCATGCTCTATTAGGGGTTCCTGGGCCCTATGGCTCATGTCTCAAGGACATAGAATTGGAGCTGCCCTTCGTGGCCCTGCTCCAAATGGCAGGCTCTGTGGCCCCAGTGAGGATTGGCCCAGCCCCATCCTCAGGGACTCAGCTGACGTCACCTGGGCGGGGCGGGTCTGAGATGTCTCTGTGTCTCCAACCTAACGGGCAGCTGGGGCCAGGCCTGACCAGCAGGATGCCCTCACATCAGGCTGCTGGCCTCTCCCCAGCCAGGGGCAGCCCCACCCTAAGAGCAATGGAGCCCAAGGACCAGCAGCTCATGGTGAGTCCCTCCTGCCTGTTCCTCTGCTGATTTACTGTGGAGGCCTGGGCCCTCCCTGCTTCTACCTTGCCCAGCCTCCAAACCCAGCGCCCTCACATCAACTCTCAGCCCCATAATGAGACTATGTTCCCACTCTGCTCTCCATGTCCTGCTCCCCACACACCCACTCCCCCACCTCCCGCCTTCTGAATGTTCCTCTCCAGGAACTTAGCACTTGGGACAACACGGGGGTGGGGGTGCATCCTTAGCCCCTACCAAGCCCTATCCCCAGTCCCAACCCAGAGCCTAATGCCCCCCTTAGGAAAAAGAAGCTTGGCAGAGAGCATAGCACAGAGGCGTAGGATTCTTTATGGGAAACCCTTTAAAAGTGCTCGTGACTTTCCTGGTGGCCTTGGGCAGGTTACTTGACCTCTCTGTTCAGTGATTATATTCCTGAAAGGGTTGCTGTTGCTGAGAGGTACCAACAACACCATACAAGTGTTCTTTGAGAGCAGAGCTTAGGTGTACTCAGGGCTGGGACCTTTCCTGCTGCCTAAGAGCTCAAGGCTACCAGAGAAGGAGAGACAGTTGGGGCTGACGGTCTTGGTATTGGGGTTGAAAGGGGGAGTGGGCTCAGAGAGACCCCTGCGGACATGCTGCTCCTGTCCCTCCACAGGTGGCACTTAGGATCCGCCCACTCAACAGTGCAGAACTAGAAGAAGGGGCCACTGTCATTGCCCACAAAGTGGGGGACCAGGTGAGTCTGGATGGTCTGTGGTGGTCATCCATCTCCCCTTGCTGTCTGCCCTGTATCTGTGTCACTCAGTCATTCGGCCAATGCTGCCACACAGCTGGGATCCAATCCAGTGTAGGGCTGAGCCACCCCTGTTGCCCTTAAATGCAGAGCGCTGGGGGTCCCTGCACACCACCCTCACACAAGTACCCAGTGAGAGCCTAGGGCAGAGCCAGGAGCAGGCCCAGCCCCAGCGGGCGGAGGGGAGGGGGCTCAGTGGGAAGGGTCAGCACAGATGTGCACTGGAGGCCCAGGGGCTGTGGCGAGATAGGGCACCATTGGCTGCAATCCCCAGGGAGCCTCCTCAGAGACAGCTTGGAGCCCGGCCCCACCGCTCGGGAAGCCGTTGCCCTGGGATGTACTTGCCAGGCTGATTGCCAGGTTTGACAGTAGGGGGTGTGAAATGGGGCTCAAGGACCCACGAACCAGGATGCAGGCAGAGGGCAGAGAACCCCTAGGGATGGGCACAGCTGGCCAGGAGGTCCCAGGCAACCAAGTTGAGGCGAGCAGAAAGTTTGCAGGGAGACCGTCTGTGCTGTGATGAGAGCTCACAGGTCAGCCTGGAGACACTGAGTAGTGTCTGCCCTTAAGATAGTGGTGCTACTGTCACCTGACCAACCATGAACATGATATGACCAGTGAGCCTCATCTGCACTGGAGATAAGCATCTCATGGGCTTTCCTGCGTGGGCTGGCTTTCAGATCTCAGCTTCCTGAGAAGCTAGGATTACAGACCTGAGCCACCAGCACTGAGTTTCAAAGCTGGGAGACTCTTCAATTAACCACCAAAAAAACTGGAAGAGGGGCTGTGGTTCAAGTGGTTGAATGCCAGTCTTATGTAAAAAAGCAGAGAGATAGTGCCTAGGAGCTAAGGGCTGAGTTAAACCCCAGGAAAAAAAAGAATGGTGGGAGGGATAGGACTATGGTCTATGGTTCAAGTGATAGAGTACTTGATTAGCAAATATGAGACCAGCAAAACCAATAAAAAGACAGGGAACTCCCCAATCCCCCTCTCCTGGTCATGAGGCTTGAACTCTGAGCCTGGGCGCTGTCCCTCAGCTCTTCAGCTCAAGGCTAGTGCTCTACTACTTAAGCCACAGCATCACTTCCAATTTCTGGTGGTTTATTGGAGACTCTTATCTCCATGGCTTTGAACCATGATCCTCAGATCTCAGCCTCCTGAGTAGCTAGGATTACAGGCATGAACCACCAGTGCCCAGCTTGGACTTTTACATAATGAAAGCAAACCAGGAAGTTCATATGAACCCAATATTATCTACAGATAACATTCAGATTTTCCTTTTTGTCCTCTTAATACTGTTCTTTATAATTACACAAAATAAGCCTGCAATCCTAGCTAGCCACTAAGAAGATCTGAGGATTGCAGTTCAAAGCCAGCCTGGGCAATAAAGTCCATGAGACTCTTATTTCCAATTAATCACCAGAAAACTGAAAGTAGTGGCTCAAAGTGGTAGAGTACTAGCCTTGAGCAGAAGAGTCCAGGAACAGTGCTCAGGCCCTGAATTCAAGTTCCACGGCCAACAAATAAATAAATTGTAATTATACAAAATACCTTTTTGATCTAAGAACCAAAAGAAGCTCTGGGCTGTGCACAAGGCCTTGTTCATCTGTCCTGCCCCTTGGTGGATGGGTTCTATGATTGTGGCTGTTTTACAAATAGAAAAACTGAGGGAGGCTGGGTGCCTCTGGCTCACGTCTGTACTCCTAGTTACTGCAAAGCCGTTTTGGCAGACAAAGCCAGAAGACTCCTACCTCTAATGAACCAGCAAAAAAGCTGGGCTGGAGGCCAGCATAAGATCTAGAGACTTAAGATCACCCAATACCTCCTAGCCAGCAAGCAGTGGCCACTGAACAGGTTTAGAGCCCACTTCTGCAAGTCCCCTCCTAGCCCTGCTGGTTGGAAGGCTCCTGGTATAAGACCCATCAAGTCTTCCTGTGGCCCATAGCGTGTGTGTGTGTGTGTGTGTGTGTGTGTGTGTGTGTACACGTGCACGTGCATGTGTGCGTGTGTGTACATTCATCTCTGTCCCACACACTGTCCCATGCCCCTCCCTCTTCCTTCCCAGAAGGTGAAGGAAAAGCAGAGTGGAGTTAGATCATGTCATGGAACATGAGTGCTGGCTGACAGCCAGGAGCGGCCCTGAGGACCCTCGTTATCACTGACTCACCAAACACCCAGAGACCTGGCCTCCCGGGACCTGGGGGATGGGGCTTAGGTGGTGGATCAGGCAGTAGGCTGAAGCTGGGGCTTTGTACCCTTCAACTCCATGGTTCCACTCAAGTGCTCCAGCCCCCCCTGATCCCCACCAGCCATGGCATGTGTGGTTTCCAGTGAATCTGTCTTCCCTCTCAGACCCCTAATTCCCAGGGAAGGGCTATCCCCAGGGAGTCTAATATGCTTGGCTTCATAATAACGTATTTATATAAGAGTGAACTGGTCCCAGGGGCAACCCGGCTCTTGGAGAAACAAAGGCGTGGATGGAGTTTGGGATGCTCTTTGTTCTCCCTGCCCTACCCCCCACCCCTCCACCCCATGGCTATGCAGCCCCCTGAGCCAGAGGCAAGAGAAAGACTCAGGGCCAGCAGAGTAGACACAGCAACAGGCAGCCAGCCCAGCACTCTACATTTTACAAGGTCTACCCCTAGTGAGTTACTGATTCTCCAATTGTGCTAAATTGAGACTATTTGTTCAAGAGCTGCCAAGCCAAGCCAGGTGCTGGTGGCTCACACCTGTCATCTCAGCTTCTCAGGCAGCTGAGAGCTAAGGATCATGGTTTGAAGCCAGCCTGGGCAGAAAAGCCCATAAGACTCTCATCTCCAATTAACCACCAGAAAGGCAGAAGTAAGCTATGTGGTTCAAGTTGTTAGAGCAGTAGCCTTGAGCAGAGAAGTTCAGGAACAGTGCCCAGGCTCTGAATTTAAGCCCTCATGGCTGACACCCACCTCCCTCCCAAAGAAAAGCCAACCTGGAACAGGCTCTGAGTTGAAGCTCCAGGGCTGGCACCAAAAAGGAAAAAGGAAGAAGAGGGTACAGGTGGGGTAGAGCTCTCAGCCTGCCTAGCTGGGGTCCAGAGGGGCAGGCTTAGCCATGGTCTTTCCCAGGATCTCAGGCCCGTCCTCTGGCCCCTGCTTCTCATTGCTTCCAGGTGGTGGCGCTCATGGACCCTGGCGAGGACCCGGAGGACCCCCTGCGCCCACACCGTTCCCGGGAGCGCACCTTCATCTTTGACACTGTTTTCGACCAGCATGCATCCCAGGTGCCTCCCCGTGCCCCTCCCCTCTGCCCCCACCCCCTGCCCCGGGCAAGATCTGAACCCAGTCTTCAAGACTCAGCATCACTGGAAAGCAGAGGGGTTTCCCCAGCCACTGCCTGAGCAGCCTGGCTTTTCTGTCCTAATAACCTTTATGTCCAAGGCCACACAGAGCCCTGAGATGTCTCTCCTTGCCCACCCCTGGGGACTGTGAGCTCACTCCCGCTGCTGGAAATGTGTACTTTCATTCACATTCTGGCATTCCCAGATTCCCTGCCCCATCCCAGCTTTGTCCCATGCCAAAGGCCAGAGCTTCGTGTCTCAATTTCTGTTTATTATTTATTTGTTGGTTGGTTTATTTTTGTGTGTTTACTGAGGTTTGAACTTTGTACTTGCTAGGCAGCTGTTATACCACTTGAGCCATGCCCCTAGCCCTTCTTGCTTTCGTTATTTTTACATTCGTGGCTCACATTTTGCCTGGACTAGCCAAGACTGACCCTGCTACCTCCACTTCTTCCCCATCTCCCCTTCCCCCGCCCCAGTTGCTGGGATTACAGGTATGAGTCATCACCCCCAGTCCATGATCTCTTTCAGTTCTTGTTTTGTTTTGTTTTTTGGGGGGGTCCAATCATGGGCCTGAACTCTGGGCCTGGGCAGCTCTTCACCTCAAGGCTAACGCTCTACCACTTGAGCCACAGCGCCACTTCCAGCTTTTTTTTTCTGCTTATGTGGTGCTGAGGAATCGAACCCAGAGCCTCAGGCATGCAAGGCAAGTGTTCTACCACTGAGCCACCTTCCCAGCCCCTCTCTTTCAGTTCTCTGTCATTGTTGTGCCCATCCTGAGGCTTGAACTCAGGGCCTGGGGCATTGTCTCTGAGCTTTTTTTTTTTTTGTAATACAGAGTTCTCTGCATGTTTATTAATTAGATCACACATTTCCCAGTTACAGTGACATGGTTGAGTAACTTCCTCTTCTTAATGCCTTTTCATTTGTCAGTTCCCTTTCAGCCCAGCTCCTTGCATCCCAATCTTTGATTACATAAGGTCCTTCCTTATTACTCCGAGGCTTCCTTCCCATTCTTCAAGATGTTGTCTTTTTAAGAAAAACTTTTGTAAGCTTCTTTATCTGAGGTTTTTTTTTTTTTTTTTTTTTTTGCTCATAGCTCTACCACTTGAGCCATAGCTCACTTCTGGCTTTTTCTGAGTAATTTTTTGAAGATAAGAGTCTCATGGACTTTTCCTGCCCAGGCTAGGTTGAACCAAGATCCTCAAATCTCAGCTACTGAGTAGCTATATTTATAGGCATGTGCCACCAGCTCTTTGCCTCTTCCTGGTCTGGAAGAAGTGTTGAGAATGACTCGTGTGGGTTCAGTCTCCAGCTGGCATCAGGCTTGATGGCATCCATTCCTGAAAGCCTTCTCCATGAATCCTCCCCAAACCCAGCCTCTGTGGGCATCGTCTCACTGTGAAGCTTGGCAGAGTGTCCAGGATTGTCCAGCGATGCAGCCAGGGTTGGCAACGGGATTTCAACGCCTAGGTCTTTCCTGACTTCTTGCATGTCCCTGGGCTGTGCAGTTGGACAGCCCACCCACAGATGACACTTCCCGTCCAGTCCCAGTGCACAGCGCCATCCACTTATGTCCTGTCTGTCTACAGGAGGACGTATACCAGGCCACCATTGGGCACCTGGTGGAGGGGATCATTTCTGGATACAATACCACAGTGTTCGCCTACGGGCCTTCAGGTACTGCCCAGGAGGAAGTGGACTTGGTGGTCAACTTCCAATTGCCCTCCTCCTCCTCCTCCTCCTCTTTCTCCTCCTCATCTTCCTCTTCCTCCTCCTCCTTCTTCTCTTCTTCCTCTTCCTTCTCCTCCTCTTCTTTCTCCTCTTTTCTTCCTCTCTTCCTCCTCTTCTTCCTTCTTCCTCCTCCACTTCTTCCTTCTTCCTACATTTTTCTTCTTAAAGGGGCTGGGGTTTGAATTCAAGGCCTCACACTCAACCACTTCAATCATGCCCCTACCCTTTTTTTTTTTGCCAGTCCTAGGGCTTGAACTCAGGGCCTGGGCATTGTCCCAAGGCTCAAGGCTAATATTCTACCCTTTTGAGCCACAGCTCTACTCCCAGTTTTCAGGTGGCTAATTAGAGATAATAGTCTCATGGACTTTCCTTACCTAGGCTGGCTTTGAACCATAGTCCTCTGATCTTAGCCTCCTGAGTAGCTGGGATTACAGGCATTAGCCACCAGCCCCTGGCTCTCAGGAACTTTTTCTTTTCTTTTGTTTTTTTTTTTTTTTTTGGGTCCGGTCATGGGGCCTGAACACTGGGCTTGGGTGCTGTCCCTCAGCTGTTCAGCTCAAGGCTAGCGCTCTACCACTTGAGCCACAGCGCCACTTCCGGCTTTTTTCTTTTTGCTTATGTGGTGCTGAGGAATCCAACCAAGAGCCTCAGGCATGCAAGGCAAGCGCTCTACCACTGAGCCACCTTCCCAGCCCCAGGAACTTTTTCTTTTTCCTTTTCTTTTCTTTTGGTCAGTGTGGGGCTTGAACTCTGGGCCTGGGCACTGTCCCTTAGCTCAAGGTGAGCATTCTACCACTTGAGCCACAGCATCACTTCCTGTTTTTCTGGTGGTTAATTGAGATAAGAGTCTCACCTACTTTCCTTCCGGGGCTGGCTTTGAACCATGATTCTCAGATCTCAGCTCCTGAGTAGCTAGGATTATAGGCGTGAGCCACCAGTGCCCAGCTTCTCAGAAACTTTTTGTTCAAGCTGGCCTCAAACTGTGATCCTCCTGAATCTGCCTCCTAAGCAGCTGGGATGACAAGCATGAGCCCCCATACCCATTCTCTTCTCATCCAATACACCTGGGGCTGCCTCAGGAGCCACACCTCCCCACAGGTGCCGGGAAGACGTATACAATGCTGGGCATGGATGCTGAGCCCGGCATCTACCTGCAGACCCTCACTGACCTCTTCAAGGCTATCAAGGAGAATCAGGACAACACGGAGTACAGCGTGTCCATGTCTTACCTGGAGGTGAGCCTCCTGGGTACAGGAAGGGCAATGGCACCTAGGTAGAGCCTCTGCCTGCAACCAGGTAGGCCCCAGTGGTATGCAAGGCCTTGGAGTGCTGCTTTGTTCTAACCTTCCTGCTCAACAACAGATTTATAATGAAGTGATCCGGGACCTGCTGAATCCATCTTCAGGGTTTCTGGACCTCAGGGAAGATTCGAAAGGCAGCATCCAGATTGCAGGGATCACAGAGGTATCCACCTCCAACGCCCAGGAGGTGAGGGCTTGCAGCTGCACAACATGACTCAAGGTTTTTGTGCCGGCAGTAAGGCTTGAACTCAGGGCCTGGGTGTGTCCCTTAGGTTAGTCATGGAAAGCTGCCACTCTATCACCTTAGTCACAGCTCCACTTCTGACTTTACTTTCAGTGCTTAATTGGCGACAAGAGTCTCACAGATTTTCCTGCCCAGGCTGGCTTTGAACCTTGAGCTTCAGATCTCAGCCTCTCAAGTAGCTAGAATTATGGGTGAAGCTCACAACAGTTTTGGTTAAGTTTACCGAATGGAGACTCATACAAGCACATCTCCCAGGGTTGCCAAGCCTCTGGTCTTGATGGAAGAGCATGACAAACACACTTACTCTGCCTCTTGGCTGTGGTCAGGGCAGACATCACGCATTGAGCCCACACCTACCATGGCCTCTGGGATCAGGCTCTGGTCCTTGTCCATACAACCCTCCTGCTGGTCCCAACCTGCTGCTCCTGAGCCAGCTCAGATCTGAACCTACTTTTCCTGCTCATCCTAACAATGGCTTCCTTACCAGGGTAGACTGCAAACATTTTCACAGTCCTGTCTTCTCCCTAGCTGGCTGGCTGTGTAGCCACTCTTGGGGTAGTCTTCCTGACCGCACCCTGTGTTGCTCCCAGAGTTTCTGTGTCCCCTTTTGTCAGACTCCCAGCTATTGACCTCAAGTGAGTGTGTGCTGCCCTGCTGGCACAAGTCCAGTACCCTACACCCAGCTGTTTGTAGGGATTTTTTTTTTTGCCAGTCCTGGGGCTTGAACTCAGGGCCTGGATTCTGTCCATGAGCTTCTTTTTGCTCAAGGCTGGCACTCCACCACTTGAACCACAGTGCCATTTCCAGCCTTTTCTGGTTATGTGGTACTGAGGAATTGAACCCAGGGCTTGCCTCAAATCACAATCTTCCTACTTCTGCCTCCTGAGTAGGTGAGATTACAGGCATACCCTAACATGCTGATATTGCTTGATCATGAATAATGGCAACTGTAGCAACCTTTCTCTCTCTCTTTTTTTTTTTTTTTTGTCGGTCATGGGGCTTGAACTCCGGGCCTGGGCGCTGTCCCTCAGCTCTTCAGCTCAAGGCGAGCGCTCTACCCCTTGAGCTACAGCGCCAGTTCCGGTTTTCTAGTGGTTTATTGGAGATAGGAGTCTCACGGTCTTTCCTGCCTGGGCTGGCTTGGAACCATGATCCTCAGATCTCATCCTCCTGAGTAGCTAGGATTACAGGCATGAGCCACCGGAGCCCGGCTGTAGCAACCTTTCTCTATGCACAGTCTGCAGTCTGGCATGGACTTGGATACAGCAGGTGCTCAGCAGAGGTTTGCTGTCTTGAGTTTGAGTTCCCCAAGTTCACACTGCACATGCCAACTCCAGCTAACTTACAACCGCCCAAGTTCTAAATGAAAAGGGGCCTGGGGCCATTCTGGGTAATCCATTGGTGATGTCTGCCATGAACAGACAAGGGGCAGGGGCAGTGTACAAAGCCCCAAGCTCTGTGGCCACCCCTCCTCCACTTCTTTGGGTACCTCTAGAAGACCCATGTGGCCACACAGGGACCTGTGACCTCCCGCCTGCTTCTGCCTTTGACCTCAGATCATGCAGCTGCTCACCAAAGGCAACCGGCAACGGACACAGGAGCCCACTGCCACCAACAAGACATCATCTCGCTCCCACGCCGTGCTGCAGGTCACCGTGCACCAGCGGAGTCGGGCAGCTGACCTGGCTGAGGAAGTACGGCTGGGGAGGCTGTTCATGGTGGACCTGGCCGGCTCAGAGCGTGCAGCCCAGGTCAGGCCCCACACACTGGGCATCTGTCACCCTCAGCCTGAGCAGGACATTGTCCAGCTGTGATTTTAGCAAAAGGAATAGCATGCAGCCTGGAAGAGGCACTGGCAAAGATTATTGAGGGAATGAATTCACAGAGCTGGCATTAATGGGGGCTTCTTGTGTTAATGGGGGACTGGCATCAATGGGGGGACAGAAGAGGTGAGACTGAGCCCCACCACACCTGTGTTCACCCTTGAGGAAGGCTAAACCCGAGCATCTGCCTAGGTAGTGTGAAGCTATCTATTCAGACCCCACCTTTACCTCTTGAGTTGGCTGGGATTACAGGCATACCACACCGTATCCAGATTAATTGGTGGTTTTTTTTGTTTTGTTTTTGCTTTTGTTTTGTCAGTTGTGGGGCTTGAACTCAGGGCCTGGGTGCTGTCCCTGAGCTTTTTTGCTCAAGGCTTTGTGCCACAGCTCCAATTCCAGTTTTCTAGTGATTAATGGGAGAAGAGTCTCACAGACTTTCTTGCCCAGGATGACTTTGAGCCGTGATCCTCAGATCTTTGCCTCCTGTGTAGCTAGGATTATAGGTTTGAGCCACCAGCATCTAATTGTTTCTTTTCCTATACACTAGTGTATTAATTACACAGATCAGGGCTTCCATGTGGCATGTCCATACTTTATATAACATACTTTGATCATATTCTCCCCGCACCCCATTTCTTCCCTCTGACCCATGACTGGGTCCCCAGAGCCTCCCTTCCATGCTCACACCCTTGTTTTTAAATCTAGACTCTTCCTCTGAGAGGAAGTATGCAGTATTTGTTTGTTTGTTTGTTGCCAGTCCTGGATCTTGAACTCGGGGCCTAGGCACTGTCTCTGAGCTTCTTTTGCTCAAGGCTAGCATTCTACCACTTGAGCCACAGTGCCACTTCCAGCATTTTTCGTGTATGTGGTACTGAGGAATCAAACCTAGGGCTTCTTGGATACTAGGCAAGTACTCTACCCCTAAGCCACATTCCCAGGCCAGTATTTGGGTTTTGAGTCATGTTTTTCATGTAAAGCCCAAGTTTTTCTGTATGGCCTTTGTGCAGTCCTGCCCAGGGCTCATCTGGGCCTGAGGCTCCCCTCCATGTGAATGGGGAGGGGAGATGATGGGTGGACCCCCTGTTCAGCCTGGCACAGACTGCTCTCCCTGCACAGACCCAGAACAGAGGCAAAAGGATGAAGGAGGGCGCACACATCAACCGCTCGCTGCTGGCACTGGGCAACTGTATCAACGCGCTCAGCGAGAAGGGCGGCAGCCGTGCTCAATATGTGAACTTCCGTGACAGCAAACTCACGCGCCTCCTGAAGGTGAGTGTGGCCCTCTGTGAGGGTGAGGTGAGCCTCAGCAGCTGCTGGCAGCTTCCAGGAGTTACCTGCAGGAAAGAGGCCCAGACTTGAGCCTAAGGGCCCTTCTCAGAACCTCTGAGGGAAGGACACTGCATACACAGTATTCTGGGAACTCCCTGTCTCTCCCTCCATCCCTCTGAATCTTGCTTGAATACCTCCAGTGACAGTGAGCTTACTACCTCCCCATCACAGATGGTTCTGATATGATGTATAAAAAAATGCTTTCTTGGGCTCAGCGGTAGAGTGCTTGCCTTGCATGCATGAGGCCCTGGGCTCTATTCCTCAGCACCACAGAAGCAGAAAAAGTGGAAGTGGAGCTATGGCTCAAATGATAGAGCGCTAGCCTTGAGCTGAAGAGCTGAGTAACAGCGCCCAGGCCCAGAGTTCAAGCCCCAGGGACAAAACAAAAATTCTTTCTTGCTGGGTGCTGTGGCTCATGTCTGTAATCCTAGCTACTCAAGAGGCTGAGATCTGAGGATCGCAGTTCAAAGCCAGCCCAAGCAGGAAAGTCTGTGAGACTCTTATCTCCAATTAACCACCAGAAAACTGAACGTGGCACTGTGGCTCAAGTGGTAGAGCACTTGCCTTGAGTTGAAGAGCTCAGAGACAGTGCCCTGGCCCAGAGTTCAAGCCCCACAACTGACAAAAAATAATCCTTTCTTTAATCCTGAGTAGATGCTGTCACTTGGTCCTATAGCAAGGTAGGATCAAACAAGTGGACAAATCGATGCTCCAAGTCCAGCCCCTGGTGGCATCTGCTTGGTCAGCAGCAGGCAGGCTGGGTGGACCTGAATGGGGCACGGCTTTGTTCCTGTGGGTTGTCTCCCCAGGCACCGCCCCCAGCATTCACTGCCCCTCCCAGGCTTTGGTCCAGGCCTGACAGCACTGGGCAGGTGGAGGCCATGTGGCTCCACCACTCAGCTCTGCCACTTCCCCGGAACAGGATGCCCTGGGAGGAAACAGCCGAACAGTGATGATTGCGCACATCAGCCCGGCCAGCTCCAGCTTCGAGGAGTCACGGACCACACTGCTCTATGCCTACAGAGCCAAGAACATCAAGACTCGGGTGAGCCTGGCTCACTCCCTCACACATTTATTCATTTACCCTGTCACTTATTCACTTGCTCATTCATTCATTCATTCATCATTTACTTATTCATTCACCCTCTCATTCATTCATTCAGCCACTTACCCATTCATTACTCACTTACTCATTCATACTCTCATTCATTCATCACTTGTTTATTCATTCATCACTCACTCACTTATTCAGTCACTCGCTTATTCATTCACCCTGTCACTCATTCACTCACTCATTTATTCACTCTCTTAATCATTCACTTATCCATTTATTCACTTGCTTATTCATTTATTCACTCATTCACTTATTCATTTATTCACTTTTTCACTCATTTACTCACACATTCATTCATTAATTCATATGCTCACTCATTCATTCACTATTTTACTCAGATTTCTTCCCTTCCCCCTCATTGGCTTACTCCTTTGCCACAGACATGGGTGAGCCCTGCAAAGCTGCTCTTGGCTGGTTACTGGCCTCTGCTCATGTCCATTAATTTGAAGCAGAGAGATAAGATGGAAAGCAGCAGCCCCTGAGGCCCCGCAGTACCTGGGGGGGGTTGGGGGGACCAGTGCTGTGGCTGACAGGGAGGGATTGCAAACCTGAGACTTACAACAGTGCAGACTCCCCTCCCACTGGTGGGAGAATGGGGTGTGTAGGCCAGGTTCCTTTCCTTGCCTAGGGAAGGACCCTCTGCTTTGGCCCTCAGGAGGCTTAGGTGCTCCTGGCTGGTGGCTGGGTCATGTGGGGCTTGAACTCTGGGCCAGGGTGCTGTCCCTCAGCTCTTCAGCTACAGCAAGCGCTCTACCACTTGAGCCACTTCCGATTTTCTGGTGGTTAATTGGAGGTAAGAGTTTCTTTTTTTTGGAGGGGGGGTCCGGTTGTGGGGCCTGTACTCTGGGCCTGGGCGCTGTCCCTCAGCTCTTCAGCTCAAGGCTAGCGCTCTACCACTTGAGCCACAGCGCCACTTCCAGCTTTTTTCTTTTTGCTTATGTGGTGCTGAGGAATCGAACCCAGGGCCTCAGGCATGCAAGGCAAGCACTCTACCACTGAGCCACCTTCCCAGCCCTGGAGGTAAGAGTTTCACAGACTTTCCTTCCTGGGCTGGCTCAGTCTCCTGAGAAGCTAGGATTACAGGCGTGAGCCACCAGCACCTGGCCTTCTTCTCTTTTTTTGACATTTTTATTTTTTTAATAGGTACTAGGACTTGAACTCAGGGCCACCTTGACACCATCCTTGAGCTTTATCACTCAAGGGTAGGGCTCTACTACTTGAACCACAGCTCGACTTCTGTTTTTTTTGGTGATTAATTGGGGATAAGAGTCTCATGGACTTTTCTGCCTGGGTTGGCTTCCTCCAACCTCGATCCTCAGATCTCAGAGTAGCTGGGATTATAGGTGTGACCCATGGCCACCCAGGTCATTTGAAACATTTAAAGTGTATAGTTGGGTGGCATTAGACATGTTGAGGTTTCTCATCTTCCTAAAAGGGGAATGATTCACCCCCTCCACCGCCCTGGCTCTATCTTCTACCTCTGTCCCTGGGAATGGAGGCCCTGGGGACCCCAGCATAGAATCTCACAGTATTTGTCCTTTTGTGTCTGACCCGTTCCACCGGGCATAACACCTTCCAGGTACTCCTATATTGGAGAATGTGCCAGAATGTCAAGGCCAGCAGAAAGCACTGGCTGAAACTCATCCATAACCACATTCCATGCCCGCCTCCAGTGTGTGCTAAGGATGCAGGGCTGACTTTGGCTGACCTTGTCCCCGCTTCCAGGTCAAGCGCAACCTTCTGAATGTCTCCTACCGCATTGCACAGTACACGGACGTCATCTCCGACCTGCGCAGGGAGATCGAGCACCTCAAGTCAAAAATTGAGAAGCAGGACAAGGAAAAGAAAAGAGAGCCTGGTGGCCCAGGTGTGCAAGGTAAGGGCTGAGCCAGGATCTGGAGTGTACCCCTGCACACTCCCAGGGCACTGAGGCCAGGACCTCTGTCCTGTGGGACCCTTGTCATTCTTGGCTCAGTCCTGGCACTTGGTCCAGACTGGTCTCAATTTCCTAGACTTAAGTGATCCTGCTGTCTCTGTTTGCTTAGTTTGGACTACAGGAATGCACTACCACATGTGGTTGAGAGCTACTATTCCTTCCCTTGCTTTTTCCCTAGCTGTGAGTCTGGGGTTCTCTGCCTCCACAGTGGCCCCCTCCCTATTTCTCATAGAATTCCACAGGGGGTGCACCCAGCCTGCGCATCCCACCTGGGTAGGCCTCCCAGAGCACTCAGGCATCTATTCTCTCTCTGGTGAATTTAGGATTCTGTTGGAAAAAGGGCGAAGGGAGCTCACAGCACAGATGATCTGGGTGATTCCAGGTTGAGTCCCACAGGTCAGTAGAGACTCAGGAGGTAGAGGTTGGGCTCTGCAGGGTCACGGTCCTCAGAGAGAGATGCTACTATACTTCTGGGGACTGGCTCTTAGTCAGGGCTAGTCTTAATGCTCTATTATAACAAGAGGGCCCAACAGGAGTGTCAGCATTTACCCCCTTAAATTCTGCTATGCCCTCTGCATCTCCCGAAGTGTTTTTCAGGCTGGCAAGGGCTTCCCACATTTTTGTTTTGTTTTGTTTTTCTGGTACTAACATTTGAATTCAGGGCCTCAAGCTTGCTTGCTGGGACCCGTTTGCTCAGCTGGTAATCTTTTACGTGTGTTATGCCTCCAGTTTGGCACTTGGCTGGTTAATAAGAGATAGAGTCTCTTGGATTTTTGTGCCAGGGCCAGCCTGGAACTATGATTCTCTGGATCTCAGCCTTCTTAGTAGCTAGGATTACAAGCATGAGCCACCATGCCCAGTTCCCATATCTTGTTGTTGTTGTTTTTGGTCGGTCCTGGGGGCTGAACTCTGGGCCTGAGCACTGTCCCTTAGATCTTCAGTTCAAGGCTAGTGCCCTACCATTTGAGCCACAGTGCCACTTCTGGCTTTTTTTCTACTTATGTGATGCTGAGGAATTGAACCCAGGGCCTCACACATGCGAGGTAAGCACTCTACCACTGAGCCAACTTCCCAGCCCACCTCACATCCTGTTTTAATGGCTACCACGATTTGCTTGTTAGATCAACTGCAACTGATTTTGCCAATCCAGACTTCCCAGCAAGAAAGTAGCTGGTCATGTGTCTGTCAAGGTCAGGGTAACAGGTGACAAATGTATGTGTCCAGCATGCGGCTCCCTATAGGGACAGGTGTGTAAACCTCTAATCAGGGGCTACAGAAGACTCAGGTGGAAGGCTTGTACAAGGCCCTGGGCTCAATCCTCACCCGCATAAAACAGGAGTATATAAAGACCATTATTAAATGATGCAGGATTATCAGGTGGGAATTTGCCATGGGAAGAAGGACAGAGACAGATGTAGGCCTGCTCTGAGGGGCTAGAAGCCCTGCGGGAGGGGCAGATGTGATGCATCCATTCTGTGTAGATGTTATCTGAGTGCAAACAGCAGAGAACTGGGAAAGAGAGGCCAGGACCATTCCCAAGCAAGTGACTGGGAGCCAGAGTGGTTTTCCACTCTGGGTTTTCCAGGGTGAGCCCAGCCTCATCACTCTGAGTTTCTGAAACTTAAATATAGATCACCTGACCCAAACCAGACAGAGGATTTAAATACCTCTGAGCCTTTCATCCATTTACCCAGCGGTCCTATCATTCCTTCATCTACCCATCCCTCCACAAACAACCTGCCCTCCATCTAGTCACTCCTCCATCCATCCATCCATCCACCACCCAATCATCCATCCATCCACCCAATCATCCATCCATTTACACATCCACCCATGCATCTAAAATACATATATCTACCCATCCACCCATCCTTTTATCCATCCACTAATCCATCTATCTTTCAACCATGCATCCATCTATCCACCCATATGTCATTACTCCATCCTTCCATCTACCCACCTATCTATCCATCCATTCATCCATCTATTCATCTGTCCATCCAACCATCCATTTGTCCACTTGTCAATCCACCTATCCATCCATCTGTCCACTCATCTACCCACCTATCCATCCATCTATCCATCTACCTACCTATCCACTCACCTATCCAATCTATCCATATCCATCTGTGAATCCATCCATCTACCCACCCATCCATTTATCTGTCCATCCACTCATCTACCACCCATGCACATATAGATGACACTCTTCCATGTGTTGGTAAGAGAACGTGAAGTCCAGCCCTGGGTTGGCTGACCCCACTCCAGTACAGCCAGCCCCTTCCTGCCCCCAGTCACTGTCACCCCGCATGACGCCGAGGAAGAGAGTCGGCTGCAGGTGGACAAGATCCGGGCGCAGCTCATTGGGGCATTCAGAGAGCAAATGGAGATGCGGCGCAGCCTGGTAGAGCTGGAGAACACCAACATTGAGCTGCACGTGGACATGTCCCGCCACCTGCTGACCCTCGCTGAGTGAGTACCTGCCTGAGTCCCCCATCCACAGCCCCCCATGCCTGCTTGCCTCACCCACAGTGCCCCCAGACTCCATCCTGGGCAGCATCTTTGGTTACTTCTCTCTGCAATAAGGACCTAAGCCTGGGCAGGACTCCTGTCCCTGTTCCTCCCCTGCTCCTGGGCCCATACCCCGCGTCTTTCACAGGCCTGGAGCCCAGCACGAGCCCTGGTGTTTCACCAAGAACCGAGACCATTTACAGAACAGGCTGCTGAGGGTCAGAGGTTTTTGGGTTTGTGTGTGTGTGTGTGTGTGTGTGTTTTCCTGGCCATATGGGGTTTGAACTCAAGGCTTCATACTTACTAGACAGGTACTCTACTGCTGAGGCACGCCTCTACCTGCCCAGTGTTGAAGCTCAGAAACATGGATTGGCTTGTGGCTGTGTATCTCCACAGTGCTATCATTGTACACTTAGTCCCCATCCATCCCTAGGGAGACCATGTGCAGAGACTGAGTGTGATGCCCAGCACCAACATGAGGACACTTAGGGCTGGAAGGGCATGGTTGCCTCATACTTGCTACATGGGCACTCTCCTACACTTGAATCAGACCCCAAGTCCTCTTGGGTTTTTTTTTAATTTAATTTTGTTTTGTTTTGTTTGCCAGTCCTGGGGCTTGAACTCAGGATCTGAGCACTGTCCCTGAGCTGCTTTTGCTCAAGGCTAGTGCTCTACCACTTGAGCCACAGAGCCACTTCCTGTTTTCTGGTGGTTTATTGGAGATAAGAGTCTCATGGACTTTTCTGCCCAGGCTGGCTTTGAACTATGATCCTCAGATCTCAGGCTCCTGAGTAGCTAGGATTACAGGCGTGAGCCACTGGCACCTGACTCTGCCCTACCCTGCCCTGCCTGCCCTTCCTTCTTTCCTCTCTCTCTCCCTTTTTCTCTTCTTGGCCCCACAAACAGAAGACTTACACTGGAGGAATTCTAAAATGTAAAAGCACCCTCTTGGTGTCTTCCCCTCGCTCTGGCCACACCTCAGGCCTGTCCTCAGGCCTCCTTTCCACCTGGTTTCTACAGAGCCCGCATGGAGACTCGATCTGGGGTCCTTGTCCACAGATCCCATGTCACTGACACCCTGACCGAGCCCCAGGCCCATGGACGGTTGTAACCCCAGCTTTCTAGCAAGGAAACGGTGATTGGCGGAGCATTCTCTGTAGTAGTGTCCAGGGACGGGAGGAAAGCTCCTTTGGTGGGCAGCTGCGAGGAGGCCCCCAGGCTCTGATGCGAGGAGACCCCCAGGCTCTGATGCCTCTATCGTGGCTGCAGCTGGGAGCGGGAGAAGTCCCAGCAGCAGGCACCCAGGGACAGGGGCGAGCTGGACAAGGATGAGGAGCCGGCGGATGCTGACGCGGACGAGGCGGAGTCGGGGGAGCCGCACGAGGTGGCTCTGGCCAGAGAGGAAGTCAACCTGCTTTTAGCCGAGCAGAGGAAAACCGCAGCCTTGAAGGTGAGCGTTCACCCAGGGGCGAGGGGGCTTAACTGCAGGAAGCCACCTCCCAGTGTCCCCAAGCCCCAGAGGGCAGGAGGTGCTGAGCTAGGACTGGGGGTGGGGGGCTCTTTGTTGGTGTTGTGGCTCTGCAGGGGGCCGTGTACAGTGGCTAGAAAAATGGGGTACAGGTGGTCAGAAAATTGCTCAGAGACCCCCCCCATTCCTTTGCAGGAACTTCCCCATCTGCCAGGTGCTTAATGGTTTGCAGAGTTATGCCATCCATCCATGGGATACTCAGGGTCCCCCTGATTGTGGTCCTGGCAGGGGAATCAGGGGAGCCACACCCAGCTCTGGTTCTGTTACCCTGTGAGCACCAGCTGCGTAGATGAGCTATTAATAGAACATTTGTTATCTAAGCGTCTCACCTCAGAAAACTCACTCACCTGGTATGGGATGGCGTCTTTGGGGACGCTGCCAGCGGAGCCAGGCTCCACTGGAGCACAGTGGTGCAGTGCTGTAGGCATATTTTCAGGAGAAAGACTAGCATGTCTCATTCTGGAAGCGTCTATTTCACTTCAAAGCTATGGAACCAAAGCAAGAACTTAATATGATGACATCTACCCACAGCAATATGGAGGTGATACAATTCCACTTCCAGTGGAAAGGGGGAGGGTGGCAGAGGCTGGTGACTCCCAGCTATCTACTGGTTGGCTGAGAACAGGAGGATCTCAGTTTGAGGCCCGCACAGATAGGAAACTTCACGGGATCCTTTTTCAACCTGAAGCTGGGCAGAGGAGGCTGAAATTAGGAGGGAGGATCAAGGTGCCAGGCTCACTGGGACAGAACAGTCCATAAGAGTGTCTCCAGGGAGAGAAGCTGGAAGCGATGGCAGTGTGCCTGTGCTCCCAGCGAAGACACGAAACCTTATAAGGGGGGATCGATGCTCAGGCATGTGCCTGGGTGGGAAGTGAAAAACAGGGCTGGAGGTGTGGCTCAGCAGTATCCTGCCAGTCCAGCAGGATGACATCTGGGCAAATGGAAAGGGAGAGCATGTGGCAGCACTGAACACATCATGTGTCAATAGAAAAGGTGAAGGGCCTAGAGGCCAGGCTGTGCATCACTTGAATTTGAAAATCAGGCCCACAGTGAGTTTGCCCTTCCAGAAGCTGTTTAAGCCTGGGAGGAGGGGAGCAGCCACTCCAGGATCAGCGAGGCCAGTGTCAAAACATCAGAATGTGTGAGGAATTATACTTGCATTTAAACTCAGGGCCTTGCACTTGCTAGGCAGATGCTCTATGACTGACCCGCACATTCAGACTTTTATGGCTTTATATTATCTATTATTGTTGTTGTAATTATTGTCAGTGGTAGGGCTTGAACTCTGGGCTTGGTCGCTGTCCCTTAGCTCTTTAGCTCAAGGCTAGTGCTCTACCACTTGAGCCACAGCAACACTTCCAGTTTTCTGGAGGTTAATTGGAGATAAGAGTCTCATGGACTTTCCTTCCTGAGCTGGCTTTGAAGCGTGATCCTCAGATCTCAGCCTCCTGAGTAGCTAGGATGACAGGCGTGAGCCACCAGCAGCTGGCTTAGCTTTAGGTTATTTTATCAGACAGGGTCTGGGTGCTGTTTGTCCAGGGCTAGCCTTGCACTAGGATTGTCCTACCTCAAATTCTTGCATAGATGGAATTATAGGTGTAGGCCACTCTGCCTGGCACAGAGCATCTGAGTTCTGAAAACAGAAGATGCACTCAGCACTGGGGATGGCATTGGTTCTCAGACCCAATCACCACATGTGAATCCTTTGAGGATTCTGGCAAGTTTGGGAACACCCGAGGGCCGGCTGAGCCCCAGGTCTGTCCTGAGCTCTCTGCTTCTCCCACAGGCCGGGCTGGAGCAGCGCCTGGCCCATGCCAAGCAGAAGGCATCACAGATGGAGCAGCTATTGCCAGAGCAAGTGACCAGCCAGGCCCAGCGAGAGGTCCTCCAGCTGCTGTGCCGGGCCCATGAACTGGAGGTGGAGAACACGGAGCTGCAGGCTACCAGTCTGTGCCGGAAGAACCTGCTGGGCCAGAAGGACTTTGTAATCCAGCGCTACCACCAGCACCGGCTGCTCTGCCAGCAGCTCATCCAGGGCCAGAGGCAGCTGCTGCGAGGTGAGGACGCTTGGGTGTGGGCTCACCTGTGTGAGGTGAGGTCCAGAAGGAGGAGGCCATGTTTGGGGAGGAAGCCCGGAATGGCCTCAGAGGCAAAGCCGGCTCACCAGTCTCCCTTTCCTCCTGGCTGACTCTGCCTGCTCCTGTGCGTAGCTGTGTAGTGGGGGCCCCTCTCTGGTCAGCTCCTGTCAGGTGACTTTGTCTCTGCCTCTCCTTGGGAGCTTTCCTGGAGCATCATATTTGGTCTTGTTTCCGTTGGTAATACTGGGGTTTGAACTCAGGGCCGTACGCTTGTTAAACAGGTGCTCTGCCACTTGTGCCATGACCTCCGTCCTTTTGTTTTTAGTTTTTCAAAGAGGGCCTTATGCTTTGCCCAGGCCAAGTTAGGAAGAGCTGCAGAATGGCTCTTCCTACCTCTGCCTCCCAAATAGCTGGGATTACAGGTGTGAGCCACCATGCAGAGATAGATGGCCATGAACAGGGACATGGCCCTGCCCCATACTGCTTCCTCTTCCACAGCCATTGTCGGCTCTCAGGCCAGCTTATCTCCACCATCAGGATGCTGTGGGGAGGGAGAAGAATCCATGTCTCATTCATCCATTCATTCTGCAAACCTTCAGAAGCCAGCATTGAACAGGTTGTCAGGGACTGTGTCTGTAGACCCTCTGGCAGGCCCTGTCCCTTGGGGCTGGCAGTGTCCTTGGGAGAGTGGGGGGGGGGTAAGACACCAGCAGCTGGTCCCACAGGGTGTGTCATTTCAAAGGGGGCTGACCAGAAAGGAGACAGAGCTGTGAAGACAGCAAGGAGTCACCAGGGAGAGAGGACACGCCTTGGCTTGGTGTGCACGTGGGACCTGTGTGAGCATGAAATGTTGCAGGGCTTGGAGTATGCAAATGTCATCACTGTCATTCTGCACGGTTGATACTTAATTTAGGCTGCAGAGAGCTCTTTTGGGGAGGCATCTTGTGACTTTCTTTTTTCTCTCTTTTTGTTGGTTGCTGGGATTTGAACGTGGGGCCTCAATCTCTCACTTTCTTTTCTTTCTGTGCCTGTCCTGGGGCTTGAACTCAGGGCCTGGACATTGTTCCTGAGTTCTTTTGCTCAAGGCTAGCACTCTACTACTTTGAACGGCAGCTCCAGTTTTTTCCGGTTTTTGAGTGGCTCATTGGAGATAAGAGTCTCATGGGGATTTTTCTGCTTGAACTGAGATCCTCAGATCTCAGCCTCCTGAGTAGCTAGGATGGCAGCTGTGACCTGCGCCCAGTGGGATGAAGTGTGTGCATTCAAACTTCCCACACAAGTATTTGTTCTTGCGGCATACGGCAGATGTTTTGCCTGGCTGCTCTGACCTCTGTCTGCCTGGTCCCCAGACAGCGGCATCCCGGTGCCGGAGCCCCTGGAGCAGTGCTACCGGCTGTACGCCCAGGAGCTGGGCGAGGGCACGCTGGACCGCCTGCTGCTGCTGCATTCGGTGATGGCCAGCTCGCTCCAGGTGAGTCCCACCTGCCCGCCCTGCCGATGCCACTTGGGCTTAGCTTGCTATCCTGCTCTGATCCCTCTTCCTCCCCCTTTGCCTTTGTCTTTTCCCTTTTAACAGCCATTATAGTTTAGAGCTGTTTGGGGCTCACAGCAAAGGGGATCTCAAGGTATGCGAGTTTCCACCTATACCGTGCTCCATCCCTGTGCCTGTCCCACCATTCATACCAACCCCCCACGCCCAGCACTGCAATGCTCCACTTCTGATAATCCATTCTCAATCCGTTTGCTTGCTTGGCTGGTTCTGTACCACTTGGGTCACATCTCCAGTCCAGCTTTTTGCTAGGTAATTGGGGATGAGTATCATTGACTTTTTTGCCCAGGTGGAATTAAAACTTGGAACTTCAGGTCTCCGATTCCTGAGTAGCTAGGATTACATGTATGAGCCACCAGTATTTGTCTGGCAAGTCTTTTTGTCTGATAATCTTTTTTTTTTTGGGGTGTCCGGTAGTGGGGCCTGAACTCTGGGCCTGGGCGCTGTCCCTCAGCTCTTCAGCTCAAGGCTAGCACTCTACCACTTGAGCCACGGCGCCACTTCCGGCTTTTTTCTTTTTGCTTATGTGGTGCTGAGGAATCAA
>NW_012267284.1:2853345-2856503 GCF_000151885.1 Dipodomys ordii
TTTGGTCGATCGTGGGGCCTGAACTCTGGGCCTGGGCATTGTTCCTAAGCTCTTCAGCTCAAGGCTAGCGCTCTACCACTTGAGACACAGCGCCACTTCTGGCCTTTTCTATTTATGTGGTGCTGAGGAATCGAACCCAGGGCCTCTGGCATGCAAGGCAAGCGCTCTACCACTGAGCCACCTTCCCAGCCCGTCCTTTAGCTTTTTTATTCACACTAGTGCTCTACCATCTGAGCCATAGCTATACTTTCAGCTTTTTAGTGGTTAATTGGCCATCAGGGTCTTGCAGACTTTCCTGCCTGGGCTGGCTTCAAACCACGATCCTCAGATCTCAGTCTCCTGAGCAGCTAGGATTACAAGGGTGAGCCCAACCACCTTTGCAGACTCTTACATTGGCTCTTCTGCTTAGCACCGTGTGTGGTCAGGCTTCCTCCCTGACTTTTCATGGTGTTTGGAATCTAATACCTTCTGTTTTCTGGCTGACTCCATTCACCTGCTCTACATCACTGCAAGCATCCAGATCAAAGCTGTGTGCAGGTTTTCATCTCCTTTGGGAAAGCACCAAGGAGTGTGTTGCCAGATGGTGTGGTAAGGGTCACCCTGGTTTTGTAAGAAGCTACTTACCAGCTCCTGTGCCACTGGCACACAGCATTCAGCCAGCACCAACCCTGGGTTCCTGTTGCTCATATCCAAGCCCTGACAGTCAGGAGTTTGTCACGAGCCTTCTTTTCCACTCTTCGGTTCATCTGGGGACTCATGTTTCCTTCAGCTTTCAACCGCCCCCACCCCCACCAATCCCAGCAGCCCCCACAGCTTCCCTGCCTTCCTTGGCATATTCAAGAGTGTCACTTAAGAGTTTCAGTGAGGAGCTAGGAATGTGATTTAGCAGTAGAGTACTTGCCTAGCATGCATGAAGCCCTGGGTTCAATTCCTCAGTATCACATAAACAATAAATAAAAGAAAAAATTAAAAAGAGAAAATGATTTAGAAAGAAAACAAAAAGAGTTTCCATGAGGCTGAGTAGGAAGCCAGTATCCAGAGGATCACAATTCAGCGGCAGTCTGGGGAAGAAAAGGTAGCTAGACTCTAGTCTAGAACAGCAGCAAAATACTGGGCTGGAGGCATGGCTCACGTGGTAGAGTACCAGCTGTGAACAATTAAGCTGGGTGAGCCTGAGATCCTTAGACCAAATTCCAGTACCACCAGAAAAAAATTCTAGAACTGTCTCCTGTTTTGGAGCAGAAACTAACCAATTCCTTATATCTTTCAGGCCCTACACCCCTTCTTCCCATTCTATTTCCTGTCTCTGTGAATGAGACAGGCTGCTCCAGAGAGCTCTTATAAGTGCGTTCTACAGTACCTATCCCTATTTGGCTGACTTATTTCACTCAGTACAGTGCCCTCAAGTTCCATGGGTTGGAGATGTAGCTCTTGTGGTAGACCACCATCCTAGCAAGTGTGAAGCCCTGAGTTCAAACCCCAGCACCCCCATCCCTCCCAAGAAAAGGTTCATCCACACTGTAGCAGTTACTAGAAGTTCCCTTCTTTTTTAGGGCTGAATAGTATTCCTCCACATTTCCAGCCATCCCTTCATTCATCAATAGACACTTGTTTGTTGGGTCCTTTGAATAATGCTGCTGATATTTGTGCATGTGAATATGTAAATATCCTTTTTGCATTCCTGTCTTCAATTTGGTTGAATATATATCAGAAGTTTGATTGCTGGGTGACACTGTGCTCTGTGTTTACCTTTAATTTTAATTGTTATTATAAAGGTAATGTACAGAGGGGTTACAGTTACGTAAGTCAGGTAATGAGTACATTTCTTTTTGGACAGTGTCACCCTTTCCTTCACTCTTTCCCAGTCCCCACCCCCTGCCATCCTGTCCCCATCTACAAGTCATATAGTTAATTTTCCACATAGTGTCTAGTGGGTGCCACTTCTGTATATGTTCACCCTCTGTCTGTGTTTAACTTTTTCAAGGCCCCTGAGCACTGCTTTTTACCAAGGCAGCCCTGGGGATCCACGTCCCTGTATCACTAGGTGGGGCACAAGTGAGGAGTCCAGGGCTGGCACCCATCACTGCCCGGCTTCCTTTGAGTGCTGGTGGCCAGGACCCTCTGGACAGCCCCTGCTTGATGGCCCTGCCTGCCTCACTCCACTCCTGCCTGCTCCCAGGATGGCTCCATTCTGAATTTATCTCCCTCACCGCCTGAGGACTCCAGCCAAGACCAGCCAGAGGACAGGAAGGACCTTCCAGGAGGCACCCCGTTTGAGCTGTCCCCCATGCTTCTGGAAAGAGACAGGTGGGCAAGCTCAGGCCTACTGTCCATTGGGTATGTGTCGCCCCTAGTGGGAGTGTGTGGCAGGGCCGCCACCTGTTCAGAACCAGTCGAGGCCTGGACCCAGGCTGGCATGGTGGGTGACCAGTGTGTTGGTGTCTAGTGAATGAGCCAGCCATGCCCCCAAACACATGGACCGAGGCCACTGCCTGCCCTGTGTGTGTCAGGCATGGCCACACTGGCCACATAGGCTCTGGCAGGACCTGGGATGGCCAAGGTGGCCATGGTCCACTGTAGCCTATTGCACCCACAGTGACAGTCACAAATCATCTAAAGCCACGCCACTGAGGATGCTGGGAAAGCAGGACTCTCTGCTGCCCCCGCCGGCCCTCCGCATCCTGCTGACTCCACCAGTGCTAGAGGTTGGTGTGCTGGGCTGGGAACCAGGACTGGGCAGAGGGTCCCCTCCCCCACCAGGCTGCACTGGGCCCAGTGCCCCCATCCAACGTGCTTATGGGAGGTGACCTGGATCCCTGTGGTCCTGTGCTCTGCAGAGCACGCACCGCTGATGGGCGCATGGATGCAAACTTCACGGCCCAGTTCTGAGACTACAGCTTCAAGTCCCACATATGACACAGATGGGCTCTCCCAACCCCTTGGAGGCTCTGGAAGGTTCCTGTCTGCCTTTCCCACAGTCTGGGCTCCAGGCATCTCTTATACTGTGGTACACTGCCCCATCTCTGATTCCATGTCTTTCTTTTCCTTCCATCCTTCCTCTCTCCTTCCTTCCCTCCCTCTCCTCCTTCTCCTCCTCTTCCTCTTTCTCTTTTTCTTTCTTTGTTTTGAGACAGAATCTCACTGTGTCACTCAAGTTG
>NW_012267284.1:2859484-2862917 GCF_000151885.1 Dipodomys ordii
AGCTCAAGGCTAGCACTCTACCACTTGAGCCACAGCGCCACTTCCGGCCTTTTCTGCTTATGTGGTGCTGAGGAATCGAACCCAGGGCCTCATGCATGCAAGGCAAGCGCTCTGCCACTGAGCCACCTTCCCAGCCCCTGAATGCAAATTTCTAGACTGAAACCTTGAGGGTGACACTCTGGACTGTTGCCAGCAGTCCACCTTGCTGTGTGTTTCGGTGCTGTTGTTTGTTTTGTGTGGCCATTGAGGTAGTTTTTATTTGGGGGAGGAGGAGGGTGGAGACAATATAGGGTTTGAATTCTGGTCCTCACATTTGCTAGGCAGGCACTCAACTGCTGAACCAAGCCCCCAGCCCTGATTTTTGCTGGTTATTCTTTCATCCCACAGGACCCCACAACAAGCTTCTCCATGGATCAGGTATGAACGTATCACACGATGTTCACGATGTTTCTATCCTGTGTCTGATCTCACTGTGCAGATGAGAACACACTGCAGGTGCCTGAGGTCAGCTTCACCTTTCCCAGCGCCCTGTGGCAGGGCAGCACGGTCCCCAGCAGGCAGCCTCTGCTGCCTCGAGAAATCCGAGGTCAGTGCAGGCCCCTTCTAAGCCCCCCAGGGTCCTGAAGGTCTGTGCTGTGCTGTACAGAGAAGAGAAGGCAGAGCCCCCCACCCCACACCAAGGCCCCCTCTCAGCAGCCCAGCCATGTGGTTCATCCCATTTCCTCCATCAGAAGATGGACACCTCACACAACACAGGGATGGCCACAGTCACTCAGCAGTGAGAACATATTCAGGATTTGCACTTGGGCGGCTGCTCTCCACTGTCCTTCAAATGTTTTGTCTGGTCCCAGGGTGCCCCTGGCCAGGCTAGAGGCAGGCTGAGAAGGTCAGGGTTGAGCTGAAAAGGGGCAGGATGTGGGCCAGGGGTCGTGGCTCGGGCTTGTCATCCTAGAGACTGGAGAGGCAAAGATTGGGAGGATTGTAGTTTGAGGCCAGCTCAGGCAAAAGAAATTGGTGAAGCCCCATCTCAACAAACAAGCCAGGAAAGGTGGTTCATATCTATAATGCCAGCAGAAGTGGTCTGTAGGTATTGTAGGCAAAAATGTGAGATTCTATCTGAAAAAACAAAGTACTCTCTATGCACTATATATATACTACTTATAGTATATCTACAATATGTATTATATATACAATATATAGTTTATATATTATATATATAATATATATGTATATATATATATACACACACATACACATACAATATAGAACATATGTATTTGCAGTACTGGGTTTTGAACTGAAGGCCTCACACTTGCCAAGTAGATGCTCCACCATATGAACCATTCCACCAGACATTTGGGCTTTTGCTTTTCTCTTTTGTTGTTGGTTGTGGGGCTTGAACTCTGGGCCTGGGTGCTGTCCCTCAGCTCTTCAGCTCAAGGTGAGTGCTCTACCACTTGAGCCACAGCACCACTTACTGTTTTCTGGTGGTTAATTGGAGATAAGAGTCTCATAGACTTTCCTTCCTGGGCTGCCTTTAACTGTGATCCTCAGATCTCAGCTTTATGAGTAGCTAGGCTGACAGGCATGAGCCACCGACACCCAGCTAGCTTTTGGTATTTTTTAATTTTTTTTATTTTTTGGTGCTGGTTGTGGGTCTTGAACTGAGGCCCGGACTCTGTCCTTCTACTTTTTGTGCTCCAGGTTATCTCTATAGCTCTTTGAGCCACAACTCCATTTCTGGTTTTCTGGTAGTTAATTGCATATAAGAGTCTCACAGACTTTCCTGCCTGGACTGGCTTTGAATCTCAAACCTTAATCCTCAGATCTCAACCTCCTGAGTAGTTAGGATATAGGCAGGAGCCACCAGCACCAGGCCCAACTTTCTGAAGCTGATAAAGCCCAGGCCCAGGCTTGGTTACATGGGCTTCATTGGAGGAAGGCCACAGAGAGAGGAATGGTGTCATCACAAGGGACCCTCTACCCCAGGGGGGTCCAGGCCCTGTGGGGGTCAGATTGCATGTTGTGGATGCCCATCTAGGGCCCCCTACATGGACCCAGGTTTTCCTGGGCCACAGATCTTCTTGTCCATCCCAGGGTCCACTGACAGTGGAGGCCGACGCCACAGCCCTCTGCCCCCCAGCAACCCCCACCGGCTCCAGAGCAGCAGTGCCAAGAGACATCGACGACCCAGATAGAAGATGGAGATAGACAGCTGCCAGCCCCAGGCTGCCCTTCCAGCAGCTGGCATCGTTGTACCTTCCCTGGAGGGCCAGGGTGCTAGCCACAAGCAAAGGATACCGCAACTCTGCCTTCCGGCTCAGGCCAGGCTGCAGAGGCTCCTAGGAATGGCTGGGCAGCTGCTGGCTGGAGTAGGACTGTGTCCCTTCTTATAAACTATGTCCAGCCTGCAACACAGCTCTGCCCCACGCAGGTACACACACAACTCAGGGGTCCGATGCCATGCAAGACAGGACTGTTCCCTGAGCTTTGACTTGGCTATTTTGATTAAGGTTGGTGTCTGCCACTTGAGCTAGACCTGTCCACTTGCCTGCCTCTTCTCCCCCTCCCCCCTTTTTTTGTTGTTGGTCCTGGGGCTTGAACTCAGGGCCTGTGTGCTGTCCCTGAGCTCTTTCACTCAGGGCGAGTGCTCTATGACTTTGAACCACAGCACCACTTGCAGTTTTCTGGTGGTTCATTGGAGATAAGAGTCTCACAGACTTTCCTGCCAGGGCTGGCTTTGAACTGTGATTCTCAGATATCAGCCTCTTGAGTAGCTAGGATTACACTAGTCCCTGGCTAGTTTTGAACAGCGATCTCAGCCTCCTGTGGAGATAGTATTATAGCTGTACCCTGCTGCTTCTGGATTACAGTTATTTAAAAAAAAAGCACTGTGCATGGTAGAACACACCTGTAATCCCAGCTACTCAGTAGTCAAAGGTAAGGGGAATCATCTTAGCCTGGGAAAAAGCACAAGACTTTATCTGTAAAAACAAATTAAAAACAAAAGAGCTGGGGACATAGTTCATGCAGTAGAGATCCTGCCTAGCAAATGTGAGGCCCCAAGTTTGATGCCCAGTACCACCAAAACAAACACAGACAATGGAATGGGACCGCCTCGGAGCCATGCCTCCCTTCCGAGTCCTCTCAGGAAACCTGGGAGGCCCCATCTGGCTCCAAGGACATTGCCCTTCTGGTGGCACCTTGGTGAGTGCCACTGATGGCTCTGCCAAGATGAGACCCACGCCTGGAGCTGGTGTTATGGCGGCCTTCCACTTAACTACCTGGCCCAGACCTCTAAACTGCAGCCTGCCTGGGCCTCAAGTCCCTCAGGCTGCAAACCCTAACATGATGTTAAGAATTCTGCAGGCCAGGTGACAGTGGCTCACACCTATAATCCTAGCTACTCGGGAGGCTGAGATCTGAGGATCAT
>NW_012267284.1:2864517-2870057 GCF_000151885.1 Dipodomys ordii
CTCTCCTGCCCGGGCTGGCTTTGAACCGCGATCCTCAGATCTCAGCCTCCTGAGTAGCTAGGATTACAGGCATGAGCCACCAGCGCCAGGCCTGGGCACTGTCCTTATACTTTTTGTGCTCAAGGTTATCTCTATTGCTCTTTGAGCCACAGTTCCATTTCTGGTTTTCTGGTAGTAAATTGCATATAAGAGTCTCACAGACTTTCCTGCCTGGGCTGGCTTTGAACCTCAAACCTCAATCCTCAGATCTCAACCTCCTGAGTAGTTAGGATTACAGGTATGAGCCACCAGCACCCCACTTGAGATCCTTTTGCCTCAGTCTCTGGGGTGCTGGGATTACAGTCATGCGCCACCACACCCAGCAGCACGTGAGTGTCAGGGTTGGCTGAGGAATCCAGTTTTGCCATTGGCCTGGGGAGACAGAGGCTGAAAATAGGCACACAGTGGCCCCACATGTGGTACAATTGCGCCATAGCACGCCAGTGCAGCTGGGTTTGTTGTGTGGTGGAGGACATGGAATTGGTTCCCTTTTCTAAGTACAAAGAGACTTGTCATGTTTGACAACAGTTGCTTTCTACTATTCCCTTATTTATTATTTTTAATGTTTCTGGAAACCGTTTGTGGTTTCAAGCAGATTTTCAAATGGGTCTGCCAGACCCAAGTGGGAAATGTTGCTCATGGGTTTTCTTGGTGTACTTGGGGCTAAGACTGAATGAAAAGTTACAAACTTCTGTGGGTATGGTTGGGACACTTCTGTACAGTTGAAGTGGTTGGGTGATGGAGACAGGAAGATCTGAGTGTGCAGATCCTGGAGGACCAAGGAGACATTTTTTGAGTTGTCTGGAATAGACACACGCATTCAACTTTTACAATTGCTCAGGTTCCTTCTTGGGCTGCAATAAGGGTACCCTTGTTTTTGTTGTTGTTGTTGTTGTTGTTTTTGCCAGTCCTGGGGCTTGAACTCTGGGCCTAGGCGCTATCCCTGGGCTCCTTTTTGCTCAAGGCTAGCACTCTATCACATGATCCACAGTGCCACTTCTGGCTTTTCTTGTGATTAATCAGAGATGACAGTCTCACAGATTTTCCTGCCTAGGATGGCTTTGAACCATGATCCTCAGATTTCAGTCTCCTAAGTAACTAGGATTACAGGCATGAGCCACTGGCACCCAGCTCAGCCATCCTGTTTTGAAGGACAGCGTATCTCAGCATTTTTACCTCTGGATTTAACAAAGAGACCTCTTGGGCAGTGTCACTGAAAGCTTGCTGGATGCACTTGTTGAAGGATTCCATGTCCCGTGACATCCTCTAGGCCAGAGGAGGGAATGGAGACAGAGGCCAGGTAATCATACCAATGGAAAACACACATAGTCCACCTAGGTCATAATGCTGGCATATCTGCAGGCTTTGTTCAAGTTGGGACCCATCTCCCCTGCATCCAGGGGAAATCTATAGTGCAGGGGAAGCCAGGGCCAGAGGTTGGTCCCACAAAGCCATTTGGTGCCATTTGGAGCTGCATAGATTTTGTTTTAGGGGCCAGTTGATAGCATACCAGTCAGTGGGCTTGAGTGTTTACAATTAGTCAGTGGAATCCAACCCAGCTTTTTAATGCTATTTTTCCATTTACCATAAGTATGATTTTTCTGTTCCCAGCAGAGAGGAGCCTTTTGGCTCAGTTGCCTGATAGTAGGGTTTACCCAGAAATAGTTAGCCCATATCTGGTAATATCCTTTCAAGTATCAGTGACTGGTGTCCCTAATGTTGGGAATTTGGGAGGATGTCTAAATTCTATACTTGATCATCAGTTGCAGAGTGAATAAAATGTATTGTGTCCTGGCTGATGAACAGTCTGAATGATAGGCCATTTTGAAATATAATTAGTAGCACTAGTTCCATATGTTGTGGCTGAGTATATTAGTTAGGAGTTCTGTCCAGTCAGCGCCTGTAGGGGGATCCCTACCAGGGTAGCCCAGATGTTCTGGAAGTGGGCAGCAGCCCACAAATCCAACAACTGCTTTTATTAACCTCCCTTGCATAACAACAGGCCCATTGCAAATGTGAGTTCATTTCCACTTTAGCTCAGGAAATAATAATCAGAAAAAGTAAAGCAAAGATACAGCCTAAGATTAAGGTGGGGTTTTAGCATTTGTGGTTAGACTGGAGAGTGTTATGTATAATTGAGCAACACAGATTTTATAAACATTTAAAGGAATGCTAATTAAAATTGGAAACTTTACCAAACCATCCAGTCAATCTGGTTAAGCCTCTTTTTTCTTTCTGAAGAGGAATCTCCAGTCTTCTAGAAGTTCACAGATATGGGAGTCTTGTGAATGCTTAGGTCCAGATGAATCTGAAACCTGAGAATAGGACTGAGATGAAGGTTTCATTCCAGGAATATATGTCCAATGCCAGACAATTTTACAGTGTAGGAGTATGGAGACAAACTGTATAGGGGGGCTGGGAATGTGGCCTAGTGGTAGAGTACTTGTCGCACATACACGAAACCCTGGGTTCAATTCCTCAGTGCCACATACACAGAAAAAGCCAGAAATGGCACTGTGGCTCAAGTGGTAGAGTGCTAGCTTTGAGCAAAAGAAGCTCAGGAACAGTGCCCAGGCCCTGAGTTCAAGCCCCAGGACTGGCAAAAAAAAAAAAAAAAAAAAGCCTGTATAAGGTCCCTTCCATTTAGATAAAAGTTGATGGGTAGGAATTTGGGCAGGAGGCTGAGATCTGAGATCACAGTAAAGCCAGCCCAGTCAGAAAAGTCACCATGATACTTTCCTTTTACAATTAAAAAAATTTTTTTTGTCAGCCATGGGGCTTGAACACAGGGCCTGGGCATTTTACCTGAGCTTTTTTGCTCAAGCCTAGCGCTCTACCACTTTAAGCCACAGTGCCACTTCCAATTTTCTGGTGGTTGGTTGGAGATAAGAATTTCAATAATTGGGCTGGGAAGGTAGCTCAGTGGTAGAGTGCTTGCCTTGCATGCTTGAGGCCCTGGGTTCGATTCCTCAGCACCACATAAGAAAAAAGAAAAAAGCCGGAAGTGGTGCTGTGGCTCAAGTGGTAGAGTCGCTCGCCTTGAGCTGAAGAGCTGAAGGGCAGTGCCCAGGCCCAGAGTTCAAGCCCCACGACCAGACCCCCCCCCAAAAAAAAAGAATTTCAATAATGTTCCTGCCCAGGCTGGTTTTGAACTTGGATGCTCAGATCTCTTCTGAGTAGCTAGGATTATAGGCGTGAGCCACTGGTGCCCAGCCCCATGAGAGTCTAACCTCCAATTAACCACAAAAGTCAGAAGTAGCTCTGTGGCTCAAAGTGTTATAGCCCTAGCCTTGAGCAAAAGAGCTTGGGGATAGCACCCAGGCCCTGAGTACAAGCCCCATAACTGACAAAAAAGAATAAAGAAGGAATTAAATCCATTTCAGTGAAGCAGGCCAGGGCAGCCTGTTTTGCATTATGGTCTGCAAAAGCATTTCTCTGGCTGCCTGGAGAGGCTGACCTTTGGTGACCTTTACATTACATAACAGCTACCTGTGAAGGTCCCCAGACAGCATCATGTGACAATCCCAGGCCCAAATCCAGAAGACCTATGTTAGATCACACCCATCTGCCAAATGAGATGAGGTGGAGGGCAGAGAAGAAGATGTATTTCATGGCAGCTGTGAAAAGACAGAGCTTCAGAACATCTTCAAGGTACACAGTGGCCTCAGGTTAAATAGGGAGAATTGGGGGGGAGTGGTAGAGCTAAGATAGTCCCAGGTCACAAGAAGCTTCAGAAGTGGCCTCCAGGGGCTGGGAAGGTGGCTCAGTGGTAGAGTGCTTGCCTTGCATGCCTGAAGCCCTGGGTTTGATTCCTCAGCCCCACATAAGCAAAAAGAAAAAAGCTGGAAGTGGTGCTGTGGCTCAAGTGGTAGAGCGCTAGCCTTGAGCTGAAGAGCTGAAGGACAGCGCCCAGGCCCAGAGTTCAGGCCCCAAGACCGGACCCCCCCCCCAAAAAAAAGAAGTGGCTTCCAGTCCCCCGGTTTTACTGTGATCCTCAGATCTCAGCCTCCTGCCCAAATTCCTACCCATCAACTTTTAGCTAAATGGAAGGGACCTTATACAGTTTTGTTGTTGTTGTTGTTGTTTTTACCAGTCCTGGGGCTTGAACTCAGAGCCTGGAGACTGTCCCTGAGCTTCTTTTGCTCAAAGCTAGCACTCTACCACTTGAGACACAGTGCCATTTCTGGCTTTTTCTGGCAGGCCACTGTATTAGGAGTGTTCAGGTGAGGACTTGTTACAATCTAAAAGTCCTCGACACCTGGCTGCTGGGCTGGCCCTTGCTGGCTTCTAAGATGGCTGCAGGAAAGAGAGGGCCCAGGGCCCAGGGCACAAATTCAAAATGGAGGAGTGTGGGGTGTCTAACCTCTATCCTGCCCCCAGCTAATTTATGAGCCTAAGTCAGGATCAGAGCTCAGAGGCTGTCCTAGGCTGGGGCCAGCACCTCCTTCAGTGACAGGTGACATTTTCTTTTTCTTTTCTTTTTTATTTTATCGGTTCTGGGGCTTGATCTCTGGACCTGGGTGCTGTCTCTTCAGCTCAAGGTGAACACTCTACTACAGTGCTACTTCCGGTTTTCTGGAGGTTAATTGGGGATAAAAGTCTCACAAACCTTCCTGCCCAGGCTGGCTTTGAACTGTGATCCTCAGATCTCAGCCTCCTGAGTAGCCCGGATTACAGGCATGAGCCAATGGTGCCCGGCACAGGTGACATTTTCTAACTTCATTCTTACCCCAGCCACACAGTCACAGCACATGGGGGACATAGCAAATTCCCCTGAAATCCAGGCTGAGCTCCAGTAGGGGACACTGCCTTTGCTGGGGCTCAGAAGGAAGGTCAGCAAAGCTGGGGCCACCCACTTGAAGGAACTTAGAGCCTAAAGAAAGACAAGACATAGTTGGTTTGTATTGCTTCCAGGTCACAGATGTCCCCCTCCCAGCGGGTGCTCTCCCTGGCAAAACCCCTGGAAAGTCCCCTAACTCCAGCTCTGAATTTTGGTCACAACTGTCACTTACAGCTGTGTGACTTTAACACAGCTGAACCTCTGAGCCCGGACTTTCTTCTCAGAAAATGGGAAGATTCGTAAGTATCGATTTCAAAGAGCAAGTAAAAATGTTTCTGCTTGTTTCCATTTACAAAGTGCACTTTGCCCAATGTGGTGATGTACTCCTGCAATCACTTGAAGGATGGAAGGTGGGCAGGAGGATCTGGAGTTTGAGGCTAGCCAAGCAAAGGTAGCAGAGACCTTATATCAAAAACAAAATGCAGAGCCGGGTGCTGGTGGCTCACGCCTGTAATCCTAGCTACTCAGGAGGCTGAGATCTGAGGATCAGGTTCAAAGCCAGCCCGGGCAGGAGAGACCGTGAGACTCCTATCTCCAATAAACCACCAGAAAACCGGAAGTGGCGCTGTAGCTCAAGTGGTAGAGCGCTCGCCTTGAGCTGAAGAGCTGAAGGGCAGTGCCCAGGCCCAGAGTTCAAGCCCCACGACCGACAAAAAAAAAA
>NW_012267284.1:2870576-2871882 GCF_000151885.1 Dipodomys ordii
AGCAAGTAAGAGGTTCTCAGTTCCACACCAATACTGTTTTGATATGTAGAAGTGAAATTGACCTAAGATTTTTGTTGTTGTTACTGTTGTTGTTGTTTGGGTCTGGTCATGGGGCCTGAACTCTGGGCCTGGGCGCTGTCCCTCAGCTCTTCAGCCCAAGGCTAGCGCTCTACCACTTGAGCCACAGCGCCACTTTCGGCTTTTTCCTTTTTTCTTATGTGGTGCTGAGGAATCGAACCCAGGGCCTCAGGCATGCAAGGCAAGCGCTCTACCACTGAGCCACCTTCCCAGCCCTAAGATTTTTTTTTTTTAAAGAATCAAAACAAAACATTTTAGGCTGAGAATGTAGCTTAGTGGGAGACTGCTTGCCTAGCATGCTTGAAGCCCTGGGTTCCATTCATCCGTACCATATAAATAGAAAAAGCCAGAAATAGTGCTGTGGCTCAAGTGGTAGAGTGCTAGCCTTGAGCAAAAGAAGCTCAAAAGAAGCCCTGAGTTCAAGCTCCACGACTAGCAAAAAAAAAAAAAAATTAAAGCAAACAACTCAATGATATTTAGTTTACTTACAATGTTGCACCAACCATCTAATTACAAAATGTTTGCATCTCTCCAAAAAGGGATCTAGCGTTGGCTATACAGTTGTTCCCCATTTCCTCTTCCAGAATGGAAGAGAAGCACCCTTCAACCCTGAGTAAATGGCCTTTATAACTTTGTTCAAATTCCTATCTGGGTGTTTGATATACCTAAAGACAAGAAGATCATGAGTTCAAGGCTAGTTTGGGCTACATAGTAACATTGTCTCAAAACCCAAAACAAGCCTAGGTGTGGTGAGTCATGACTGCAATCTTATCTATTTGGGAGGTAGAGATCAGGAAGATTATGGGTAGAGGGTAGTCAGGGCAAAAAAGTTTGTGAAACTCCCATCTCAACTAATAAAAGCTGGATGTGGTGGCACTTGCCTGTCACCCCAGCTGCTGGAGAAGCATAAATAGGAGGATCCTGGTCCAGGCCAGGCTGGGCAAAAAGCAACACTTTTTTTTTTGTCTGTTGTGGGGCTTGAACTCTGGACCTAGGCAGAGTTCTTCAGTTCTTCAGCTCAAGGCAAACTCTCTACCACTCAAGCCACAGCACCCCTTCTGGTTTTCTGGTGGTTAATTGGAGATAATAGTCTCACAGCCGGGCACCAGTGGCTCACACCTGTAATCCTAGCTACTCAGGAGGCTGAGATCTGAAGATCTCGGTTCAAAGCCAGCTGGGGCAGGAAAATCCGTGAAACTCTTAATCTCCAATAAACCACCAGAAAACC
>NW_012267284.1:2873587-2903462 GCF_000151885.1 Dipodomys ordii
GGCGGCGGCGGCGAAGGCGGCGGCCGCGGCAGATGCGGGGCGCTGACCCGGGCGCACACCGGGGCGAGGTGAGGGGTGCGGCGGGCGAGGGGAACTTGGCACCTGGATCCGGGTGTGGGATGAGATCCCGCGGGCTGGCGTCGAGGATCCAGCCCTTGCTGAGGGGCGCAGGTGGGTTCCCCACCCTGGCCGGCCTGGGCAGGTCCCGCGCGGCCAGGGGTTCGAGTCCCCGGGTCGGCCCGCGCGCTGTATGACCTTGGCCCGAGCCTCACACGCTCCGATCTCTCTTCTTGTGGGGGTCCGGGCCCCAGAACAAACGTGTGTAGTCTCCCCTGGTCCCATGTCTCTCCCTGGTGGCCTCCAGCACCTGGTCCTGCTGGTTATCAGTTTTGTGCTCTGGCTACTTCGTCATCAGGGAGAGAAATCTGTAATTGTTCACGGACATGCTGCAGCCTCCCGGGAAGCGTTCTAGAAAACTTCCTATCTGTGGTCACTTTTTGCTGGCCAGAGTGACCAAGACGGTCCCCCAGGCAGGGACTGCTCTGACCACCCACCTCGCGTCCCTCCCCCCACCTCTGGAGACTCTGCTGGGCATCTTCCCAGTCCCTCAACTTGCCTTCTAGTCTCACAGGCAGGAGGTGGGCCGGTCCCTGAAAGTGGCACCTTTCATCTTGGGCAAAAACAAAACAGAAAACTGCGGGCAGTGGGACCTATCTTCCCTATAGGCTCATGGCCACCAAGATGTGTCTGGCAAACCCTGGGCTGGGGTAGAGGTTCTGTCTGGCAGGGAGTACAACAAGCTGTAGTGTTTGCATAATTATTAATTATTTATTTCATAAATCCGAAGCCATAGAGGCTCAGGAAGCCAGGGATGAATAAGGATGTGAATTGCAATCAGGATGCATGCAATACTTCCTGGATGGCTGGTGCCACACAGGGGGCTCCAGGCTGTGTGCAACTGGGGACCAACTCCTCACCCTTTCACCATCCCTTCCTTCCCCACTCTCCAGAAAGATGCGGTTTAGCCCTCCTCTAGTGTTGGGAATGAGGGAAAGGGTTGGTGTCTGCATACAAAGGAGAGAAAACCTGGAATTAGGAAATTGCCATAGGAAGTTTCAGCTTCAACAGTGTCCTTCTGAGCCAGACACCAGTGGCTCATGCCTGTAATCCAGAGGCTGAGATCTGAGGATCATAGTTTGAAGCCAGTCTGGTCAGGAAAGTCCAAAAGACTCTTATCTCCAATGAACCATCAAAAAGCTGGAAGTGGAGCTGTGGCTCATGTGTAGAACCCTAGCCTGCAGACTTAGGGACAGTGCCAAGGCCCTAAGTTCTATCCCCAGTACCAGCATTTAAAAAAAAAAAAAGCCAGTCTGGGGTGGCCACGTGCTGAATTTCTTTGCAGATGAGTTGACAGGATTTGGGCTGGTGTTTGCAGGTCTGGTAGAACTTTATGGTGACCAGGAATGGTATGTGTGCCTGCTTCCTTAGTTCAGCAGACATTGTTAAATGTGCACGTGCCAGGTGCCAAGTTGGGCTGGAAGCTGGAAAGTGGGGTCTGCCCACCCTGGGCAACTGGCTTTGGCCTGGGAGTTCATGCATATTAGAGACTCTGCTTTGGGCATTGATAGAGCATGAAGAGTTCTGGGAGAAGACATAGGAATTGAGCTTTGCTGTTTGGGGAGAACATTCTAGGTGGAGGCAGCTGTGTGGACAGAGGTGTGGAAGTAGACATGTTTGGGATATGCTCAGTTACTGTGTTCACCTGGATGGGGTTCAGGATTGGGTAGAAAGATAGGTTTCTTTTCTTTTCTTTTCTTTTTGTTTTTTGGCCTGGCTCCATCTGGACTGTGATTCTCCTACTTATGCTTCCTGGGTAGCTGGGATTACAGGTGTTTAACCACCATGCTCAGCTTTGGAAAGCTAAGTGTCTGATTGTGAAAGGTCTGGAATGATGATGCATTGTGAAATGAGCCCTGGAGGCTTGGAGTGGGTATGTCTGTTCTGCTCTGGCTATACTAGTGGTAATGGGAAGGGAGGGGTGTGTTCAGGGTCTGGGGAGGTGCAGGCTGCTTTGTGGAGCAGCAGCTGAGAGTGAGAGGGAGGGAGGGAGGAGGCCGAGGTAGCAGATTTCTCACTGAGAGTGGAGCTGGAGAACGGTAGGGATGGGGAAGATGGGTTTCTGTGCTGTTAGGGTTTGAACCCAGGGTCTTCCCCAGGCCTCGTGTGATTGTGAGATGTGTAGAATTCGGGGGTGCTTGTTAGCCATCAGGGTGAGGGGTGCCTGCTGAAGGTGAGGAACCCTAGGGAAAACCAGCAAGATCCTGTATATGCAGTTTCTCTCCTGCTTCTGTATATCTTTCTTCTTTGACCTCCACAGGATCCAGGCTGCAGGAGCTTCATTCTAGAGAGGCCCAGGGCAGAAGGTTGCCTGGGATAGAAAGCAGCTGGCTGTAGGTAAATGAGACCTTGTTAGTCTACCATGTACAAACAACATAGGAGCCGGGCACCCATGGCTCACACCTGTAAACCTAGCTACTCAGGAGGCTGAGATCTGAGGATCACAGTTTGAAGCCAGTTTGGATGGGAAAGCCAGTGAAACTCTTATCTCCAGTTAACTGCCAGAATGTCAGAAGTGGAGCTGTGGTTCAAGTGGTGGAACAGCAGGTCACTGTAAGTTTCACACTCACAGAGGAGCTGGCCAGTGGTAGCCCTGGCTTGTGGCCTGGGCTTGTGGCCACCCCAGCCCACAGATGTGTCTGAACATAACTCCATCTCTAACATGGTTTCCTGCTTTTGTGGAGGATGGGGTTTCCTCTAACTATTTTGGCTACAGGCTTGGTTGAGGGGAGGGGCTGTGACCAGCTGGGCCCCTCCCTCCATGCCAGAGGAAGACTCAAGAGCAAAGACCTCAAATTCGTGACATTGGTGGGCTCTCCCCACATAGGGCCGCCCAGCTGGATTTCTTGCCAGTAGATCTCATAATAGCCTGGCCCAGGATTCTCAGCCTCTCGTTCCTTCATGCCCCATCCTGAAATCTCAGCAGCTAAGCAGGATGGTGAGGCAGCTATAGGCCACAGCAGATGGAGGCCAGAATGAGCAGAAGGAACACTTGGGTCTCTGATGTCTTTACTGCTGCTGTGGGGAGCAGGAGAGTGGGAGCATTTGTGGATAAGAACAGAGCCTGGGCTATCCTCCATGCTCAATCCTCCTCCCTCTGCCTCCTGGCTAGCTGGGATTACAGGCATGTACCACTGCACCCAGCCTTCCTGAATAGCTCTGTAGAGTCCAATCTTCCTGGGTGGAAGGGATTCACCCCGTGTTCAGCCCCAAGAAGGAAAGCACAGGTATGTTCCAACACCTGCCCCCCTTCCTCTCCCCCACTGCCATGCTCCTCAGGTTCCAGAGCAGCCATCAGAGCTGTACAGAGAGAGACGCTGAACTTCAGGCAAGAGTTGGGGAAGCCAAGTTGGAAGGTGTGTGTGACACTGTGGGCTGGGAATTAGCTGGTAAGGGACCTTGGGTGGCCTACTCCAAAGCACTCTGCTGCAAGGTTTCAGAAGTGGGGCACAAGGAAGACTGCTTCTAGAAAAGAAAAAAATGCACCCCAGGTGGAAAGCTTTGCCTGCACTGAGGGGCAGGCCCGGCTCCCCGAGCTCCGCAGCACAAAATCCCACTCAGGCCTGGTCAGTGCCAGTGGGCTCCACAAGCCCCCCAAATTTTAAGGAGGTGTCTAACGGCATGGGTGCCATCTTCATCACTGTCCCTTGACTCCGAGGGTGAGAGACACCCTGCAGGGGTGGGGTCAGGGGTCCTGTGGGGGACTCTCTGGACAGGAGGTGATGGGCCGCCTGGGTTATCCAAGTGCATAGGAAGCAGGGAGGGAAGGCGAGCACAGTCTGTTATTAACTCCAGGGAAAGAGAGCAGGGATCAGGAAGGAAGCATGAGGGTACACCCTGCTGTACCCCGGGAGTGGCTCCACCCCAAGGTCAGTGGGGGAGGTGGTGGCCAGCATGGGAGGGGGGTGCTGCTTCCCAGTAGGCGCAGGGGGAACCACACAACCCGAGTGACCTTTGCTGCAGATGGCCTGCGTCCCCTGTCACCTGTGGCTTTGCCCTGCCTGCTCTGTCCGGGACCTCTGCAGGACCTGAGCCCTGGGCTCATTTCCCCTCAGCTTGACCATTGTTCTCTGTATCCTGTCTCCTGGCTATGACCACCTCAGAGCTTCAGCACTGTCATTAGTGTGTGTGTGTGTGTGTGTGTGTGTGCACACTGGGACTTGAACTCAGGGCCTAAGCACTGTTCCAGTGTTTCTCTGTGCTCAAGGCGAGTGCTGTACCACTTGAGCCACAGCACCACTTCCAGTTTTTTCTGAGTAGTTTGTTGGAGTTAAGAGTCTCACGGATTTCCCTGCCCAGGCTGGTTTTGAACTGCAATCTTCAACTCTCAGCCTCCTGAGTAGCTAGAATTACAGTGTGACCCACCAGTGCCCAGCATGTGAAGGGATTTTTAGATGGCCCCAGGAGCTGAGAGAGTGACTAAGTCCCTGTTTTTAGCTGTCATCCAGCGTCAGTAGGTGGGACCTGAGCAGATGTCACATTTGTGTCTCTGTCACGGGCCATGCACCTAGCGCTGCCCGAGCCTGCAGGGCACAGTGGAGGTAGACAGGACAGTGACCAGGATCCAAGGTGGAGATGGAGGCACGCGTGGAAGCCTGGCCTCCAGCAGGCCCGGGGCCTCATAAGTGGAGCAGTTTGGTCTCTGGGATGTGAGTGGCCCTCCAGAGGGACAGGGACAGGAAATGAATGAGCTGGTCATGGTGGCTGGAGGAGCTAGGAGCAGAGCCCAGCCTGGTCAGGCGGTCACCAGAACACGATGGCCCTCAACAGTATCTCCACAGGACTGGAGGCCGGAGGCAAGGACAGGCCATCACAGCCATGCAGATGAGGGCTGAGGGGGGTTAGAATAGGGTGAGGGTTTAGAGGGCACAGGGCGGGGAGAGGGAGGCACTGGAGAGATGCTACAAGAAAGCCCAACCACGTTCTTAAACTTTCTTCCTTTGAAGGCTTTTGTTTTTGCAGTACTAGGATTTGAACTCAGGGTCTTGTGCTGGCTAAGCAGATACTTTACTACTTTAGCCATGCCTCCAGACCAGCATTTTGCTGCCTAACCAGAGATGGACTCTTGGACTTTTCTGACTAGGCTGACTTGAACTGTGATTCTCCAGATGTCAGGAGGAGATGATTACAAGCATGTGCCACCATTTTTACATTGGTTGTTTCCATGGTTATTTCCAAGGTAGGTTCTGGTTTATCCCTGGGCTACCTGGGTCTCAGTCCTCTTGACCATCCCTGAATTACAGGGACAGATCGGTGTGTGCCTGTGTGTTTCTTCTGTAGCTGAGATGACAGGTACACACCACCATGTCCACCCATTGGTTGAGATGAGGGTTCTCAAATTTTTCTACTTTAGTTGCTGTGGAGGCTTAAGCCTCTGCCCTAGTCCTATAGGCATTTCTTTTCTTTCTTTCTTTCTTTTTTTTTTCTTTTGTCAGTCATGGGTCTTGAACCCTGGGCCTGGGCACTGTCCTTGAGCTCTTCAGCTCAAAGCAAATGCTCTACCACTTGAGCCACAGTACCACTTCTGGTTTTCTAGTGTTTAATTGGATATAAGAGTCTCACGGACTTTCCTGCCCAGGCTGGCTTTGAACTGGTATCCTCTGATCTCAGTCTCCTGAGTAGCTAGAATTACAGGCATGAGCCACTGGCGCCTAGCTTAGGCATTTCTTTGAATTGACCTAATTCTTATAAAAGTTGCCTCTTGGGATGGGAATGTGGCTTAGTGGTAGAGTACCCACCTAAGCATGCATGAAGCCCTGGGTTCGATTCCTCAGTACCACATATATAGAAAAAGCCAGAAGTGGTGCTGTGGCTCAAGTGGTAGAGGTCTAGCCTTGAGCAAAAGCAGTTCAGGGACAATGCTCAGGCTCTGAGTTCAAGCCCCAGGACTGGCAAAAAAAAAGTTTCCTCTTGGGCTATGCGATGAGTATTTGGATGCTGTGTGGAGTTAGGACATGCGTCAGACAGTCTCTGTCTCTTGGGATCCTGGGCTTCCAGGCCCAGGCTCCTGTCCTGTCTGCTCACGAGAGGTGAGAGAAGGTGGCCAAGTGCCAGGACAGCAGGGGAGGAAGAGGCGGGCTGGGTGACAGCCCCACCCAGGCCAGCTCTTCGGACGCCGCCTGGCATCAATGGGACCATTTATGACTTATTTTTATTTGGCTGTTTGCAGGGTTAGCGGAACACAGACAGAGTCATTTTATAAGCAAATAAGCCCGGATCCTGGCGGTGGCAGGAGAAAACAGCCATGAACCCACTGTGGCCTGGGCAGTGGGGCTCCCCACTAACAGAAACTTTCCAGCCTAGTGGTCTCCGGCAGGGGGGATTGCAAAAGGAGTGTTTTATTTTATGTTTAGTTTTTACCTGTCCTAGAGCTTGAACTCAGGGCCTGGGCACTGTCCCTGAGCTGTTTTGCTCAACCATAGCTCCATTGCTGCCTTTTTGGTGGTCTGTTGGAGATAAGTGTCTTACAAACTTTCCTGCCCCGGCTGGCTTCAAACTGTGATCCTCAGATCTCAGCCTGGGATGACAGGTGTGAGACACTGGTGCCCAGGGTGATCACCTTGATTCCATGTTTGGTTAGCTAGAAGAGCAGCCAGCTCTGCCACTCCATGCCAGACACGCAAGAAAACGAAACGCTCTTGGGTTTCTGATGAAGCTCATGTCCCTTGATTTAGTCCTCAGGGGCTTGGTTATTTTGCCAAAATTAAGCAAATTTTCTGAGAGAAAAATAAAATCCAAATGGCATTCATGTCCTGTACAGGCCAGTCAGCGAGGGGATGTGGAGCTGGTCAGTTCAGGCTATTTTTCTTTTCTTTTTGTTTTTGTTTTTTTGTCATAGGGCTTGAACTCTGAGCCTGAGCACTGTCCCTCAGCTCTTCAGCTCAAGGTGAGCGCTCTACCACTTGAGCCACAGCACCACTTCTGGCATTTTGCTGGGTAATTGGAGATTCAAATCTCAAGGACTTTCCTTCTTAGGCTGGATTTGAATCTTGATCCTCAGATCTCAGCCTCTGGAGTAACTAGGATTACAGTCCATCTAGCTAACTTTTTTTCATCTCAATTACTATGGGTATTAGAGAAATCAATCTCCACATTAATTGTCCAAACAGCTGGGGACTGCACTTTTGTTTGTTTATCTGTTTTTGTTTTTGTTTTTTGGGTCCAGTCATGGGGCCTGAACTCTGGGCCTGAGTACTGTCCCTCAGCTCTTCAACTCAAGGCTAGCGCTCTACCACTTGAGCCACAGCACCACTTCTGGCTTTTTTCTTTTTTGCTTATGTGGTGCTGAGGAATCAAACCCTGGGCCTCAGGCATGCAAGGCAAGCACTCTACCACTGAGCCACTTTCCCAGCCCCTGTTTACCTGTTTGTTTGTTTTTTGTCTTTGTGCTTGCTAGATAGTTGTTCTACCACTGACCGTGTCACACCTCCAGCACTTTTTACTCTGGTCATTTTTCAGATAGGATCTCACATTTATGTCCAAGCCAGCCTGGACTGTGATCCTCCTATATGCGCTTCTTACATAGCTAGGATGACAGGCATATACCACAATGCCCAGCTTTTATTGATTGAGGTGAGGGTCTTGCTAAGTTTTTGTCTGGACCAGCCTTGAATCATGATCCTTGCAATCTTTCCCTCTAGAGTGGCTGGAATGACAGACAGGAGTCATTGCACCTGGCCTCTTGAATGAGTGTGTGCATGAATATGGTATGTCTTCAGTCCCCTTGGATGGCAGTGGAGAGGCAGGCTGTGTGATGTGTATGTGCCACTGTGTGGGAGCTGCCAGCTGCCCACTGCCCTGCCCCATGCTTATGCCATTCTGCAGCTTTGGAGGGCATCACTATGACCCTCAGATCTCTTTTACATTTCCTCTCTGCTGGGCGAGTTTCTCTTCCTCTGTGACTAAGGATGATGAGCTTTTTTCTCTGTGCATTTTGACTTTGCATGTCTTTGGGTGGTGTCTGTTCTTCCTGAGTTGGGTTGTGTTACCTTTTTTTTTTTTTCCTTCTGGTCCTGGGGCTTAAACTCTGGGTCTGGTCACTGTCTCTGGGCTTCTTTTGCTCAAAATGAGGGCTCTACACTTGAGCCACAGCACCACCTCCTTTTTTTTTTTAATGTAGTTTATTGGAGATAAGAGTCTTATAGACTCTCCTGCCAGAGCTGTCTTCTAACTGTGATCCTCAAATCTCAGCCTCCTGAGTAGCTAAGATTACAGACATGAGCCACTGGTGCCTGGCACACTTTTTTTTTTTTTTTGCCAGTCCTGGGGCTTTAACTCAGGGCCTGGGCACTGTCCCTGCTTCTTTTGCTCAAGGCCAGCACTCTACCGCTTGAGCCACAGCACCACTTTTGGCTTTTTCTGTTTATGTGGAACTGAGGGATTGAACCCAGGGCCTCATGCATGCAAGGCAAGCACATTCTCTGCCTCTGAAATGCTCTTTTTTTCTTTCTTTTTTTTTTTTTTTGGTGGGTTGTGGGGCTTGAACTCTGGGCCTGGGCGCTGTCCCTCAGCTTTTCAGTTCAAGGCGAGTGCTCTACCACTTGAGCCACAGCGTCACTTCGTATTTGTTGGTGGTTAATTGGAGACAAGAGTCTCATGGACTTTCCTGCCCAGGTTGGCTTTGAACACAGCCTCTGATCTCAGCCGTGAGCCACCAGCATCTGGCTTTAATTTTCTTCGTGGTAAGATTTGCAGAGCCTGGGTTTTGAATTCCGGGAAAATCAAAGCCGATTTTTCCCTTACAGCTTGTGTTGCTGGCATCCTCACACGCCTCTGCCTCCCCACGGCGGTGGCAGTGTTTCTTTTCCTGTGAAGATGTTACAATCTGGTGCCCATGTACAGGACAGTGAGGTTCAGTGTGGTGGGGAGTGGGGTGCAGGGCCGTTCCACACACCCCCATTTGACGCGCAGTTGCTCTATCCTGGCTGGTGAAAGGCCGTCCCCTCCTCAGTGGGTGGTAGACCCTGTGTGGGGCCATCCCCTCGAACCCTGTTCTGTCTTGGCTGCCTGTCCATCGCATGCACCGGCTCTCCCTTCTATCTGGAAACACCGGCGTGTGTGTTGCTACTCACAAGCTTGTTTTGGCCATTCTAGCTGCCTTTCATTTCCTCATACCTTTAAAAATGTGTCAGTCTCTACAAACAGCCGCAGCTGTCATAGTCTCTGGAATGCACAGACCTGATCACACTGAGGCTGTGTGCCTGCGTGCTTCACAGCGCTCTCTGTTCACTTGGAGTTGCAATTCTTGTGTGTGTTGGGGTGGGGGGAGGGGGATTTGTGTTGGGATTTGAACTCAGGGCCTTGCACTTGCTAGTTGGAGCTCCACCACTTGAGCTATGCCCCCAGCCCTTTATTGCTTTATTTTTCAGACGGAGCCTCACATTTCTAGTTGGAGCTGGCCTTAGAGATTGCGATCCTCCTGTGCTCTCTTCAACTCCTGCTTCATTCTTGGCTGTCCATCTGCCCTGATCCTCTTAGTTCCGTGTCCAAGGACCACTCTGCCCCAAGCTTTCTAGGTCTCTCTAGAAAGATCTAGTCCCCTCAGGCCTTCAAGGCTATTTATCCTTCCTGCTCAGCTCTCAGCATGAATATCAGCTGAAGGGCCAGTCCAGAATCAATCTGGTTACTTGCACTTCCAATAGCTTTTAAATGATGGGTTCAGCTTTATTTGTGAGCGCAGGGTCATTGCTTTTAGTGGCTTGTGGTTTTCAATGAATAGTTCATTTCATCCATCTTGCTGAATTTGTGAGTGTAAAGTTGTCTGAAGTACCTTTTTTATCCTTGTGTCCTGTCTTCATAAGACTCTGACTATAAATTTATCAACATTTTTTTTTGTAATATTGGTGATTGAACTTTGCCTCACCCTTGCTCGGCAGATACTCTTCCATTTGAGCCACACCCCAGTCTTTTTGCTTTAGTTGCTTTTCTGATAAGGTCTGGTGCTTTTCCCAGGCCAGCCTGGACCACAGTCTTCTCTGTGCCTGAGTAGTTGGGATCGCAGGGGTGTACTACCATGCCTGGTTTGTTTTTGGTGGTGGTGGTGGTGGTGGCGGTGGTGGTCGTGGGGCTTGAACTCTAGGCTTGGGCACTGTCCTTGAGCTTCTTTTGCTCAAGGCTAGCACTCTACCACTTGAGCCACACGTCATTTCCAGCTTTGTCTGAGTAGTTTATTGAAGATAAGAGTCTCACAGACTTTCTTGCCTGGAGTGGCTTGAAACTGGGATCCTCAGATCTCAGCCTCCTGAGTAGCTAAGTTACAGGTGTGAGCTGTTGGTGCCTAGCTTGCTAACTTTTTCTAGGACCAGCTTGGTCTGTGATTTTCCTACTTCTGCCTCCCAATGTTTTTTGTAAAACTAGCTCTTTTGCTCAGCGCTGGTATCCCTGCTGCTTAGGAGACTGAGATCTGAGGATTATGGTTCTAAGCCAGCTTGGGCAGGAAAGTCCGTGATACTCCGATCTCCAGTTAATGACCAGAAAACCAGAAGTGGCATTGTGGCTCAAAGTGGTAGAGCATTAGTTTTTTCCACTCAAGATTGACACTCTACCACTTGAGCCACAGCTTCACTTCCAGCTTTTGCTGCCTAATTAGAGGTAAGAGTCTCACAGACTTTCTTGCCTATGCTGGCTTTGAACCGTGATCATCAGCTCTCAGCCTCCTGAGTAGATAGGATGACAGGCCTGAGCCACCCACATGGCTAACCTAGTTTTTCATTTCATTGATTTCTGCATTTTTTTTTTTGGTCTTTATTTCTTTCTGGTTGCCTTTGGTTTCTTCTGCTCTTTCTTCCCTAGTTCCTGAGGGGGGAGCTTGGATGAATGGTTTGCAGTCTCCCCTTTTCCAGTGCTGTCAGCTGCAGCCTGCAGATTTTGGTACATAGCACTTCCATTTTCTTTCAGTCCTGTGGCTTTTCAGAAATTCCTTTTGAGGCATCTGCAAGCCATGGATTGTGTAGAAATGACTCATTGACTTTGCAAGTGTCTGCAGATTTTCCTGTTGTCTTTTACTGATTTCTAGTTTTTACTTTTTTTTTTTCCAAGACTGGGGTTTGAACTCAGGTCCCAGGCACTATCCCTCAGCTTCTTTTGCTTAAGACTAACACTCTACCACTAAGCCACATTCCCAGCCCCTGATTTCTAGTTTTATTCCACAATGACCAGAGAGTTCTGTACGATTTTATGTACATGTGGCTGGTCTGATCTAGCATGGTGAACGATAAGCACTGCTCAGCACCCCCATCTCGCCTGAGGCTTGGAAAAATGTTTCCTTGTGAAAGGTGCTTTCCAGAGCTGGGAATGAGGCTTAGTGGTAGAGTGCTTGCCTAGCATGTATGAAGCCCCAGGATCCATTCCTCAGTAAACAGGAAAGACCAAAAGTGGCTCTGTGACTCAAGTGCTATCCTTAAGCAAAAGAAGCCCAGGGACAGTACTTAAGTCCTGAGTTCAAGCCCCAGGACTGGCCAAAAAAAAAAAAAAAAGGTGAGTTCTGCCTGCTTCTTTAAAAATTTTTTTTTGTTATTCTAAAGGTGATGTATAGAGAAGTGACAATTATGTAAGTCAGATAAAAGAGTATTTGCCTGTCTCTTATACTTACAGCTCCTGTCGCTTGCTGGTGTTACATTTTTGCTGATTTTGTCTAGTAGTCTCTCAGTGATCAAGGGCAGAGAGTTGAGGTCTCTAACCATAATTGTGAATGCGTCTTAAGTTTTTGCTTTATGTGTTTGGAGGCTCTGTTTTTGTTGGTTTGGTGCCTCTACAGTTAAGAAGAAGATATCTTCTTGGAGGATTGAAGTTTTTGTTATTATGTAATATCCCTCTTTGTCTTGAGCAAGTTTTTCCTTCCAGAGTTTACTTCATCTGATATGAATAGCTACTCCTGCCTTCTTTTGACAAATGTTTGTGTGACTAATGTTTTCTGCCCCCCGGGAAGGGACTAAGGTGGTATGCTGGCCAGCTCTGCCTTGTCTCTGTGCCTGTCCCTGCTGGGCTACCCCACCATGTCCCTGGCATAACACCTAGCTCCTGTGGATGGAGGATGGGCTGGCTACCCACAGGGTGGACTGGAGCAGGTGCCATGTGGCCCACCCCAGGCCTCCACCCCTGGGAGAAGCCCCTGCTTTTCTTTTCCCTCTCTCTCCCTCCCCCTCTCTCTTCTCTTCTCTTCTCTTTTCTTTTCTTTCTTTCTTTTTTGTTGATCCTGGGGCTTGAACTCAGGGCCTGGGCCCTGTACCTGAGATCTTTTGCTCAAGGTTAGCACTCTACCTCTTGAGCCATAGCACCACTTCTGGTTTTCTGGTGGTTAATGGGAAATGAGAATCTCCTGGCCTTTCCTACCTGAGGCTGGGTTTGAAGCACGATCCTCAGATCTCAGCCTCCTCAGTAGCTAGAATTGCAGGTGTGAGCCACTGGCACCTGGCCAGGGAGAAGGCATCTCTAACAAGTGTGCTGTCACCCCTCCAGGTTGCTGTGGGCGCCATGTCCCAGGTATCAGCCCCGCTGCAGTGAGGGAGGCTGGGCACTGCCCGTACTGGCCCGGGCAGCATGGCCAAGGCGCGGCTCTTTCGGCTGTGGCTGGTGCTGGGCTCAGCGCTCATGATCCTCCTCATCATCGTGTACTGGGACAACGTGGGCACGGCCCACTTCTACCTGCACACAGCCCTGTCCCGGCCCCACAGCCCGGAGCCGGCCCCCACCCTGGGGCAGGGCGACGACCTCCAGCTCCCCTCTGAGGCAGACCCACTGCTGAATAAGATCCTCAGCCCCGATGCCGAGACAGCACTGTCCAGAAAGAAGACAGAGCCACCCCCGGTGCTGGTCCCCAGCCCTGGGGCCCGGAGCCCCATGGAGGAGAGCGTGCGGGGCTACGATTGGTCCCCCCACGACGCCCAGAGCAGCCCTGACCAGGGCCAGCAGCAGGCCGAGAGGCGCCGCGTGCTGCAGGGCTTCTGTGCCAATGCCAGCCTGGCCTTCCCCACCAAGGAGCGCGCGTTCGAGGACATCCCCAACTACGAGCTCAACCACCTAATCGTGGACGATCGCCATGGCATCATCTACTGCTACGTGCCCAAGGTGGCCTGCACCAACTGGAAGCGGGTGATGATCGTGCTGAGCGGGAGCCTGCTGGAGCGCGGGGCCCCGTACCGCGACCCCCTGGCCATCCCCCGCGAGCACGTGCACAACTCCAGCACCCACCTGACCTTCAACAAGTTCTGGCGCCGCTACGGCCGCTTCTCCCGGCACCTGATGAAGGTGAAGCTGCAGAAGTACACCAAGTTCCTGTTCGTGCGCGACCCCTTCGTGCGCCTCATCTCCGCCTTCCGCAGCAAGTTCCAGCTGGAGAACGACGAGTTCTACCGCAAGTTCGCCATGCCCATGCTGCGCCGCTACGCCAACCACAGCAGCCCGCCTGCCTCGGTGAGCCAGGCCTTCCGCGCCGGCCTCAAGGTCACCTTCGCACACTTCATCCAGTACCTGCTCGACCCACACACCGAGACGCTGGCGCCCTTCAATGAGCACTGGCGCCAGATCTACCGCCTCTGCCACCCGTGCCAGATCGACTACGACTTCGTGGGCAAGCTGGAGACCCTGGATGATGACGCTGCCCAGCTGCTCAAGCTGCTCAAGGTAGACGGCAGGCTGCACTTCCCCCCCAGCTACCGGAACAGGACGGCCAGCAGCTGGGAGGAGGGCTGGTTCGCCGGCATCCCCCTGGCCTGGAGACGCCAGCTGTACAAACTCTACGAAGCCGACTTTGTCCTCTTCGGATACCCCAAGCCCGAAAACCTGCTCAGAGACTGAATGCCCTGCACCGGGAAGGTGCTCAGAGCGCAGCCACGTGCTTGAGATGGGGGGGACAGGGCCACAGGGGCTCGGCCACCCCCACACTCCCACCCCGCGGGCCAGGGAGCGCCTCACACTCCGTGTTTTGTTTGTTTGTTTTTTTAAAAATAAGCCACTGTTTTGCAATCTGGACTCACCATGCCCGCCACAGCCTGTATTTACAGGCACCATGTTAATATTGTTTTCTAAGATTAATATATTTCAGATATTTAATAGGAAAGTGGGAGTGAGCTGGAGTAAAACGTGGCACCCAGGTCCCTGGGGCTCTTGTGGTTCTTTGGGCCGGGCAGGGGTGAGTGGGGGCTCCACACCCCACTCCAGGTGTCTTCAGGAAGGAGAAACCTAAACTCGGAACCAGGTCATTTTCCTTAGTGTCATGGAAATCTCCGAGGCTGGGTGCTGTTACAAAGGACAGAGGTTCATGAACTTAGTAGTTGGGAGAGTCAAGGAGCGGAGCTAGCCTAGAACTTGTGATCCTTCTGCCGCATCCTCTGAAGGCCTGGGATTATAGGTGTGTGCCACCGTGCCCGGCTGCTATCAGGAATTTTGGAATGTCATCTCTACAGCCATGGTTCGGTGCACACTCACCGTGGAGCCATCCCTGGTGCCTGTGCGCTGGGCCAGGACGGTGTTGGCAGTGGTTGCGTGTTTGAGGAGCTTTGTGGGCTCAGGTTGTGAGGCCACGAGGGTGGGAAGCCTCTGCTACCAGGCCGGGTGCCAGTCACTTTCAGGGACAGTGACAGGAGCGTGAGGAGCCTCAGGCTCCTGGAGAAGTGGTGCTGCCCAGGCCTGCAGGGGGCGCTGTTGTGGACAGTGGTACACTGGGCACAGGGCACCGGAAGGGGCGGAGCCAGCATGTGCTAAGTGCCTGTCCCTTGTGTCTGCCCCGTGGGGAGGCGGGAGGGGTCAGGAGGATCCAGGGCCTGTGCCTCCCCCATCCCCCCCAGCTCCCCCATGGGGACAGGGTAGAGCCTGGTGTGGGGTACAGTTCCTGACTGGCAGTGTGGGGCCCTGTGGTGAGAACAGTTCAGGCACTCTGCCAGGGTAGTATGGGGGTGGGTGGCCACCCTCCCAAACACAGCATGGGGCATGTTTGGGTCTGTTCTGGAACCTTCCATTCTGCAGGTTGGCTGTAGGTTATGCCTTTGGGAGCTGGCCCCAGCAGGCATGGAAGACGCAGGGGTGTGGCCCCAGGACCCTAGTGCCACCCGCCAGCCCTGCAGATGGCGGCTCGGGGTGGGGGTTCCTCCTGGCCTCACCTTGCCCTGGACAGCCAGGGTGCACAGGCAGGGGACCCCCGTCCTGTAAGCACAGAGCACAGAGGGCAGCCAGGACCTTCCCCTTCCACACGAGGCCGGGGTCCCCTTGAGTGTCCCTCCATGACCCCTCCTCGAGCCCAAGGAGGCAGGAGGGACACTGCCGCTGCCGCGCTGGGGACGGCGTTCTCCCCTGGGACCCCACCCTGAAGAATAACAAGACTCCCAGATCTCCGGGATGGGGGTGGGGATGGCACCATCAACGAGTTGGGCAGGTCCCCCAGCCAAGATTCCTGGGTAATTATAAGTGACATGTCAAGCCTCCACTCCTAAACCCCCAAAAGACAGCCCAGTAAGAGTTGGATGGCCTGTGCAGAATTCACCTCCAGGAAAGGGAAGGCAGGAAGGAGCTGTTGGGAGCAAGTGCCTCCTGCTTTTGCCCACCTGCTCCCTGCCGACCATCTCTGCCCACCTCAACAGCTTGGGAGACTGAGCAGGGCTTTCCCCACCCCAGCTGAGCATGGCACCCCTAAGCAGTTGCTCAGTGCTCAGGGCTGGGCCTGTGACCCAGCTGGATCCTTGGGCCCAGCGCCCTACGCTGGAAATGGGCTGTGCCAACTGGTCAGACTCAAAGTCCAGAGCCAGTATGACCAGATCACCAAATGTAGATGCACTGCCCTAAGATTAGATGGGGGCAGAAGGCCCCAGAACCCTCCCCAGGACCCACGCTGGCAAAGCCACACCTGAAGCTGCTGTCATTAGCACATTTCAGGTTTGATACCATGCAGGATCCTCACTCAGACCTTTTGAATGAGTGACATTGTCATTTGGTAAACTTGGTTGAGTAATTAAGACAGAAGTCATATGACTGTTATAACTTGTTAACATTTTACATAAAATACAAATATTGTATTTTTGATGTCACTGAGGTTTGAGCGTAGGTTTTGTTTTTTGTTTTTGTTTGTTGTTTGTTTTTGTGGGTTGTGGGGCTTGAACTCTGGGCCTGGGCGCTGTCCTCAGTCCCTCAAAGCTAGCGCTCTACCACTTGAGCCACAGCGCCACTTGCGGTTTTCTGGTGGTTTATTGGAGATAAGAGTCTCATGGACTTTCCTGCCTGAGCTGACTTTGAACCACGATCCTCAGATCTCAGCCTCCTGAGTAGCTAGGATTACAGGCGTGAGCCGCCGGGGCCCAGCTTTAAACTAGGGTCTTTTGCTTCCTAGGCAGATATTCCTTGAATTATGCCCCCCCAGCCTTCTTTTGCTTTAGTTATTTTTCACTTTTGGGGGGGTTAGTACTAGAGTTTGAACTCAGGGCCTCATGCTTGCTAGGAAGGCGCTCTACCACTTGGCCATGCACCTTGGGCTTGAACTCAGGACCTTAAGCTCACTTGTCTTTCTTCCTCACAGCCAGTGCTGTTCCACTTGAGCCATGCCTCCAGTCAGACATTTTGCTGGTTCATAGAGATAGTGTGTCACAAACTCTTCTGCCCAGGCTAACTTTTGACCATGATCCTCCAGATCTCAGCCTACTAGACTGTTAGAATTACAGATGTCAGCCACTGGTGGCCAGCTGTGGTTGCCTTCTGCTCTGAGAGGAGGGTTAGTATATACTCTGACTCATCGCCACTCAGATATGATAGGATAAGCTGTTTGGACAGTGGCCTGGAGGTTGTAACTCAGTTCTGACTCCTGGAATTGTCTTGAGGAGACAAGCAATACTTCCGAACCTCCGTTTGTGCCATCATGGGAGCTCAGTGTGTGAGGAGAGGACACTCGAAATCCCTGAATGGTAGGGCAATGTGGAGGCATGTCTTTCTCCTGTCTCAGCCTCAGCTCCATCCTCCATTGGCAAGCACACACACTGGCACCTGCCTGTGGCCCAGGCGATGTCCTGCATAACATGTTCCATGAAAGTTCACGCACAGAGACTGAGTACTCGGGTTGCTGTGACTCCAGTTGGCAGAGTCTGACTAAGCTAGTCTCAAGAATTCCTACAGAGCTGGGCACCAGTGGCTCACACCTGTAATCCTAGTTACTCAGGAGGCTGAGATCGAAGTCAGCCCAGGGCAGGAAAGTCTGTGAGACTCTTATCTTCAATGAACCAGCAAAGAGCCTGAAGTGGAGCTGTAGATCAAGTGTAGAGCACCAACTTTGTGTGAAAGAGCAAGCAGCTCTGAGGCCTCAAAATCAAGGCACACACACACACACACACACACACACACACACACACACACACCACACTCCTCCTACAGGACAACCAAAGTAGGAGGGAGCATGTGGCTGCAGAGTTGGTGTCCAGGCCTGCCCAGATGCCCACACACACCCACTTGGCTCCCAGCTCTGCAGGGATGGCCCACTGGCTGATCACCAGCCCCTGCCTGGGGCTGGAAGGCATCTTTTAAGCATATTTGGAGTAGGAACCTTGAGAATGATTTTCTCATCTAGCACAATAAGAATAAAGCTGTTTTATTTTGTCATTAGATGGCAGGCTGTGTCCTATTTAGGTGAATAGCTTCTCATGAAGAAAAGAGTTGCTAGGCGCTGGTGGCTCACGCCTGTAATCCTAACTACACAGGAGGCTGAGATCTGAGGATCACGGTTCAAAGCCAGCCTGGGCAGGAAAGTCCCTGATACTTTTTTTTTGGGGGGGTATGGTCGTGGGGCCTGAACTCTGGGCCTGGGCGCTGTCCCTCAGCTCTTCAGCTCAAGGCTAGCGCTCTACCACTTGAGCCACAGCACCACTTCTGGCTTTTTTTTCTGCTTATATGGTGCTGAGGAATCGAACCCAGGGCCTCATGCTTGCAAACTGTACCACTGAGCCACCTTCCCAGCCCCGTCCCTGAGACTTTTATCTCCAATAAACTACCAGAAAACTGGAAGTGGCACTGTGGCTCAAGTGGTAGAGTGCTCACCTTGAGCTGAAGAGCTGAGGGACAGCACCCAGGCCCAGAGTTCAAGCCCCACGACCAACAACAACAAAAAAGAAAATAATAGTTGAGACTGGGCATGGCGGCTCACCCCTATAATCCCAGCTACTTGGGAGGTGGAGATCAGAACAATTGTGTTTCAAGGCATCCCAGAGCAACAACAACAACAAAAAGTAGCCCATCAAAGTGGACCTCATCTCAACCAACAAGCTGAGCATTGTGATACACAGCTATAATTCCAGCTACATGGGAGGCATTAGGAATAGGATTATGGCCCAGGCTGGCCTGAGCAAAAAAAAAAAAAAAAAATGCCTCTTTAAAACAATAACTAAAGCAAAAATGCCTGGTGGTGTGGGTGCAAGTGGTTGGTGCACCACCTAGCAAGCATTGAGACTCCTAAGTTCAAACTCTAATACTGTGGAGAAAGGTGGTGCGGGGGTGGGGTGGGGGACAGAATGCTAGTAGAAACTAGCTTTGGTGGAACTGCCTTTATTTCAAAGCCATCTGCAAAAATTGGACATTTAAAAAGCAATCTTTAAAAAGCAAGTCATCTAGAGGAAGCCATTTTGCTATTTCAATCAGTTTTCTTTCTTCCAGAGTCTCTTGTTTCTAGAGGTTCTGGGTTTTGAAATGTCATCGGGGCGCAGATTATTAAAGCAGATCCTGGAGTGTCCGCTTTCACAGTTGGCTGCTGCACACTCCGTCAGGGCTTCAAAAAAGAATTTGGTTGAAAAAAAAATTTGCGTTCTAAAATGTTCCCCAAACATCTCCAGGGCCCAGAGTTCCCGCTGTGCCTTGGGAAGGGGGGTGGGGTGGGGTGCTGTGGCATGTGCTGTGTTCAGGTGGCTCAGCTTGCCCAGTCTGCTGTGGATTATTGTACCCATTGTCCAAGTGGGGAAATCGAGGCCCATGCTGTGATGAACTGCCGAGGTGACAGGATTGCTGTCACCCAAACCCTGAGGGAAGATGCAGGAGTTGAAGCCGGCCTCAAACCAGGGCTCTGTCCCACCCGCCCTGCCCAGTCTGTGTGGCTTGGTTGGAGCCGACTAGGCATTCTCCACATCCCTGCCCCGCCTTTGGAAGAGCCAGTGGAGTGACAAGCGGCTGCGCTGGACATCAGCCCACAGTGAATGAGCTAAAAAAGTGGGGAGTTGGCAGAAAAATGGGGAGTTGGCAGAGAGGACAAATAGCTGAAAGCGGCCTCGCGTCCCGGGGGCAGAGGGGAGCCATGGGCACCACAAGTGCTGGCCAGATTGGCAGAGAGACCCAGGAGGAGGAGAGAGGAAAAATCCAGCTTCTTAGAAACATCATCACCAGCTCAGCCCCAACCCAGCGCAGCCCCAGGACACGGCCACACCCTGACCGGCCCAGCAAGCCTGGCCTGGGACTCTCCAGGGTGTCAGCCACTTCCTATCCACTGGGCTCAGGCTGCTCTGCTCGGCCCAGGCAGGGAGGCCTGCTGGTGCCTGTCCTGCCTTCTGGTTCCTTATATCCAAGATCAAAGTGGCCAGGGCCCTTCAGTTCCATCTGTAACCTCCTGGCTCTTTGCATCTTTAGAGATGTCGTTTCTAACATACAAGTCATCTGAAGGAGAAAGTAGCCAAGCATCTGGGGTTCATGCCTGGAATCCTAGCTACATGAGAGGCAGAGATCAGGAGGATCAAAGTTCCATGTCAGCCTAGAAGGAAAAGTGTGGGAGACTCCATCTCAACAGAAGAAATTGGATATGTCTGACTGATCATGTCAGCTATGAAAAAAGAAAAGAGGATCTTATTGCAGGAACAGGAAGTACAGTCCTATCTCAAAAATAGCCAGTGCTGGGGCTGGGAAGGTGGCTCAGTGGTGGAGTGCTTGCCTTGCATGCATGAGGCCCTGGGTTCAATTCCTCAGCACCACATAAGCAGAAAAAGCCAAAAGTGGCGCTGTAGCTCAAGTGGTAGAGCGCTAGCCTTGAGCTGAAGAGCTGAGGGACAGCATTCAGGCCCCACAATTGACCAAAAAAAAACAAAAACCCAGTGCTGGACTGGAGATGCAGCTGAGGTGGTAGAGCGCCAGTTGTGAGCAAGAAAGCTGAGTGAGAGGAATGTGAAGTCCTGATCAAGCCCCAATACTGGCACATAAAAACATGCAGAAAGGGGCTGGAGGCATGGCTCGGAGGTAGATGCCTGCTGAGCAAGCTTGAGCCACTGAGTTCAAATCCCACATCAGATCCCCCCACACCCCGTCCCCCGAAAAAGATTCCTGGTGCCAGGTCACCGGGTGGGCAGAGGAGGCAGGAGGAGGGCCACCACAGTAGGTAGATGGACAGAGGGGTGGTGGGCACAGTTCATGAGCAGAAGTGAACGTGGGCCCGGGGACCCTAGCCCCGCCAGCCCTGCCCTCATCCCCAGAGCCCATCGGGATCTCTGCCTGGAGTTCTCCCATTCTTCACTTTCCACCAGCCCCTCGCGAGTGTCTGGGAGGGTGACAGGAAGAGGCCGGGGGCGGGGCCGAGAGGGCAGAAGGGGAGGGGCATTGAGGTGGGCGGGGTCGAGTCGTAAGGGAAGGGTTTGTGGAGGCTGGAGGCGGGACTAGTGTGAATGGGGCGGAGCTAGGAAGACAGACAGAGGATTGGCAGGAAGCTGAGTGGATTGGGGGCGTGACCTCGGGCGGGACCGCGAGGACTAGCTGAAGGGTTATGGCCTAGGGAGTGGAAGGGGCGTGGCCTGAGTGCTGGCGGGGAAAGTGTGCCCTGAGGGTGGGAGGGGCGGGAGCATCAGGATTGGCTGAAGGGTGTGGCCCGAGGGCAGTAGAGGCGTGGCCTAAGATCAGCTGGAGGTGGGCGGGGCCTGACCGCTGAAGGGCGGGGCCTGGGGCCGGACTCGGTGGTGAGCTTTCCACGAGTTGGCCGGGAGGTGCTGCGTGCGGCTCTGTGGACTCGCGGACTCCTGATGCGAGTTCCCTCTGCGAATCCGAAAGGAAACGGGATGGGGCGCTGGCCCTCCTCCGTGCCCCCCCCCCGGCGGTGCAGCCCTCCCTCCCCACCACCAGCCCCTCCTTTGCTCCCCTAAAAGGGTCGCCACAGCGAAAGGCCCAGGCGGCCCCGCTGCGGGTCCAGTCCGGGTCAGCTGTGTCCAGCCTGGCTCTGGCCAGCTGGACTTGGAACCACCACCGTCCATCGTGGCCCCGCTGGGCCCGGCAGGCATGGCGACCTCTGGCTCCCCGCAGGTCGGCCCTCTCCGAGGCCGGTAGGTGACGGCCCCACAGGCAGCTGCTTCCCACTCCACGAGGGAGAGCGCAGCGCACCATCTACCGAGACCCCAGTTTTCTCTGTCCACACGGTTTCGGGTCCCGATCAAAAGCCAGGTCCACCCTGTCTCGTCCCTGGAGAGGTCTCCTTCCTGGGGGCCGGTGGCTTGGGCAGTGTCTAGCCAGAGTCCTGGCCTGGGCAGGGATGCCAGCCTTCTGTTCCAGAGGCCACGGAGGAGTGGGGGGCTGGTCCTCTGTCCCCTCGTCCCACTTGGCAGTGTCCAGTGCCTAGCACATGACATCGCGGCTGTCCCCACATGCACGTCCCAGTGCGGAGATTGCGCAGAGATCGAGGTCAGTCTGGGGCCACGGCTCAGCTCAACTCAGCTTTTCCGAGCCAAAAATGTCACATAAGGAATCCACACTTCAGCTCTGTCTGGAGGAAACTGGAACCTGTCAAAGAGGGCCAGCCCCCCCCACCCAGCACCCCAGGGCCATAGCACCCTCCCTTGCTTGCCTCCTCTCCAGGCTCTGTCTTCCCGAAGCCCTGCTCTGGGGCCTGGGGTGATCCTCCCAGGTGCAGGGGCACCCATCACAGCCAGCCTCCTGCCTGGCCCCGTGTGACGTGGAGACCCAAGTGACAAGCTTGTGTGCAGCCACACAGAGGCCACTGTTCCCCTCCCTGTCTCAAGGCAGGGCTGTCTCCACAGCTCTGGGAGCCAGTTTTCCCCACCCCAGGACAAAGGCTGAAGTCACCTCTCCCACTAACCTGCACAGCCCTGTGGCCTGGGCTGCCAGACCGAGGGGAAGGGGGCCAGTCTGAAGAGGTGATTCCCTCTGGGAGGCCTGGCAGGCTGGGCTCCGCTGTTCCCACCTTGTTCACCAGGGGGCAGCCTCGTCTCAGGAACATGCCTGCAAAGTATTCAGAGCCCACTTTCTAGGGGCCTAGGGTCCCTTCCCCCTGGTCGCTGAGGCCTTCATGTCCCAGATCAGCAGGAGAGGAGACAGCAGCCTCTGTCCTCACTCCTGGCATGGGATCCAGTCCCAGGCCTGAAAGAAGCTTGATCTCCAGGCCAAAGGGTCCCAGAATCCCGTACCTAGGACAGAGAACCCAGTGGATTCATGGTATGTGGAAGGGTAGAGGCGTGGGGGGTGGGGTGTTACACTCAGGGCCTCCTGCTGGCTCAGCTTGCTTACTCAGCTGGCATTCTACCATTTGAGCCACACCTCCAGCCCAGGTTTTTGCTAGAGATGGGAGTCTCACGTCATTAGATTTATCTAAATCTATCTGTATTTTATTTTGAGGTTGGGTCTCACTATGCAATTTGTTGGTCTCCAACTCACAATCCTTCTGCCTCAGCCTCCCAAGTGCTGGGATTACAAAAGTGCATTATTGCACCCAGCTTAAATAGGTCATTGTTTTTGAGAGCTGAGTAGTATTCTATTTTCACACACTAAAGTAATATTATAAATACAACAATACCAGCCCCAGGCAATCACTGACTATTCAGCTTGGGTTTTGTAAAGGTGTCATAGCTGACCATTTAGTCCGGGCTGAGCCGAGAACCTGGGCCACCGAAGGCCCCTGCAATCATTCAGTCCATGACAAGGCAACACATATTCTTCCCATTGACTGCCCTTGGCCATCTGCTTGTACCCATAATGCTATGCAGTTCTCAAATGATGTTTTAAATATCCAAACGGCCTCTTGGCAGAGAGAGAGAGTCCCACTGCCTAATCCCTGCTGGCCCTGACATCCAGCCCAGTTCTTTCCCATGTCTCAGTTTCCCCATCTCCCAAAGCCAGCCCTTCCCACCTCTCCAGAGCCCCTAGGACTTGCTGCGTGGGAAAGGGCTCAGCCGGGGCGTCCACGCGGCTGGGCCAGCCCCTGCTCTTGGGCACCTGCCACACACTGGCGGGTGACACTCCCCATCTCGGGCACAGTGTGGGTGGCGGTCTCCATGGCAGCAGTGCTGGTGCCTGTCCAGGGCCAGCCAGGCTGCGGCCCGGGCACAGCTTTGTCCTCTAGGCTGGACCTGGGCCCACATGGGCAGGCTGGCTGGGAGGGAAGGGGACTGGGGTTCAGGGGTCCCTAAGTCTCAACCTCGCACAAGTGGAGCCTGCCTGGGTCACCGCATGGGCAGACTCCTGGCCACGCCTGATGCCTCCGCTCTGCTGCTCCTGGGTAAGGGCTGGGCCCCCGGCAGGAGGTGGCTCCATTTCTGAATGTCTCCGTGTCCCAGGCAATTGGCCAGAGCATGGCAGGTCCCCTCCTGGGCCCCCCGAGCCTGGTTGTGGCTCCATCCTGCCCCGCGTGCCTGTGTCCCAGCCCCTGCTTGTCCACTGCCTCCCATCCCCTGCCCCTCACTCCTCCTGTCCCCCACACGCTGGACCGGTGGAGAGGGCGGGGAGCAGATGGGTGGGAGACCTCTGCTGCAGTCCAAAGTGGCCAGCCACTCCCCCCCTGCTGGTCAGGAGGCCCCAAACCCATGTGTGCAAAGTGCATGTTGCAACCTCAAGACTCTTCTCCCTTGCCCCTTCCCCTTTGGTGTCAGTACTGGGGCTTGAACTCAGGACTTGGGCACTGTTCCTTAGGTTTTTCTCTCCAGGATAGCACTCTACCATTTAAGCCACCGTTCTACTTCCAGGTTTTTGGTGATTCATTGGAGATAAGAATCTCAAGTGGTTTTCTGCTCAGGTTGGCTTTGAACCAAGCCTCCTGAGTAGCTGTAATTAAAGGCAAATGCCACCACACGCCCCTGGGCGGCAGTACTGCCGCCTTGCTGGTCAGAGGAGGGGATCGCATGGCTCTCTGGTGTGCTTCCACCTCTGTGCAGGTCAGACTTACATCACACTGACAAATGCCTGTGAAAAATCAACTCCAGAGAGAAAAGATTTATTTTGGTTCATGGTTTCACTTGGGGAGCTCCATGTGTCAGCCCGTGGTGAGGCCAAGCATTATGGGGGCAGGGCGTGGTAGAGCAGAGCTGCTGCTCACCTGTGGCGCCAGGAAGCAGAGAGAGACACACAGAGAGACAGACAGACAGACACACACACACACACACACACACACACACACAAAGGACAAACAAGAAGAAAGGAGGAGGAGATGAAGAAATAGAAGGAAGAGAAGGAGGAGGAAGAGAGCAGGGGACAGGACTGGGCTGTCCATAGCCTACACTCAGGGCATTTTTCCTCCCACCAGGCCCCTCTTCCTGGCCCTGCGTTATGAATCCATCTGGAGATGGGGCCCTGGATGAGGTCCGAGCCCAGATTGAAGCACTTCCCTGAAACTCAGCCGTCTAGGGTCTAGCCCTCAACACAGAGCCTGCAGGGGGCACTGCACACCAGGAAAGACAGAACAGGATAGAGAAGCCAGAAGGAGAATCAGAACACCCCACAGCCAGTGACCTGTCCAACCTGTGTTCTAGGGACAGCCGAGCTGGCTCCTTCAACATGGCCTCATTTATTTATTATTATTTTTTATTGTAAAGATACTATACAGAGGGTTACAGTTACATGAGTAAGGTAATGAGTACACTTCCTATTGAGCATTGTTACCCCCTCCATTGTTTTCCCCTTACCATCCCTTCCCTCCCTACCTTCCCTGAGGTTCTTTTTTGTTTTTAATTGTGATTAAGTGATTACATAATTTCCCAAATTTCACAGTATTGTGGAATAATGATGCTCATTTAAAGTCACAAGTTCATTCTAACTTTCTTGGAGCAAATTGTCTATCAAGGTCTATAACATATAACGGTGTACACATATACACCATACATGTGATCAGCAGCATGGGGATATTTAGTAGTGGTTCGACCAGATGAGTGGAAGTTCTTTGTTTCTTAAGTCCTGTTAATTTTGTCGTATCACCTAACATTTTGGATTTAGCATCCACTTATCAGGGAGACCATGTGCCTTTGTCTCTTTCCTCTTGGCTTACCTCGCTCAACATGATTCCTTCTAGCTCCATCCATTTCCCTGCAAATGCCATTATTTTGTCATTTCTAATGGCTGCATAATATTCCATTGTGTATAGATACCACAATTTTTGGATCCATTCACCTGTGGTGGGGCATCTGGGTTGTTTCCATATCCTAGCTATTGTGAACAGTGCTGCCAGAAACATGGAGGTGCACGTGTCCTTGTGTATTGGTTCCTGTTGTTCAGGGTAGATGAACATGGCCTCATTTAATGATCCCACTGCGGAGCAGATCCTGCTGGGGCTGGCCATCTTCTGGTTTTAACTTTTTTGTTATTGTGTTGTTGGTCATGGGGCTTGAACTCTCAAGGGGAGTGCTCTCCCACTAGAGCCATAGCACCACTTCCAGTTTTCTGGTTGTTTATTGGAGATAAGAGTCTCATAGACTTTCCTACCCAGGCTGGCTTTGAACCATGATCCTCAGATCTCAGCCTCCTGAGTAGCTAGGATTACAGGCCTGAGCCACTGGCACCCGGCTCTGGTTTTAACTTTTGTGTCCTGGATTAACCATGCCACGGGTGTTAACCAGAGATCTATGTGGTCCTGGTTTGCATTTGCCCAGGACTGGTGAGGCAAGACATCTTTCCATGAACTCATGGGTCACTTGTAGATTTTCCTGGGAGAAATGGGTATTCAAGTTTGTTGGAAAATGCACCCAGGGCCAGCTGTGGTGATGCATGACTGTAATCCCAGCTGCTTGGGAGGTGAAGGTAAGGAGCACCCTAGTTTAAGGACAACACAAGGGAAAAAGTTAGTGAAGCCTCATTTCAACTAGTTAGTTGGGTGTGGTGGTTCATACCTGTATTTCCAGATATATAAGAAGCATAGGTAGGGAGATGAGACCCTATGTGAAAAATAAGTAAAACAAAAGGTCTGGAGGCATGTCTCAGGTGGCAAAGCACCGGCCTGCCTGGCAAGCATGAGTCCCTGAGTTCAAACCACAGTACTGGAAAAATAAATGTGTCTAGGATTTGGGTTCACTCAGGTTTACTGAGGCCAATTAATTAACAAATCTTACAGATCTTGATGAGTTCTGGCTTCTCTGTTTTTATTTTTATTTTTTATTTTTGTGCTGGTACTGGGGCTTGAACCCTGGACCTGAGTGCATTCCCTGAGCCTTTTTGTTCAAGGCTGGTGCTCTACCACTTGAACCACAGCCCCACTTCCAAGCTTTTTGGTGGGAAGATAAAAGTCTCATGAACTTTCCTTCCAGGGCCTGGCCTGAGTAGCCTCCTCAGATGACAGGCATAGACTACTGGCACCAGCTACATTTTTTTTGTTTTTCTTTCTATTTTAAAATTTTTTTTGCTTGTGTTTTTAGAGTGGTAAGCAAACAATTGTAGGTCAGTGCCCTGAAGTTCTTCTACATCTCCCCCAGAGTTTCATAGCTTCAGCCTCTACATTTGGGGCTTGGATGGTGTTGGAAGGAAGGCAAGGATCCAAGTCTGTTCTTTAGTCTGTCCATGTCCGGCTGTCTTGGCACGGCTTGTTCATCTGAGTGAGTTTCACCTCGTCCTGTCTGCAGCAACTCCAGCCTGTAATTGCTCATTCTGCCCCACTGAGGTCACAAGCCCAGCTCCCACGACCTGGGGATGGTGGACAGCGGGCCTCTGGCCTTACAGCCTCTGAACAAAATCAGGGCTCAAATGAGGGACTCAGCCCCTCTCCCGCCCACCCGGCAGCGGCAGCCTGAGTGAGCTCAGACATTTGTGATTCAATTAGAATCACTGTCCCGCTGAATTCCATGCCGGCTCCCCTGACATCCTGGCAAAGTTTGGGGGAAATTTGCATACAGTGAAGGTGGCTCTTTGTGGTGTGCAGTTCAATGGGTTTTGGCAGAAAGCTGGGAGGCCCGCATCCTGCCACTCTGACACCTCTGCCTCTCACCCAGGCCATGGCTGACCCTCTCTTCTTTCCTTCCCTCCCCCTTTCCTCCCTCCCTCCTTCCTCCTTTCCTCCCCCTACCCCTCTCTCTTTGGAGCTTGAGTATGGGGTCCCTCAAGCTCATTGATCTTCCTTGTTCCATTGGTACTCTACCACTTGAACCATGCCTCCAGCTTGGCTTCTTGCTGGTTCTTTGTGTGTGTGTGTGTGTGTGTGTGTGTGTACACGAGGGTTTGAACACAGAGCCTGGGCACCATCTCTTAGCTTTTTTTCTCAAGGCTGGCACTCCCGCTTGGGCCACAGCTCCACTTCTGGCTTTTTGGTGGTTCATTGGAGATAAAGAGTCTCACTGACTTTCCTGCCCCAGCTGGCTTTATACTGCAAACCTCCGATTTCAGACTCCTAAGTGGCTAAGATGACAGGCGTGAGCCACTCACATTGGGAATGGAGCAAGGGAGGAAGGTATGCATATTGAAATGGTCCTGCGCATGCTGTGGCCTGGCTGCTCAACCTTTTGTTCTGGTTCTGGGGGGCAGAGCCCAGAGAAGTGCTTTCTTATCATCATGCGTGGGGAGCAATCTGTTTCCGAGAAACAATCCCCACACTTTGTGTAGACAACTGTCCTCATTCCGGGTGCCCTAACCTGTGAGTCTCTGCATTGCATTTCGTTTTGTTTTTTTCCCCAGTCCTGGGGCTTGAACTCAGCGCCTGGGCACTGTCCTTGAGCTTCTTTTGCTCAAGGCTAGCACTCTACCACTTGAGCCACAGTGCCACTTCCGGCTTTTTCTGTGTATGTGGTACTGAGAAATCGAACCCAGGACTTCATGAATGCTAGGCAAGCACTCTACCACTAAACCACCTTCCCAGCCCCCAGCCTCTGCATTTCCTTTGGGGAAAATTTCTGTCCCTTGTCATAAAAATATTATCGAAGCTGGGCACTGGTGGGCAACTCTATAGTCCTAGCTAGCTGGGATGTCTGAAATCTGGAGGATCACAGTCAGAAGTCAGTCCAGACAGCAGGAAAATCTGTGAGACTTTCTTTCCAAAATAAGTAGAAAAAAATCCAGACTGGAGGTGTGGTTCAAGTGGTAGTATACTCACTAGCTGAGCAAGCACAAGCCCCTGAACGAGCAACAAGATTGTATCCATCCCTCCTGTCCTTTCTGGATGCCTAGGTGGCTTCAGGGAGGCCAGAGGCAGAGAGGCCGGGCTTTCCTCCTGCTTTGAGCCCCTGGGCACCTAGGTGAGTAGTGAGGGCTTCAAGTCTCTGTCTCTGACGGGCCCTGGGGTGCTCAGGTGGCACCTCTCAAGCTAAGCAGGGCAGAACCACCCGGGGCTTCAAGAGGCCCTACAAGGTGTCATGGGTGCCTGGCCAGCAGGGGCCTCCAGGCCTCATGGGGTGTGGTGGCCTGGGTGGGAGGAGAGGCGGGAACCCTCTGCAACTGTGGGCACAGTCCATCCCCCTGCTCACAGCAGCCCTGTCTTCAAGAGGAAACTGAGGCTCCGGGAGTCTGTGCAGTGGCCAATCCTCCTGTCATGAAGCAGGGCCAGGCCCTGGCTCGGCAGCAGATGGACAGGAACAGAGCCATGAGGAGGGAGACTCCGGGCTGCAGTGCCCTCTGCTGGCCTACCTGCAATTTACAGGTCCTGAGCCCTTCAGGGCTGGGCACTGAAATGAGGTACAAGAGGGTGCCCCCCCCCAGGGAAAGTGGGGCGCTGGAGAGATGGGGTGGACAGAGACATGGCTGACATAAGGAGACGGATTCCTGAAATCCTCGTTCTTCAAAATGAGGGGGAGGGGGAGGAAAGGGGAGAAGATCAGTCTGAGGCCAGCTTGGGCAAAAGTGCAAAACTCTTCAAAGTAAACTGAAAGCCAAAGAGCTGGAGGCAGTAGCCCCAGAGTGTAGCCTGGGTTCAATCCCAGTACCAAAAGGGGTGGAGGGGATAGTTGATTTAGTCTTTTGGTGCCCAGACCAGGGTTTAAACTTGAACTTGCTCTATTTTTTTTCCATTCATAGCTGATGCTCTACTACTTGAACCATGCCTCGAGTCTAGCTTCTGTTGAGATGAGTCCTGAGAATTCCTCTGCTCAGCCTGGTTTTGAACCATGATCCTCCAGTTCTCAGCCTCTTGAAGAGGGAGTATTACAAGTGTGAATCACTTGTGCCCAGCAAAAGAGTTTTTTTTTTTAATTTTGAGCAGTTGTATAAAGAGGTTATAATTCCATAAGTCAGGTTACAAGTAAAATGCTTCTTGGTCAAATGTCATCCCTTCCCATTATTTCCCATTCCCCACCAAAACAGTCATTTTTTTTATTTATTTAAATGTTTATGTTTGTCTCTTGACACTTGCCATATACCACATAATTAATTAATTAATTTCTTTATTGCTGGTACTAGGGCTTGAACTCAGGGCTTTGTGGTCTTGGTTGGCTTTTTGTTGTTGTTGGTTTTTACTCAAGTCTGGAGCTCTACCACTTGAGCCCCACATTTCCACTTCTGGCTTACTTTTTTGTTTTTTTGTTTTGTTTTTGGGTTCGGTTGTGGGGCCTGAACTCTGGACCTGAGCACTGTCCCTCAGCTCTTCAGCTCAAGGCTAGCACTCTACCACTTGAGCCACAGCACCACTTCTGGCTTTTTTCTT
>NW_012267284.1:2903847-2922967 GCF_000151885.1 Dipodomys ordii
CTTTTTCTTTTTGCTTATGTGGTGCTGAGGAATCGAACCCAGGGCCTCAGGCATGCAAGGCAAGCGCTCTACCACTGAGCCACCTTCCCAGCCCCAAGAGTTGTTTTTAAAGCAAAGGTTTCACCCTAATGGTTGATGTTTAAAAAACCAGAGCAGTTCAGAGCCACGTGCCCAGGGCTCACGCTTGTCATCTAGCTACTCGAGAGGCTGAGATCTGAGGATCCCTATTCAAAGCCAGCTGGGCTAGGAAAGTCTGTGAGGCTCTTACCTCCAATTGACCACCCAAAATGCTGGAGATGCTGCTGTGGCTCAAGTGGTAGAGGGGTAGCCTTGAGCACAAAAGCTCAGGGACGGCACCCAGGCCTGGGGTTCAAGCCCCAGGAACCACACAACAACAACAACAACAACAAAAAATAGAGCAATTCAGACGGCAATTGAACTCCAGAGTTTAGCATCAAATGCTCTGTGTAGAGCTGCTTCCCTGTGCACCGTGGGGAGACGCTGAATGGCTGGACGCGTGTGTTAGCGTGTTAGCCGTGGGCCCCTCAGGTCTCTGCCGCCCTACGCTGCTTCCATAGGCAGTCATGGTTGTCCTCCTGGGCCTGTGGACATTTGAGTCCCCTTCCTGGCTACCTAGAGTGCTGGGCACTCCCCGGTCAGCTATTGGCCTTGGGAAATGTATAACTCTCCTGGGCCACAGACTCCTGCCCAACAGCCACTGAGCCCAGAGAGACTCAGCCCAAGGCATCAGCCCCCTGTGCCAGTACTGGCGAGAGGATGAGCAGGGGCATGCTAGTGTGCTCTTGCAACATTTAGGGTCTCTGAAGGTGTCAGGGAGCATGTGAAATCCTGGGGGATGGAAAGAGACTGGGACTTAACTCTGCAATGTGTTTCCTGTAGGTGGGCAAATGGCTGTTCGGGGGAGGAATGAGCTACTTGTCATTGAAAGAGTTTAAAAGAGCCAGGTGCTGGTGGCTCACACCTGTAATCCTAGCTGCACAGGAGGCTCACAGCTGGAGGCTTGCAATTTGAGGCTAGCCCAGGAGAAAAGTACAAAAGACTCCATCTCTGTCAAAAAGCCAGGCTGGAGACATGGCTCAAGTGGTAGAGCACCAGTCTAGCAAGTAATCCAAGGAGAGCCGCTTGAAGCTCTGAGTTCAAACCCTGGTACCATTTAAAAAAAGAAAGAAAAAAGAATTCAAAAGGGACCTGGTTCCATTTCCTCATGAATCTGACACCTCTTTCCTGGTACCCCAGATGAGCCCGGCCTGCTTCCTGTGTGGGGAAGCTGGGGAAAGCAGGCAGGTTTGCTCCTTTTTGGAGCAGCTGCCTATCTATCAGGGAGCCATAGTGGGGAAAGTCAGAGAATCTAATCCTGTGCAGGAGGTAAAGGGAGCAAATGCTGTGATGGTGGATGATGTTCAGGGGAGGAGTCTCTCTGAACAGGAAGCATCCAGGAGAAAGGCTGGAGTGATGAGGAGGGGCCAGGCTGATAGCTTCAGAAGGGTACACAGGGAAGAGCTGGTGCAAAGGCCCTGGGGCAGAGCCCAGCTCCATGTGCTGCAAGGTTGGGATGCAGGCATCCAGTGAGGGACTAGATGAAGGCAGAGTTTCTAGGCTCCAAGGCTGTAGAGGGATTTGAGTTATTTTGTCCAGGGCATAGGGCCACTTTAGATACCTCTAGGGTCCCATGGTATCTAGGAGGGGGTCCCCAGATCTCTCATTTCTTCATTCATTCATCCTGCATGTTCACAGCTCCACATGATGTAAGACAGGCCCATCTCGGGGGCTGGTGAGGGGAAGTCACTGACCTCCAGGTGAGGTCAGATGTGAGGTCAGCCTCCACGGGCTGGCCTGGAGGAAGCAGAAGGCTGCAACAGCTAGCTGGAGACCAGGAAAGGCTTCCGGGAGGAGGAGGCATCCTGTCAGCTAAGGTGCAGGCAGAGGAAGTGGCTGCCAGGGGAATCCCGGTGAGTTCTGCCACTAGATGGCAGTGCCAGGCCAGGGTGTGGCGGCAGGCCAGTGGGGTGAGGTTGGCTGGGGGTGGCAGGTCTGGTGGGGGGTGGGGACCAGTGCTCGGTGCTGAGGACCGAGCTGGCCTTGGAAGGATGCACAGCTCCTGCAGCCACAGGCCTGGGGACCACAGCTCCCCGCAGCCCACTTCACAGATGGAGAGACTGAGGATGGAAGATGCCTCAGGACCTTGAGGGCAGTGGCAGGTCAGGGGTACCCACAGGGTAACTGAGGCCCAAAGAGGTTGAGCAGCCAAGCTCATGAACCAAGTACCTGGTCCCCGGGCACAAGCACTCCCGGGGCCCCCTGTGGGCTCAGCACCCCTGGAACAGGACAGCGGACGCAGACATCGACAGCCAGGACCCTGCACCAGGCCCCTTCCCAGCAAGACTGGCCTGGGCCGGCCACTTCCGGTCCTCAGCATCCCTGGCCCCGCCTGGCTGACACTGAGGCTCGGCCTCCCGCAGGGGCGACAGGAAGGAGCTGGTGGCCAGCTGGGCTGAGGACACAGGCTGGGGGGGGGGGCGGAGACAGGACGGAAGCCCCACAGCTGGAGTCCGGGCCACCATTGTCCCACCTGGAGCCCGGGCGCCAGCGGCTCCCTCAGCCTGCCAGCTGGGGAACCCAGGCACCTCCCGCTTTCCAGCACTGCGGGTGCTAGGCCCTCCCCAGCCCCGCTCACACTTCTGATGCCTTCCATCCCCCTAGCCTCAGTTTCCCCATCCATACAGCCTCAGAGGGTGCATGGAACTCTAGGTACTGATGTTATGTCCCGTGCCAGCCCTTGCTCACAAAGCTTGGCCTGCATTTTATGTTTTGAGCAGCGACTCCATCTTCCCCAGGTCTGAGGCCCCGAGTCTGACAGAGGAAACCAGAGCTGAGACTCACTCAGGCCGGTGTCAAGTGGACAGAGGAGTGGTGGACAGACAGACAGACAGACAGACAACAGCTAACTAGCTGGATGATGGATAGATAGCTAGATATGCACCAAGATATAAACATGATCTAATGATTAGATACCTAATGTTGGTCATACTAAAATAAACACACAAGCCAGGTGCTGGTGGCTCACACCTATAATCCTATGCAGGAAACTGAGATCTGAGGATCACAGTTCAAAGCCAGCCAGGGCAAGAAAGTCCATGAAACTCATATCTCCAATTAACCACACACACACACACAAAAAGCAGAAGTGGAGCTGTGGCTCAAGTGGTAGAGGACTAGCTTTGAGTCAAAAAAAAAAAAAGCTCAGGAACAGCACTCAGGCCCTGAGTTCAAGCCCAAGAACCAGCACAAAAAAATAACTAACACATAGCCAGATACTGTGGCTCACATCTGTCATCCTACCTACTCAGGAGGCTGAGATCTGAGGATCACGGTTCAAAGCCATCCCAGACAGGAAAGTCTGTGACTCTTATCTCTAATAAACTACTCAGAAAACTGGTAATGGTGCTGTGGCTCAAGTGGTAGAGCACTAGCCTTGAGCTGAAGAGCTGAGGGACAGCGCCCAGGCCCAGAGTTCAAGCTCCACAGCAACAAATTACCACACAGCTATGCAAACTAGCAGACACCTGTCATGCTGTGAGCTGTTGAAGCTCTGACCTCCCCAGGGGCTCTTGCCCCACACAGGCAAGAACAAGCTCAGAGACGGCCAAACGTGTGGAAGGCCACCCAACCTGGAGGCTGCAGAGCTGAGAGCCCCCACCCGCTGTGCTGGACACCATGATGCCTCCCCCTCCTTCCTCCTCCTAGCCCCACTCCCCTTCACACCCAGGGCTGGGCTGGCAGCATGTCTGTCTGTCTGGTCTGTCTGTCTGCTCTAGTTTCCAGGTGGGATGGGAAGAGGCCGGAAAAGCCCTAGAGGAAGTGAGAGAGAGGAGACCTCAGGGGGCTTGGGGCCTCTGCGGTGATTCCTGGACAGGACTCCCCACCCCTCTGCTTCCTGCTGTGGGGTGGCCCCCAGCGACCATGGAGAGCCCTGTCTGGGGCCTTGTGGATTCAGGCCCGACACCCTGTGGTCAGGCCTGTCATGTATCCATCAGAAATCGGAAGGGGGATCTTGTGTTCACTGCAGCTCCATCTCAGACCCTGAGGGGGTGGGGGACGGAGTTCGGGTTCCCCTTGGGCTTTCTCTCGCAGTGTCCCCGCCCCATGGCAGCCAGGCACCTGCAGCCTGCTCATGTTTTATTGAAGTTGTGGAGCTGGGGGTTCACACAAAACCAGAGGATCCCCCCAGCTTGCCTCGGGTGGGATTCCAGGTGCATGGACAGCCGAGGCTTGCAGCTAGGACTGCGATGGGTCAGTCACCCCATCCCTGCAACGGAGGACCGGGGTCCACCCTGAGCCCAGCCGCCTGAGCAGAAAGGGCCAGGGGACCACTGGTCCTGGGGGGCGTTGGGGGCCTGCTGGGGCAGGGACGTTACCCCCAGCTCAGGCTCCGCTTGGCCAGCTCCACGTGGGCCAGGGGGCGGTCACTGAACACCTGCACCCGGGTGACAGTGGCCAGCGGCCTGTGGCGGTGCGGGAACTGCAGCACCTTCTGTTCCTGGGCGTAGACGTGAAAGTGCTCGGCATCGGCGCTCACCTCCACCTGCCCGGTAGGAGAGTGGGCGATCCTAGTCCCCAGCCAGCCTTGGAGGCCAGTCCCCCCATCTCCGCAGAGGGCCGGAGGGCTCCAGGAAGAACAGCAGGGACTTACAGAACCCCACGCTGGGCAACCTGTCCTCCCTCCCAAGCCTGAGGCTTGGTAGCCAGGGTAGTGAATTCCTTATGGCACGAATCGGGAAACTAAGGAAGGGAGAGTCACTCTGACCAGCCGTGTGTCTGCGGTGCTGGCCTGCAATCTCATCCACCATGGGGTCTCTGTTTTGGGGCTTGGGACCCCCGCCCAGCTTCCTCCCACCTTTCCCGCCCCCTCCCACGGCCCCCATCACCTCGAAGGGCTCCCCCAGGGCCAGCGGGAAGATGCTGGACACCACCTCCGGGCCCCAGAGGCCTCCCAGGAAGGCGTTGCCCACCACCGTGGCACTGGAGAACCGGGGCTTCACGTGGAAGGCGATGTCCCCCGACTCTGACAGGAAGTTGATCTCGAACCTGGGGATGTTGTGTTGTTCCGAGGGTGGTAAGCACTGAATGCGACCCCCCTTCCCCCCACCTCTCCTCCCACCTCCTCTCCCCCAGCACCAGAGGCCCAGAGGGAAGCACACTGCCCCTTACCTGTCCTGTCCGGAGTCCGCTTGCCCCTGCACGGTCAGGCTCCAGCCGGGGGCCAGGCCCCCTGCACCGAAGGCTTCAAACTGACAGTCAAGGTCAAAGTCATGGACACAGATCTTTAAGCTGAGCCAAGACCTCCCCCACCCACCCTGTGTTTGGTCCCTGTCCCCCTGGACCCTCTCCTGGAGGGGTTACTCCGAGGCTTTCACCCCCAAATTCTTTCCATCTGGGAATGACAAGAGGGCAGAAACAGTCCCTCAGGTCTGTGGGGAGGAGCATGTGGCCCGGGGAGCCCTGCTCCTTTCCCCAGACCCAGAGTTCGTGGCCACCCTGACCCCTGAGTGTCACCCACCTGCAGCGCCATGTCCACAGCCCCCGCAGAGAGGGAGCAGCTGGGGATATAGGCTGAGCGGCTGGGCGGGGCGCAGCAGCCCCACCCCAGGGGCCTCCCTCCTACCCCTCTCTCCTGGGGGCCATAGCACCCCACACACACTGTGGGTCCCATTACAGCAGGAAAGGCGGGCTGGGAGGAGGCTCTGAGCACAAGGGGAGGGATCGGAGCCCCAGCCCTGCCCGCTGCCCGGCCCTCTGGGGTCCTCTCTGACCCAGCGGCTGGGCGGCCCCATGGGCTGCAGACGGGATTAGGCGGGCGCTGGTCAGCGCATTCCAGGCCCAGCAGACAGATGGGGAGGGCCTTTCCCACACCCCAGCGCCCTCCTGGCCCGGCGCCTGGGTCCCCACAGGCTGTGCGAGGGAGGCGGCTGCTGGGATGGGGGAATCGGTGGACGGATGCTGTGGCTGTGGCGGGGGGGGGTGGCTGGGGGGAGCCCCCACCCCATTGGGGTCAGAGCTCAGGCAAGCTGCGGGCCTGGGGTCTCGGGGTGTCCTTGAGTGGGGATGTGTGTGCGGGCTGGGCACTGGACAGCAGGAGGTCAAAGGCCAGAGCCACCTCCCCCTCACGGAGGACACAAAACCTGGGCACTGGACACTATGCCAGTCAGGTCCACGACCCAAGGCCTGGCTGGTCACCTTGGGCTACTGACCGCTGGTCCTCGCTCCTCCCTGGCCAGAGGAGGGCCTCAGGGCCCGCCCGCCGAGGCTGGGTCGCTGCCTGCTCTGTGTCTGCCTTCTTGGCTGAGGTGAGCTGGGGTGCTCAGGAATGAGCGGCCCATAGCTCTGGCTGGGATTTGGAGGTTCAGAGTGGGGCTGGGCCTCCAGACAGGCTGCAGGCTGCATGGAGGCCAGAGATGCCCGTGTCTGGCAGGCTCACCTTCCCTTCCCCACCAGGGGATCCGGGGCTCCCAGGAGCCTGACACTGCCCACTCCCAGCCCTAGTCTCCACAGCTCCAGGAAAGCCAGCTATCCCACAGGATGGGCAGTACTGGGTCCCCTAGGCGGGCCTGGGTTTTCATCCTGTCTAGCTAAGGGAGAGGGATCCCCCCAAACTCCCCACCACCCAGGCAGCCGCAAACCAAGGGGCCAGGATGGGTCGGAGGACTGAGGCCCCACGTGGCAGGCCCACACTCCACTGGATCCACCCCTGGCCTGCACCCTGCCCGGCCTCATGGGGCCGGCAGTGCAGTGGGCAGTGCCTGAGCAGCTGGCAGGCCAGCAGAGCTGGGTGCAGCTCCTGAGTGCTATGGCTCAGGGCCCAGGAGCAACCGCCATCCAGGTGCTAATCCACCTGCTCCCTGCCCCCACCCGGATGTGCGGCTCTCAAGGCTCCTTTGGATCTCAGCAGGCTGCGGTGTGGCTCCACCCAGCTCTGCCCAGAATGGGCTCAGCTCCTCTACCTCTTCCCTGCTATGGCCAGTGTGGGCCAGATGCTTGAGGCCAGTGGCCGAGTCCTGCCCCAGGGCACAGAGGCATCTGCCATCTACAGAGCATTTGCTACATGCCAGCTTTTGTTGTTTTGGTGGTACTGGGATTTGAACTCAGGGCCTTGTACTTGAGAGGCAGCTTCACTGTGTTGTTTTCCTTAATTTTCAAGTAGGGCCTTGTGTTTTTTGTCCAGGCTGACCCAGGGCTATGACCCTCCTACCTTCACCTTCTGTATGCCAGGATTACAGGCGAGCAATACCCTGCGCAGTCCTCATTTGTTCATTCAGCAAATACTTGCAGAGCATGTATTAGGTGAAAAGCTTTGTCATGGTTAATGAGTCAGACAGACAGACAGAAAGACACACACACACACACACACACACACAGAACTTGCTATGTCTGGGGAGGGAGGCAAGTCTAAGGGATGAAATTTAGCATCCCATGGTGTGGTTACAACTAACATCGGATCACTGAGGGGTAAATATGGGGAGTGACCAGTGTGTATGACAGAGGCGAGCAAAGCGAGGCACAGAGGGAAGAGGATTCTCAAGTAAAGCATAACTCTTGCCTTGGCCCAATGGAGGAACAGGAAGTAGGGGACGTAAGGTGGTCAGGATGTAATCCTGTGGTATTCCCACAATGCAGTGCGGAGCCTGGTACTTCCCCTTCTGTGCCCCATTTGAAGCAACTGGGGCCCACAGGTCCCTTCACCAGGCCCCCTGCACTTGCCCCTCTGGCCCTGGCTCTGCCTGCCACCAAGGCCTCCTGCTGGCAGCTGAGCTGGTCACAGCTCAGGACGGACAGCCCTGGGGTAGCCTGCTTGGGACACTGAGCTCCCTCCAATATGGTTGTGTCTGTACTCGAGCCGTCTCCCACCCTGCTGGGCCAGGACTCCCACTCCCATTTTGCTGGTGGACGGGCAGTGGTCATTGTGGGAAGTGTGCGTATTTCTTGGGTCAGCCTTGAGGGTCAGTCAGGAGCCAGATCAGAAGAGCAGGCTCAGATGCTCCAGCTGGCCGTGGTGTGTGGCGTGTGTGTGTGTGTGTGTGTGTGTGTGTCATTGGTAACGAGGTACGGTTCTGAGTCCATGTAGGGCATGGGGCCGGCTGCCCTGGGTCAGCTCCTTGGCCTTGACCCCATCCAGCGGCGATTGACCTTGAGATGCCACCATCTTAGTGGAGGCTCATAATGGCAGGCCACAGACACAGGGGTGTCTGGAGCTGAGACCGGCGCCGAGGCCAGTGTGAGGCCCGGCTGGGCAGGTGGAGGCAGGGCAGGCGACCTGGCCCTCCATCCACCATCTGGCCTGCAGAGCCCTTGATGATTTTTCCAGATGGAAGACAGACCCAGAGGATGCGGCCTGCTCCAGAGCTATAAACAGATGCAGCCCAGGCCGGATTTGAGGAAGGAAGGGCAAGGAATTCAGTCAGATGAGAAGATGGCTGGGGATCCCAACCCAGCTGGTCAAGCCCTGAGGACCAGACCGGAGACAGGAAGGCCACATGGGACACAGGTCACCAGCCACGGGTTCAAGTACTGCTCTCTGCAGGCCTCCCTGTGCTATGGGGCGCAAGGATTGGGGAGGAGCAGGGCGGGGGAACACCTGGGTGCTAATCAGTTCTGCATCTGCATTTATAAAGCACCAACTGCACATACTCACAGATGGATGGTGCAATGAAGAGGTAAGCAAGACAGGCAGGCCCTCTGAGAGAGAGAGAGATAGAATGTTCTAGATAGTGACCAGGCTCAGAAGGAAGTGGAGACCCCTGTGTGGTTCTGTTAGATGGCCCTGCAGCACAGCTACTGAAACCCACATACAGCCAAGAGGCACCTAGAAAGTTCCAGTGGACATATGAGCAAAATCCACCCTGGACTCCAAACACTCAGTACAATGCCATGGAAAATGTTAGCCTGGATGGGATAGTGCATGCCTGTAATCCCAGCTACTCACTCAGAAGGTGGAAACAGGAAGGTCTAGAATTCATACCAAGCAAGTCTCTGTCTCTCAAAACAAACCAAAAGGCCAACTGTGGTGGTGCACATCTATAATCCCAGATAAATGGGAGGGAGAGGCAGGATGATCAAGGTCCAGGCTAGATTTCACACAAACACAAATCCTGACCTCAAAAATAACAAATGCAAAAGGGAACTGGCAGAGCAGCTCAAGTGGTCGAGGGTTTGCCCAGCAAGCACAAGGCCCTGAGTGCAAACATCATTAACAGTGAGAGAAGAAAAGATAAGTAGCTGGGCACCGGTGGCTCACGCCTGTAATCCTGGCTACTGAGGAGGCTGAGATCTGAGGACCATGGATCAGAGCCAGCCCCAGGAAGAAGAGCCTCAGACGCTTATCTCTAACCACCCAAAAGCTGGATGAGGTACTGGCCAAAGTGAATAATTAAATAAACCCGTCAGGGGGGCGGGGATGGGGTCTGGTGCCCCAGGGCTCAGCTTGATGACTTCACTCACTCTCCCATGGAGCCGGTGAGACGCCCTGAGTGGCTCAGGTCTGGGGCTGGGCCCGGAGGGTCCCCCAGTGCCCACTCGAAGCACAGATGCTGCGCCCTCACTCTGGGGCCAGCAGAGACCCGGCAGGGGGAGCCGGCCTCCCTGGAATGGTGAGGGGCAGGCTGGGGTCCCTCATCTCCCCCTGAACACTGTCACCACCCCATGCTCCACTGCAGGCCACCAGGCTACTTCTTGCGCTCTCCATCCCGCCATGGCTGCTGGGAAAGGCTCAGGGGAGCTACCAGCTCCCAAAATAACCTCCCACCCGTTCCAGGACATCTGTGGGGGGCGGAGAGGCTGCAGCCCAGAGCCCAAGGAGGGTGGAGCTAGACATGAGGACAATAAGGCTGGACAGACAGAGAGGAGCGGAATGAGAAGGTTAGGGGGGAAAAATGAGATGACAGTTCCAGGCCAGATTGAGCAAAAAGTTGCCAAGAGCTCATCTCAAATGTTAGGTGTGGTAGTTCCTGCCTGTTGTACCAGCTACAGAAGAAACATAAGTAGAGGCTGGGAAGGTGGCTCAGTGGTAGAGTGCTTGCCTTGTGTGCATAAGGCCCTGGGTTCAATTCCTCAGCACCACATAAGCAGAAAAAGCCTGAAGCGGCGCTGTGGTTCAAGTGGTAGAATGCTAGCCTTGAGCTGGAGAGCTGAGGGACAGCGCTCAGGCCGAGTTAAAGACCCATGACCAACCAAAAAAAAAAAAGAAAAAGAAAAATGAGTAGAATAGTGGTCCAAGCCAGCTTGGGCAAAAACACAAAGACCCTATTGGGGAAAAAAAAAGACTGAAACAAAAAGCGCTGGAGGCATGGTTCAAGCGGTAGAACACCAGCCCAGATTTCAATACCCAGTACTTCCAAAAAGGATGAAAACAGAGATGGGCAGAGAGTGGAGTTGGGAGAAGAGGGAGAGAGAGAACAGAAGGGAGAGGAAGCAAGGCCCCCCAGGAATGCAACCCCTGTCCCCCATTGTGCCAAGTGGGGAAACTGAGACTGAGAGGGGCATGTATAACAGGTGGATGGCAGTGGAGCCCCCCCCCTCTTCACACTCAGCCACTTACTCAAGCTGCCTGGAGGACTTTGCTAGAATGTTCTGCCGGCTGCCTGGGGTCCCCAGGGCATTGGGAAATGTCCTCGGAAGGGCCCAGCCAATGCCGGGAGGAGCATGGAATGTCCCCACACAAGGCAGCCAGGGGGTTGGGGAGGCTGTGGTAGGCTGACAGCTAAGAGGTCAGGGCACAGTGGGGAAACAGAGGCACAGAACAAGACCGGACAGCTGGCCACTCTGAGAGCAGGGCCCCAGCTCAGAGAAACCTGGGAATCTAGGAACCCATAAATGATCTTCCGAGACCAAAGGAGGCCTTCCCTGCCCCCCTGAGCCATATGATCTGGTCCTTCAGTCATTCAACCAACATTTATTCAATACACCATGCACTGGGCATCACTGTGGATACCAACAAGAAGCTGGGTGCTAGTGGCTCCCACCTGTAATCCTACTTAGGAGGCCAAGATCCAAGGAATGATTTTAAGGATAGTACAAAATAACCAGCAAAAAGCTGGGCTGGAGGTGTGGCTCAAGTGGTACAGCAGTAGCCAAATGAACAAGCTGAGCAAGCAAGTGAGGCTATGAGATCACACCCCAATATCGGGAGCAGAGCACTGGTGGCTGATGCCTGTAATCCTAGGTCCACATGAGACTGAGATCTGAGAATCATGGTTCAAAGCCAGCCTGGGCAAGAAAGTCCATGAGACTCTAATCCTCCATGAGTTAGCAAAAAGTTTGGAGTGGACGCACTGCTCAAGTAGTAGAGTGCCAGCCTTGTGCACAAAAACTCAGAGATAATGTCCAGGCCATAAGTTCAAGCCCTAGGACTTGGCATAATAAAAACCCCAACAGTATCAGTATGCCCATACAAGAAGAAAAAGAAGAAAAAAGTGGTGGTGGTGATGGAGGAGGAGGAGGAGGAGGAGGAGGAGGAGGAGCTGGGTGCCGGTGGCTCACACTTGTCATCCTAACTACTCAGGAGGCTGAGCTCTGAGGATTGCAGTGCGAACCCAGCCTGGGCAGAAACATCCATGAGACATCTCCAAGAAGCCACCTGCACACCAGAGGCAGAGCTGTGGTTCAAAGTGGCAGAGCACTAGCCTTGAGCATAAAGGCTCAGCAACAGCACCCAGGCCCTGAGTTCAAGCCCCGTGACTGACCAAAAACAAAACAAAACAAAAACAAAACCCCAAAACAAAACAACAACATAAGCCAACATGATGACAGGAGCCACTGAACAGGATGAAGCCTGGGTCCCACGCTGAACAAGCACCAGACTGGAGGCCACCCATCTGCACAGCTGAGAGGTCAGGCAAGGTGGGCCGACATACCGCCTCCATTCTTTTTTTTCTTTCTTTTGAACTCTGGGCCTGGGCGCTGTCTCTCAGCTCTTCAGCTCAATCAAGGCTAGTGCCCTACCACTTGAGCCACAGCACCACTTCCGGCTTTTTCTGCTTATGTGGTGCTGAGGAATCGAACCCAGGGCCTCATGCATGCAAGGCAAGCGCTCTACCACTGAGCCACCTTCCCAGCCCCCTGCCTCCATTTTTAAGGGAGGGAGGGGGGCGGTAAGGAGAACATGAGATGCTGTCCAGGCCGGGCATGAGGCCTGAGAGGCCTGGGCTGCAATGGAATAACTTTTGCCCCCCATTTCCCCCCTCTTGAGTCCCCATGGCCACCCCAGGGCCCCAGGGCTCTGGGTCCTGGACAGCAAGCAGCTCAGGCTGGAGTCTGGTGTGGCTGCTGATGGCCAGCCCCGCCCCTGCCCTCCCCACCCGCTGTCCCCATTTCCCTGGGCTGGGACCCGGCTGCAGCGTTGTTCAAAAACATTTCCTTTGCAAAATAACCCTTCAAAATATGTTTTTTTGGAAACAGCTTAGTCCTGATCTGAACGGGAAGACGTTAATTATGGTCTCTCCCCAGGGGGTGCAGGGAGGAAGCTCAGGGGTCAGAAACAGGAGCCGGGGGCCAGGTCAGCACTGGAGGACCCAGCCCACACCCTGCCCAGCTTCCTCGCCTGGCCTCCCCGCCCAGCCTCCCTGCCGGGACCTCCCCTCCCTGGCCTCTCTGCCCATAGCAACCTCTGTACTTACTGTTCACCCACAGTAGAGCACAGAGCCCGGGGGGTGTGGGGAAGGGCCAAGGTGTGGTGAAAGGTCACAGGTCAGAGGAGCCCGGGGGTGTGGGGAAGGGCCAAGGTGTGGTGAAAGGTCACAGGTCAGAGGCCCCTCTGACACATGGCCAGCATCCATGGCCAAGTATGAGCACCCACCTGAGTTTACTGGCCACTGAGGTGGAGGGGTGATGCCAGGGCAGCTGGATCCCCATGGCCACCAGGAAGGAGGAGGGGACTGAGGATCCCCCCCCCACCGTTTCTAATTTGGCTTCTGAACACCCACTCTGTGGCCAGGCAGCCACGTCAGCGCATCCCAACCTCTTCTTTGTCCTCTAAACAGGGGTCCTCCACCCAGCCATGCCACCAGGATTCATCTGAATGCACCTGCAAAGAGTGAGCCTGAGGCCAGCTTCCTTCCCTCCATCTTTGTGACCTTCTACCCATTGATCCTTCTATTCATCCATCCGCCTATCCACCAACTCCTCCAAGCTCCTGTCTACCCGTCCACCTATCCATCCTTCCATCCTTCCATCCATTTACCCAATCCATGTATCCACACACCTGTCCATCTATCCATTCACCCATCTATCTACCCATTCATCCACCTACCCCTCCATTCTCCCATCCACCTACCCATCTATCCACCTGTCCATCACCTCTCCATGCTGCTGTCCAGCTGTCCATCTATCCATTCATCCATCCTTCCATCCATTTGCTCAATCCACGTATCCACCTACCTGTCCATCTGTCCCTCCCTCTATCCACCCACCCATCAGTTTCTCTTTTGTTTCATCCATCTGGTTCTGTCTCTATCCTGCCCATTCATTCACATGTCTGTCTGTCTATCTGGGATAAAATGCTAAGCAGAGGGACAGGGCAGGCCCTGGCTCCTTCCCACCCATGCTTTCCTCTCGTTCGACCTTCCTCTTCTGGATCCATCAGCCCTGGCCACCCCCCAGGGACAGCTTCCTCCTCAGCCCCCAGCCTGTCCGGGGAGGGGTTCTCGGAGGCCCAGGCCATGCGGCCATGCCCTGTAAGTGGCACGGGTCCCCAGGGTCACAGGTGTTTTGTGAGTAGACCCCGGCCTGTCATTGTCAGCAGGGTGGCCAGAAGTAGGATGGGGGCACCCCACCGGGGATAAAGGAGTGGCACCCTGAAGATGTATGAGGTGTGGTTGAGGGGTCAGCGCCGTCCATGCTCTCTGTGCCCCCCATGAGCTGGGCATAGCAAGGCTAGGAAAGGCCCCTGGGGGAGAATTTGTGCCTCAGGCTCAGGAGATGACCTGGCCAGGGCCTGGGATGATGTGATGGGGACAAACGCTCCCAGCAGGAGATGCTGGGTGTTGTTACTCCGGTGGATAGGTCTTAGCCCTGCCATTCACCATTGGGACAGAAAGGGGGTTCTGTCCCCCACACAGATAGCAGAGCAGGACCCTGCGCCCCTCACTCCTGTCCCGTCTCCCACTGCCTCTGCTCATCATGGCCTCCCCAGATCTCTGTCCCCGCTCCCCACTGCCCCCTGCCCTCCATTCGCCACAGCTGTGTCAGCAGTCTGCCCCTCCACTGTCCTGCCCACCCCCTACTCTAGGACCCCCCTCTGCCCTGTGTGGGGACAGCAGTGGATTCTGCCTCCTTCCCTTCAGGGGAGGTCACTGAGAGTGAGCTGGTCCCTGAAGCCACCGTCCGATGTCTGCCTCATCCCCCTTTTGGGAAGGGCTCAGAGCCTGTGGCCCAGCATTGCCTGAGCAGCTGGGTGGTAGGAGTGGAGAGTGTGGTGTGGAGGAGCACTCGACACAGCTGGGCAGCACTGAGGCCACACAGGCTCAGAACTCGGCCCTGCAGAGGTGGCAGGGACAGGTGTGTGGGCTGGGGGGGCCAGACCTGAGGAGGGGCAGCCTGGCAGGCATCGTCCACAGCCATCCTGGACCAGGGCCTCCAGTGGGCAGGCCTAGCCAGCGTCCTGCTCCAAGGCCTTGCACACACCTGACCGCACTCGGACCCTGGCTCCAGGGCGGGGGGGGGGCCTGACCACCCCAGCCCCCACTACTTGTTTCTCCCTTGTCTCCTGTCCCTGTCTTTTGTCCTGGTTTTGAGATGGGATCTCTCTGCTTAACTCAGGCTGACTGGAAACTTCAAATCTTCCTGGGTGCTTCGCCATGCCCTGCCCTCCTAATCCTGGCTGTAATCTAGACCCTCACTGATGTCCATCCAGGGGGAGATGCTGTCTTTCAAGACCCCTTACAGGGCCAGGAACTGGGGAGCTGGGGGAGATTGCAGCTGAGTCTGTGTGAGGTTCCTGGAGCCCTGCCCAGCATACCTGTCACTCTGGACCAGGAGGAAAGCAGCAGGGCCTCCCTGTCCTTGTCCTGAGCCTTGGAGGCTGGAGGAGACACAGAGCACTCAGCATTCAGGGTATTGTCCAGGCAGGGGAGGGATCGGATGGGAATCTGGGGTTGCAGCCCCTTTCCTTTGACCCCAAGGTCTCCTGTTCACCTAGTCACTGAGCAGGTAAATATCTGGTGTAGGTACTGGCAAGTGGCTGTGGAGAGCAAGCAGGGGTACCCACGGGCTGGGGTGGTCCTCCTGGTCCAGTCTTCCTACCCCAGGGTCTGCCCTGCACCCCCTCTAACCCCAACCCCTCCTGTTCTAGTGTGGCCCTGATCCCAATGCGCTATAGGGCAGGAGGGGAAGCGGAGGCCTGGAGGCCCCTCTGGGGCGCTGGGCTGTTAGGCTTGGGTTTCTGGGGTCAGGCCTGCTCTGTGCATCCCGGTGAGGACTGTGTCCCTTGCTTCCTGCCCTCAGCACCCCAGCTCCGCTGCAAGCAGCCTGAGGGAGGGAGAGGCGGAGCAGGGCAGGAGGCGGCTCCATGAATGACCGGAGCTCCAGCCCCAAGCTCCCAGCCCTTCCCAGGCGGAAAATTCAATTAGTCTCAAGCAACTGTTCTGCTGAAGAGCCAGAGAAAGGGGAGACAGGGGGCCGATCCCGGCTGTTGGCTGTTGTGTGTTGTGGGGGCAGGGGAGGAGGGGAGGAGGGGAGGAGGGACACGGGGAAGGGGGAAGGGGAGAGGGAAGAGACACACACTTGGCCCTCAGAACCCTCCATGTGGCCCCCCATTAACCACAGCTGCCAGCCATTCAGGGTCTACCCCCACCCCTCCCCATGCTGCGGCTGGACGGCTGGCTAAGGGGATGTGCAGGCTGGGGTAGACCCCCTTGCGCTCACAGGGACAAAGTGCCATCCCTGGACCTCCTCAGACCTGGTATCTCTCCCCTGGTTTCCACACAGGACCAGAGTCCAGTCCTCAAGGACTCATTTCAGCCACTGGACCTTTGCATATCCCATCCTGCTACATCTGGCAAGCTTCCCCCTGGAGAATCAAGGCTCTTTTCTCTTTTTCTTCTTTTTCTCCCAGTCCTGGGGCTTGGACTCAGGGCCTGGGCACTGTGCCTGAGCTTCTTTTGCTAAAGGCCAGCACTCTACCACTTGGGCCACAGTGCCATTTCTGGCTTTTTCTACTGATCTGGTACTGAGGAATTGAACCCAGAGCTTCATGCACCCTGCTTTGGCCTGATTGGCAGGGCCCCTCTTTTAGAATCTCCCAGCTTGGCTTCAGCCAGGGGCATCTTCCCTGTCCTCGGGAGAGGTTTAGGTCTACGTATCCAGGCAGAACCAGGGCCACCAGGCACCCAGAAAACCGTGGCATGTTTTTTAAAGTGACAAATACATGGACCCACAGAGGTGGGGTGGGGGAGAGGACTGGTGGGGACAGGATGTGGGGGACCCTGAAGAGGAGAGGTAGACAGGGCCTCGCTGGGGAGACAGCAGCTTGGGCAGGGCCAGATGTGAGGGGGGGCTGCAAAGGAATGCACCCCTTCTTCATCTCAGGAGAGACAGAGGCAGATGGCAGGCTGGGGGCCAGGATGGAGGGGGAGGTAGCTCGGTGGAACTAAGGGTGGGGGCCGGGCCGGCTCAAGTTCCCACTCCTGCTTCTGTCAGCTGTACACCGCTGGGGCTTTGCCCTGGAGACACCACGCCAGCGGGGCATGGGGGGGAGAGGAGAGGGAGCGGGAACTTGAGGTCCCACAGCCCCCCCTCCCCCCCTCTTCCCCCCCCCCGCAACCAGCACCAAGGGGGCTGCCAGTGACCTGCAGACACACCCATGAGCCCTACAGTCCTTCGTGGCCTCCCCGCTGCAGTACAAGTTCCTGGGTTCTACCACTGTACTTGAGCCTCAGTTTCCCTGTGAAGACTCCACCTGCTGCCCCCAGAGTGCTGGGACTCATGGTGCCCCACTGGGCAAAGCCCTGGAAGCTCTGTGTGTGTGTGTGTGTGTGTGTGTGTGTGTGTGTGTGTGTGTGTGCGCGCGCGCTCATCCTCCTCGGGTTTGAACTCAGGGCCTCGATGCTGTCCCTGAGCTCTTTTTGTTCAAGGCTGGCGCTATGCCACTTGAGCCACAGCTCTACTTCAGGCTTTTTGCTGGTTAATTGGAGATAAGAGTCTCATCAACTTTTCAGCCCAGGCTGGAATTGAACTATGATCTTCTTGAGTAGCTAGGATCACAGCGTCGGACCCAGAAGCTCTTTAATTTTTTTCTATTATTGTCTACTCCACCTTGCCTCCTTTCTTTATTTATTAAGTGGTACTGGGGTTTGAACCTAGAGCTTCGTGATTTCAAAGCGGCCTCCCCAGCCCTTTTTGCTTTAGTTATTTTTCAGATAGGGCTTCGTTCTTCTTGCTTGGGGGTGCTCTCCCACTGTGATCCTCTTACACTAGGTCTCCTTCCCACATGTCTGGGACTATAGGAGTATAGGGCCACGCTCAAACCCAACTCCTCTTTTCTCCCATGGAGTCCCTCTCAGTCCCCCAGGGCACAGCCTCTCTTGGAGGCCCCCCTGCAGAGTCTGACTGTCCCTGGAAAGCTCTCCCCTCTCCAGATGGGAGACGAGGCCCTGCCCAGAGCTAGGAGGGGGCGGGCAGGGTGCTGGGGCAGGGGCAGGCAGCTGGCAGTAATCCTTCGTCAACAGGAGCTTAGACACCTGCTCAGCTCCTTCCTCACAGCCCTGCCAGCCTGAGCATTCCTATACATCCTGCCTTGTAAATGGAGCTTTTCCCAGCGCCAGGGTTTGGGCCTCAGGCTTAGAGTGGGGCCCTGCCGCCCCCTCGGTCTGATCAAACAAACAGGGTTTCCAGGCCCAGCTCCAGTCCCTCTAGCCCCTGCCCTGCCTGTCCCCTACCCTTTCCTGGTCACTCTGTTGGGAATAGCCAGTTTGGGTGGGCTAGGGAAACTGAGGAAAGCCAGAGGATCCTCTCGGGCTTGGGAAGGGAGTCTTTGCTGAGGCTGGAGGCTGAGGAACAAGCCCAGGAGTGGCCAGGTCGGGTATGGCAGCAGGACGGGCGCCATAGAGAGTCCTGTGGACAGAGCCAGGTCAGAGCCCGCTTCATGGGGGAGGAAGGGGGAGGGCAGCAACCAGGCCTGGCCCAGCCGCCAGCCCTGAGCCACAGTCTGAGCCGGTGGTCAGGACCCTCGTTCCCCCTCTCCCCCACCAGAGGGGACACATGAGGCCCCAAGACCCAGTGTAGACGTGGGGCAGGGGGTGCAGACCCCAGGGGGGCTTCATTCTTCATTCATTCATTCCCGCCTTGCCCCGCACCTGCCCGGCTGCCCCTTCTGCCCTCCTTTCAGGCTGTGGACAAATGGAGAGCTAGATTTCCATGTCAATGGCTGGCCTGGTAAGCTGGTTAACAAGGCCCCAGCCCCACGGGCGGTGGGCACGCAGGGAGTTAACATAGACCCTCGTCTCCCCTGGCCCCAGGTTGCTATGGAGCCGGCCAGGCCTTGGGGCCGAAGCTAATCTATTTTCCCTGGGCCTCTCCTCCTGCTGTCCCACCCCAGGCTGGGCCCAGTGACTATGCCCTGCCCAGCAAGGCGGGGTTTCTCAGCCCAGGTCAGGGGAGGCCGTAAATCCAGCCCTCAGGGCCCCTGGCCCCCAGCCCTTCCTTTGTCCCATGCATTGTCCCCCTGTCCCCAGTCCTCCCCCTGTGGAATTCCAGCAGCAACGGCAGGAAGGGGCCTCACCACGGCCAGCTCTGGATTCAGCTGGACACTCTTCCCTAAGTGTCCCAGGCCCGGGTCCACCTCAGAGCCAGGAGGCCTAGGCATCCCCGGGGCTGACTTTGCTAAGATTGTTATTATTTATTATTTTTTTAGTCTGTCCTGGGGCCTGAACTCTGGGCCTGGGCACTGTCCTTCAGCTCTTCAGCTCAAGGCGAGCGCTCTACCACTTGAGCCACAGTGCCACTTCCGGTTTTTCTGGTGGTTCATTGGAGATAAGAATCTCACAGACTTTCCTGCCCAGGCTGGCTTTGAACCTCCATCCTTAGATCTCAGCCTCCTGAGTAGCTAGGATGACAG
>NW_012267284.1:2924067-2927173 GCF_000151885.1 Dipodomys ordii
GGAGGGGCTTGAACTCAGGGCCTGGGCACTGTCCCTGAGCTTTGGTGCTCACAGCTGGCACCCTACCACTTGAGCCACAGCTCCACTTTTGGCTGTTTGGAAGTTAATTGGACTTGTGGAAAGTCTCATGGACTTCGGTGCCTGGGCTGGCTTTGAGCCTGGATCCTCAGATCTCAGCCACCTGAGTCGCTGGGCTTACAGAGGTGAGCTATGGCTCTCAGCCACCATCACTCTTTATACTATCAGGGCCATTTCACAGAGCAGGAGGGACATGACGGCTCCATTTCTCAGCTGGAAAACTGAGTCTTGGAGGCAAGGGCTGGAGGCAGAGCCTGACTTCCAACCACAAGGCCTGGGCTGGGCTCGCCCTGGCAAACTCCCTTCTCTCCCTGGCAGAGCCTATGCCACATGGAGACATTTTGGCCTCAATGTCCCTCTCTGTCACAGGGGCTAAGTGGGGGGAGGCACTGCCTTCTGAGGAAGTGGAGACACAGTGTCCCTCCAGGCGATGCTGCACCCCAACACTGGGAGGAGCTGGGGCTCTGAGAAGGAAGATGGGCACTGTGTGGACAAGAGCAGGATTCCAGAACTCTCCGGGAACAGCATGGAAGATCCAGCCTCCAGTTCACCATTGGCTGCATGATGGAGGCTGTGGCCACATCTAGCTGTACCTGTCTCCTCCAGATCCTCAGGCTAAGGAAGTGTAGAGATTGGGCTCCTCAGCCAAACAGGAGACCTCTCAGCCCAGAGAGGGCAAGATACCTGCCCAGGGCCACACAGCAACAACTTGTGTCTATCTGCAGCAGGACGGATAGATGAATGAATGAGAGCTCCCATGGAAGGCTATACTATTCCTAGCAGCTGCAGGTAGGCGTTAAAAGCCAGCCCTGTAGTATAGCACAGGGCTCAAGCCTGAAATCCCAGCTACTTGAGACGTGGAGATCAGAGGATTGAGGTTTGAGGCCAGCCAGGGAAAAAAGAATTTTGTGAGAGACCCCATCTCAACCATGACTGGGAGCAGGTAGTATATATCTGGCATCCCAGCTACAGAGGAAACATAATGGCTGGGCACTGGTGCATGCCTGTCGTTCCGAGTGCTACTGGGAAGGACAAGCAGGAGGACCACAGCCCAGACTGGTCCAGGCATAAAGCCAGACTCCAGCTCGAAAACAACCAATTCAAAGGGGGCACCAATGGCTCACACCTGTGACCCTGGCTCTTCAGGAGGCTGTGACCTAGAGGCCTGAGGCCTGAGATTTGAAGCCAAACTCCAACTCCAAATAACAAGAAAAAAGCCAAGTGGAGAGTATGTATCAAATGGTAGAGCATCAGTCGTGAGCAAGCCGAACAAGTGTATAGACCCTGAGTTTAAACTGCTACAGAAAAAAAAAGAGAGAAAGAAAGAAAGAAAAAAAGAAAGAAGGAAGGAAGGAAGGAAGGAAGAAAAGAAGAAAGAAAGAAGGAAGGAAGGAAGGACGGACGGACTGGAGACATGGCTCAAGTAGTAGAACACCTGCCTAGCAAGCATTAAGTTCTGAGTTCAAGTCCATACTGCCTCCAAAAAAACACCCTGCCCCAGCTCTGTGGTCCTCCCCTCCCCAAGTCCTTCCTCGGGGTGTTTGGGGGGCAGACAGCAGCCGTGGCCTTGGCCCCCCACGTGGTGGAGCCAGGCAGCCACTCACGGAAGCGGGCAGAGGCCCGTGGGTGCACGGATCTGCCGCTGTGTGGGCGCCTGGGCTGGCCCCGTGCCGGCCGGCGAGCCGGAGCAGGTCTGGGTGCTGGTAAGGGGCCCTGGCTGCCCTGGCTCTGCCTCCCCCTTTCCCTGCTCCTCACCCCGTTCGCCCTCCGCCTGGCCCCAGCATGGTCTGTGCCCGGCAGGGTCACCCCTTTGGAGCCTCTGTGTCCGACAGAGTAAACGCAGCAGAGGAGGCCAGGCTGGGCCTCGCAGACATCCCATGAGGACTGCTGGCTTGCCAAGGGTCTTCCTGGACAATCAGATGGCCTGGGAGGGCAGGGAGGGGGTGACCTCCTTTACTAGGATGAAGCTGGGTACAGACCCCGGTCTCAGCCACACACTTGGGCCCAGGAGGCCCAGCAGGAAGCCAGTCAGGCTAGGTCAGTGCTCTGAAGTCCTCAGGTATCAGACACAGTGACAGATGATGACAATGCCTGGCTGCGGGCTGTGCTTGGCACGGTGTCCAACTTCAGCCACCTTTGAGGCACATCCCACTTGGCCACTGAGGACAGGAACAGAGAGGTTGTGTGACATCCCTGAGGGCACCCAGCTAATGTCAGAGTCACAATTTAAACCCAGGCAGTAGGGTAGCCAAGAGGCACGTAAACCCCAGTTCAATGCTCTTGAGCAAAGCATCTTGCCTCTCTCAGCCTCAGTTTCCCTCTGAGATCTCAAGGTCAAATTCATGGTAGATGGGGAGATAGTGAGGATAGCTCATGGTCTGCGGGCCCCCGCCACAATGAGCCTCCTTCCTGCTACCAGCAGCGACCCCTCCAGCTGTGGAGGCCAACACCCCCTAGTCAGTCTAAAAAACTTGGCCTAGCTGGGTACCGAAGGCTCACGCCAATCATTTTAGCTACTCAGGAGGCTGAGATCTGAGGATCGCAGTTAAAAGCCCAGGTAAGAAAGTCTGAGATTCTTTTTTGTTGTTGTTGTTGTTGTGGGACTTGACTCTGGGCTTGGGTGATGTCCCTGAGCTCTTCAGCTCAAGGCGAGCGCTCTATTGCTTGAGCCACAGCACCACTTCCGGTTTTCTAGCAGTTTATTGGAGATAAGAGTCTCATGAACTTTCCTGCCCGGCTGGCTTTGAACTGCGATCCTCAGATCTCAGCCTCCTGAGTAGCTATTATTACAGGCATGAGCCACCGGCACCCGGCTTCTGAGATTCTTATGTTCAATTAATCACCAAAAAGCTGGAAGTAGAGCTGTGGCTCAAGTGGTGGAGCACCAGCCTTCAGCAAAAGTGTCAGGTCTAATATAAGAAAGAGGGGGGGGGGCTGGGAAGGTGGCTCAGTGGTAGAGCGCTTGCCTTGCATGCCTGAGGCCCTGGGTTCGATTCCTCAGTACCACATAAGCAAAAAGAAAAAAGCC
>NW_012267284.1:2927418-2929156 GCF_000151885.1 Dipodomys ordii
GCCACTTCTGGCTTTTTTCTTTGTGCTTGTTTGGTGTTGAGGAATCGAACCCAGGGCCTCAGGCATGCAAGGCAAGCGCTCTACCACTGAGCCACCTTCCCAGCCCCTTACATCTGATTTTGTATGAGCAGTGCTCAAACCAAACCTGCTGTATTTGTGCATACAGTAAGTATAACAGACCCTATATTTCAAATAAAGTCAGTACCTTTAAGAACTAAAAAAAAAGAGAGAGAGAGGGAAGGAGGGAAGGAGGAAGGAAGGAAGGAAGGGGGGGAAGGAGGGGGTAGGAGAAAATGTGGCCAGCTGCAGTCTTCCGTCCACACCACTGGCCTTGTCTAAACCCCGGGGCCTCAGATGGACCTGTACCCCAACGTGACTGAATTGAGGCACAGGTACCAGGGGGTGGGCATGGGGGTGGCGGGAGAGGCCTGGGTCCCCAGGTCTCTGTGGACACACCTGGGTGCTTCCCCTCCCGGGAAGGAGAAAGGAGACACTATAGGGGCTGGGGGTGGGGCACCCAGCCAGCCCAGTGTCCTGGAAGGAGGCCCGTAGGGACAAGGAGAAGAACCGGCTGCCCTGGACACCTGAGCCCAAGCTCACTGGCCAGGCCTCCCAGGGGGCAGCCGCCTGGGGGCTGGGAGGCTGAAAGGAGGCCGGTTCCCACCACCTCCCCTCCGACAGGCAGGAGGGAGGGACCCGGTCAGCAGGTGGCGGGCCAGCTGGGGGCCAGAGCCTGTCCCGACTTGCATCTGTTGGGGCTGGGGTTGTGAAGCGAGGTCAGCCAGGCCCTACCTCCTGCCTCTGGTTTCTGGGTGACCAGGGACACTCACCCACTCCTCCAAGACTGGCTCATCATGTCATTTCACAGAGGGAGACGCTGACATCCTCGCTGAGTCTCCAGGGGACCGAGGGGGACCAGACCACAGCATGGAGTGGGAGGGGGGAGGGGGGATGAAGACAGCCGGTACTGCTGAAGATGGACCCAGCAGCCTCCAATCCTGGCACCGCTGCCACCAGCTGGTTGGACGGCTCCGAGGCTCAGTTGCCATGATTTGCGAAAGCTCAGCCTGAGCCTGGCACCAGCATTAAAGCAGGGGAAGGCGCCTTCCGGCCGGCGGGCAACCCCAGGGGTGAGCCCTGGGAGTCTGTGGCCATTTGTGGCTCATGCTCAGACCTGAGGGCTACCATGCCATGCCAGCCCCGGAGGGGAGGGGAGGGGCCTCAGCACATACCAAGGCAGGTGCCTCTGGGGCCCGGAACCATCCAGGATCATCCAGGGGCAGGGTGTCTGTCCATCTATTCTTTAGAGGACCCATTCTTTATAGGCAGTCTGGCACTGTCCACCCCCACTGACCTGCACCATAAGCTGGGGTTCTTGGCTCCTGACTCACACAGCCCCCCCCCCCACATCTCCCGCATTTAAGGATGCTGTAGGTTAAAGAGTATCTCCCTCTCACAAAAGATTTGTCAGGGAACTTACTTGGAGCCAAGATCTTCCCAGATGCAATAAGCTACATACTTTCTTTTGATGCTGTTGAGGTCTAAACTGGGGATATGCTCTACCTTGAGCCATGCCCTTTTTCCTTCAGTTTTTTTTGTTGTTTTTTTTTTTGGTTGCTCAGGGCCTGGGTGCTGTCCCTGAACAACAACAACAACTACTTCTTCTTCTTCTTCTTCTTCTTCTTCTTCTTCTTCTTCTTCTTCTTCTTCTTCTTCTTCTTCTTCTTCTTCTTCTTCT
>NW_012267284.1:2929532-2941222 GCF_000151885.1 Dipodomys ordii
TCAAGGTTAGTGCTCTATCACTTTGAACCCCAACTCCACTTCTAGTTTTCTGGTGGTTAATTGGAGATAAGAGGCTCATAGATTTTTCTGTCCAGACTCACTTTGAACCAAGATCCTCAGATCTCAGCCTCCTGAGATTTCAGATCTCAGCCTCCTACTTGTGCATAGGTGGTCTCCTTTGTGAGGGTGTGGCCACCTATGTGGGCGTGGCTGTTCTTATAGGTATGGTGTGACAGTAGAGTGGTCAAGGTCCTTTCTGTGGGTGTGGTCTCTGGGAATGTATCTATTTGTGTGGGTGTGGCTAACAATAGGTGTGACCAGGACAGAGGCGTGGCTATTCAGGTGGGTGTGGTCTCATTGTGGGGTGTGGCTACATGTATGTGTGTGTGGTTGCTCTTTTGGCATGCTATTTCTGGGGGGGGGGATGGCTAGAGTGGGCGTGGCCATGGATGAGGGTGGAGTCATCTAAATTGAAGCACCTAATAGTGCCAGCTAGGTATTAGGTGCTAGGAACTCTGCAGCTCAAAGTTGGGGAGAGGGAGGGAGAGAAATGAGAAGGGGCACCAGCAGCCCCTGACCCACACTTAACCCTCTGGCGATGGGAAGAGAAGGGGGGACACAGTCCCTTAAAGATACAATCTGACATTGTCAGCTTGAACTCTGCTATAGCTCTATGGCTACCAGGCCATACTGAGGCCCAAGAGGACAAGGCTGCATGAGAGGACATTGCTTAAAACATGCCCCACGTGTGGCGGGAAAGGGGGAAGGGTCAGGTCAGGGCTGCTATGTACCTTTGCACAGGTTGCGCACTCAGCAGTGGATCACACCGGAAATCCAGCCATGCTCTGCCCGGGACGCCATGTCTTTCCCAGGCCGAGGCCCTGGGCAGTAGACAGCGTGTCTGGCGGGGAGACTGCAGCTGGTTCCCAGGCCAGTCACAATGGTCACAGCCCAGGGTCCCGAAGGGGATGGAACCCGATCTCTGGCTATTGAAGACCTGAAAGCCGTGGCCCCTGCCCCAGCCAGCAGACGCCCCTGCCCGGCCCGGCCCGAGACACCCGATCCATCATGGGCCCACCTCAAAGGGGGCACTGTCCCCCTAGGGTCCTCTGCCCCAAGGCACAGACAAGGAGGGAAACTGGGTCGCCGGGATAGAGTGACAGCTGTGGCAGGTAGAGACGAGACAGGAGGGAGGGGCAGCTCCACTGAAGGGTTGGTCTCTGGGGGAGAAGAGAAGAGCTCTTCTCTGGGCCCAGAGAAGAGCTGTTGGTGGTTGGCAGGGAAGGAGAGGTACAGAGTAACAGAAACCCACAGAGTAGCCAGGCGCAGTGACTCAGACCTGTAATCCCAGCTATTCCCCAAATCAGAGGCTGTCGGTGTGAGGCCAGCCAGGACAAAATGTTAGCAAGAGCTCATCTCAACCCATAAGCTGGGCATAGTGGTGCATGCCTGTCATGGCAGCTACTAGGTGGGAGGTATGGGTGGGAAGATCATTGTCGAAGGCCAACCTGGGTAAAAAGCTTGAGACCTTATCTGAAAAGTAAAAGCATAAAAAGAGTTGGAGTCACAGCTCAGTGGTAGAGCACCCACCCTAGCAAATGCAAGACCCTGAGTTCAAATTCCCCATCACCAAAAGAAAAAAGAAATAACCCAATGGAGAGCTGAGACCTGACACAAACAACTTGTTACCCCACAGGAGGCTGGGAACACACACAAGGCCTCCCTGAGTCTCCTGAAGAGACGCCATAGACCCTCTAAAGCATGGGCTGGAGCAGGATGGTCAGCTGCCAGCCTCTGGGCATCGCTTAGGCTCCTGGCTGGACAGAGCTTTCCAAGCAGGTCATAGGTAATCCCGGTAGGTTTATTCAGGCAACCACCACCGTTGATGTGCACTAGGCTAGAGGGGGGCAGGGAAAAAAGAGAATACGTGAGAGAATCTGCAAGCCTGGAAGACTTCCTGCAAGTGGAGGCCCAGATGGGAGGTCCAGTCTTCCTGGCAGAAGGGAAGTGCAGACTGGGAAGAGGTGAGGGGCAGTGGCCTAGCCAGTGGCCTAGCTTAGGGACTTCAGGTCCCAAGGGGGCTGGGAGGTTGGCAGGGGCCAAACCATGGTGGCCCGCTGAAGGGTGCAGCCCAGAACTTTCTCTAGAGTCTAGGGATCAGCTCTCCTTGTCTGGACAAGCCCACCCTGCTCACCGAGGACCAAGAACCAGGGCAACCTTGGTCATGACTCAGAAAGACTCATGGGCTGGCCAAGGGAGCTCAGGAGGGTGGGGTGGCCCCAGCCCTGATGAGGGGCCCTTGGGTGGAGAGGAGAGGCCTCTTTTGGAATGGAGCACTGGTGGCTCACACTTATAATTCTAGCTACACAGGAGGCTGAGATCTGAGGATCACGGTTCAAAGCCAGCCCGGGCAGGAAAGTCCGTGAGACTCCAATTAGCCACCAGAAAACCAGCAGTGGCGCTGTGGCTCCAAGTGGTAGAGAGCTAGCCTTGAGCAAAAAAAGAGCTCAGGGACAACACCCAGGCCCCACGTTCAAGCCCCAGCCCCACGGCTGACAATGACAACAACCAAAAGAGGCCTCTGGGCTGTTGCTCAGCCTGGCCTTCCTGGCTGTCAGAGGAAGGGGCTCCCCACAAGGACCTCGGGTTTGCCAGAGGCCCCTGGTAATGCCACTCCAACTCTTTTTGTGCTCTTTTGTGAGGGCATGCAGTGCAGGAGGGCCACTTCTATGGGGGGGGGGGGATGTGTCTGTGTTTTTTGTTCTGGGGGGTGTGTGCGGAGCTCTGTGTGTGTACCCCACCAGCCCTGGGGAGCCCCCTCTCCCGGCCCTCCAACCTCTCCGAGCCTCAGCTTTTTGCAATAAGGCATCGGGGGACCTGGAGCCCCTCTACCTTCTCGCCCCCAGGGCCCTTGGCTCCAGCACCTGGCAGCTGGCACAGTGGCCTGGGCCGCAGGTTGGGGGGGGCGGGGAGGCGGACTCCTAGAAGGCAGACAGCCGGAAGCCGTTCAGCTACAGCCTGCCTCTGTCGGTACTTGCCTTCCTGTTTTGCAGATTACCGTCCCCCACCCCCCCTCCCGCCAAGGAAAGAACCCCACCCTGCCTTGTCCTCACTCTGCTCCTACCTGGAGGATCTGGGGTGACAGAATCAGGATAGGGGGGGCAGCTCCTGCACCCCTGCCTCATGACACCCCCCGTGCAGCCCCCCTCCCCTCGGCTGCCTGCCTCCTGCCCCAGCCCCCTCTCCACCCTTGTACCGGAAGCCCCCATGCAATCCTTCCGCTCGGAGCAGCCACAGTGTCCTAACCCTGCCCTTGGGTGAACTCCTGCCGGAAGGCACCAGCTAGCTGCTCCGCCAGGCACGTGCCGGCCTGATGCAGCCCTCAGGCATGGTGGGAGATCTCCACCCCAGAGCTCCCTTGGAGGCTAGTGTCGGGGAGATGCCTGCCACCTCTCTCTGTGGCCCCCACTGTGGTGTAAAACAACCTTTGCTGTGGCTTCCTGTCCTGTGCTGTGTATTCTGGGCTGGTTTGCAGCATCTCTGGTCTCTACCAAGTGCATGACTAGTATCGCTCTGTCCCTCCCCAAATGAGACAACCAAAATATCTTCAGGTATTGCCAGGTGCTGGTGGCTCACACCTGTGACCTTAACTACTCAGGAGGCTGAGATCTAAGGATTGTGGTTATGAGCCAGTTTGGGCAAGAAAGTCTGTGTAAATCTCCAATTTACCAGCAAAAAGCTGGATATAGGAATGTGGCTTAGTGGTAGAGAGCTTGCCTAGTATGTATGAAGCCCTGGGTTCGATTCTGCAGTGTCACATATACAGAAAAAGCCAGAAGTGGTAGAGTGGTAGCCTTGAGGCTCAGGGACAGTGTTCAGGCCCTTGAGTTCAAGCCCCAGGACTGGCAAACAAGCCCCAGGACTGGCAAAAAAGAATAAATAAATAAAAGCTGGAAATGGAGCTATGGCTCAAGTGGTAGAGCATCGGCCTTGAGTGAAAAAGCCAAGCAAGAGCATGAAGCCCTTGAGTTCAAGCCCCATTACCAGCAAATACATATCCAAATGTCCCAAGGACCAGAATTGTCCCTGGATGAGACTCAGTGGGTCAAGTTCTGGAGACAAGGCACATGCAAAGGACCTGGGGCTACTGAGAGAGAGGAAACTGGGGAGTCCCTGCCTCACTCCCACGCTGGTGTCAGTGACACCTCAGTATCCCCGAGTCCCTGTGCTCCCCACCCTTCCTCTTCAGACACCCCCAGCCTTAGCTAACACAGGCAGAGTCCAAGGAACAGGAGAAAACAAAGGCTTGAGGTGACACCCCTCTTCCCCCACAAAGCTTGGATGGACAGACAGGCAGACACTCTCAGGGCTGACACACACTGCCCATCATTGGCCTTCAGCAGCTCGCTTCATTCCCTCTGGTTCTCCAACCTTCTGTGGTTCTCTATCCCCCACTTCCGGCTTACCAGTCCAACCTCATCTCTACTGGCAGCTCCACAGCACACTCACCCCTGCCCTGCCCCTGTCTGTCCTCTACCTGCCCCACGGTCCTCCATGCAGGCTCTCCATCATGAGCTCAGACCCACCTGCCTAGGCCTGCCCCAGCGGCGCCCAGGACCCCCTCACCAGACTGACTACACACTCCCTGGGGCCAGAGGCCCGAGGCCCAGCCAAGCTCAGGAGGCCCAGCAGAGCCCGGCAGGAGAAAGCATGGAGGGGAGGAGCCAGTGTTGGGTAAAATGGGCAGATGGGCAGACAGTCAAGGGGCAGCAGGTAGAGGCGGGTGCAGGCCTGACGCTATGGGGTCCTGACTCTCTCCTGCTACATCTCAGCCCCCTTGAGAGCAACCTTGATACTCCCCCCACCTCGTGCTCTAGCTCCCTGACCCTGGCGAGGAAGTGATATTTGCCTTCTCTGCACAGGAAGAGCTGGGGGTCAGGAAGGTGCCTGTCACTCAGTAAGCACTCAGTGAGCACTTAGTAAGCACCCAGAGAGCACTGTGGCCTCCCTGCTGCTGGAACTCCCCTCCCGCGGCTCCCGGGTTCCTGTCTCATTAATGTGGGCACAGGGTCATGCCTGGGGGGGGCCATGCCTGGCAGTCTGACAGACCCCAGCGCAGCCAGGTCCCCCACTGTCCACCCGTGGCAGCCACACAAGCCAGCCATTCTTGGGGAGACAAAGGCCGGCCTGGGCTGGGCGGCTCTGATGTTTCCCTGATGGGTGTCTGGTGTCTGCAGGACTTCAGGAAGTGGATCCCAGTGGTTGGGCTCTGCGACTGGAGGCTGCAAATCGGATTAGCCCCAGCCAGCCTGCAGCCCAGCTGCCCCCATGGAGCCATAGCGAAGCAGGCAGTGGGGAAAAGGCCTACTGGTGTGGCTAAGTCAGCCCCAAGGCCAAGAGGCCTTCTCGCTACAGTTGGGTTTAGGGTACCACCTCATTCCATCCATCTATTCATCCATTCATCATCCATCCACCTACCCAGCTCCCATCTACTCATCTATCTGTCCATTCATTCACCCATCTATCCATCCATAATCCACCTACCCACCTTCCATCCACTCACCTGTCTGTCCATTCATCCACCCTCCCATCCATCATCCATCCATTCAATTATCTGTTCATCCACCCATCCATCATCCACCCATCCATCTACCCACCCACCATCCATTCACTCACCTCTCTGTCCATTCATCCACACATCTATCCATCCATAATCTACCCACTCATCCACCCATCCATCATCCATCCATTCAATTATCTGTTCATCCACCCATCCATCATCAATCCACCCACCCATCCACCAGTGCCCATCCACCGATCCACTTATCATCCATCCATCCATCCATTCATGCATGCATCGCCCATCCCCTCATTCATCTATCCAGCCAGTGTTCACTTAACACCTGCGTGTACCAGGCCCTGACAAGGAGTAAGGCCTGCCCTTGTTTCATGGTGATGGACAAATAAACAGTCAGTTCCAGCTTCTTGTGGTCAGGACCAGCAGGAGGGGTGGCATCAGTTGGGGACGACCTCCCAGAGAGGCAACATTTGGGGCCTTTCAGGATGTCCAGGCTTAGGACAGCCTCTGAAGCCTTGTCCAGACACCTAGGCCAAGTCCCCCAGTCCCTATCAGGCCTGGCCACGTTGGCTATGCCAGGCCCAGGGTTCAAGCCCAAGAGTCAGGCCAGCAGCAGCAAAGCCATCCCTTTTTTTTTTTTTTGCCAGTCTTAGGGCTTGAGCTCAGGGCCTGGGCACTGTCCCTGGCCTTCTTTTGCTTGAGGTTAGTGTTTTACCACTTGAGTCACCGCGCCGCTTCTGGTTTTCTGGTAGTTAACTGGAGATAAAAGTCTTACAGACTTTCCTGCCCGGGCTGGCTTCTAACTGCAATCCTCAGATCTCAGTCTCCTGAGCAGCTAGGATTATACAAAGCCATTACCTTCCATCTGCAGAGCACGTCCCCAAGCCAGAGTGGAGGGCAGAGCAGGAGGCAGCAGCCATGTCCCAAATGCTCAGTTAAGTGAAATCCTGAGCCCACTGTGAGCTGGGAACTGGCCCAAGACCACCCAGCATGTGGGTAGTGGTGAGGGGGTGCTGGGCACAGTGGTTAGGGGGCGGGGCTAAGAGAACAGGTACATCACTCACAACTGGGGCTGCCTGTTCTCTGGCAGTGCCCACCTCAGCCAATGGGAATCACCTGCAGCCCTGTGTCCCCCTCTCCTCCCTGAAGTTCACCCCCTCCCCAGGCAGCTGTACTGAGCTTCTGACCAGCCCCAGCCCCTCTGCTTCTACCTATCCATCCACACATTTATCCATTTATCCCTCTGTCCATCCATCCACCCATCCACTTATCCATCTATCCACCCACCTGCCCATCCCTTCCCTTATCTGTCAAGCCAGTGTTCACCCAGCACTGAGCACAATTCTACGCCAGGCCCCTGACAAGGAGCTTCTGGGCTGGGCCGTGCTAGGCCCCTCAGCCGTACTTCTTCCGTTTGGCTCTGTGTGTGTGTGTGTGTGAGGTAAGGAAGGAGTCCCTCGCCAAAACCCACTTTCCTGCCACTGTGTGTGGTGATGGCAGGGACGCTCTAGGCTCTGCTGCCAGGGGGAGGCGGCCGGGTCCCGGGACACTGAGCAGCTCACTGACCCAGAACAGCAACCAGCTGGCAGTGGGCCACCTCGGATGGCTTCCTGCCCAGTTAATGGATCACGCATTATGTCTCCATAGATCTTCCCAGGACCCCACAAGAGAGCTAGTGCTGGGGCCCAAAGACACCAGAGGGAAGTGGGCAGATGCTAGCTCCAAGCGTCCTGGGGTCCCTGTGAGGTAAGGGTAGGCCCAGTCCATGTCTTCAGGACCTGGTGGGCCTGACTCTAATAAGTGTCCCCAGCTTCAGGGGAAGGAAAGGACCTCAACTCAATTTGAATATTACAGTGTCCCCCTGCAGAGGGGACAGGCACTTTCCAGACTACCACAAGCCAGTGTGGCTTTCTCTGGTGACATGACTGACCAATTCTCCAACCCACCTCAACAGGCAGGTCTCATTGAATCTGGCACCCGGCCATCAGGAGCCCTAAGTCCCTGCAGAGAGGCTATGCCCAGAGGATCCCACATCCGGGGCCTTAAGACCATGCTGCCACTTTGCAGCATTGCCAATGAACACCTTTAAAAAAATGGGTGGGGCTGGGAATGTGGTTTAGTGGTAGCGTGCTTACCTAGCATGCATGAAGTCCTGGGTTTGATTCCTCAGGACCTCATACACAGAAAAAGCTGGAAGTGGTGCTGTGGCTCAAGTGGTAGAGTACTAGCCTTGAGAAAAAGAAGCTCTAAGACAGTGCCCAGGTCCTGAGTTCAAGCCCCAGGCCTGGCAACAACAACAACAAAGATGGTAGCCAGACACCAGTGGCCCATGTCTGCCATCTTAACTACTCAACAGGCTGAGATTCAGAGGATTGTGTTTCCTTGCCATTCGGGCAGAATTGTCTGGGAACCATCCATCCTAATGAAACCAGCAAATAAAGCTGGGCTGGGGGCACAGCTCAAGCAGTAAAGCAGCACCAGAGAACTGAATAAGCAAGCTGGATGAATGTGAGGTCCTGAGTTCAAATTGTCAGTACTGAAGAAAAAGGAAAGCGGTAGTGGCATTAGGTGGAAAACTGAGTCTCAGGGCACTAAGGCCACAGGTTAAAGACAGAGAGGTGGCCCCTGAAGGGTTGGGTAAGTAATGGTCATGTGGTCCTCCTGCCTGGGACTGGGACAAAGGACAGCCTCCTTCCCAATCCCCTTCGGAGGCCCCAAGGGGCTTCCTGGGTAACCTGGTCAGCCCTCACCAGCTATCTCCACTCCCCATTTCCTGTACCTCCACTCCCTATTTGGGTAGAGAGTCCCTGGAGGGAGATCTGGGGGTGTGGGGGCAAGGGGAGTGCCTAGGCTGGAGCTGAGTGGGGAGGAGGTAGGGGCAGCCGGCCAGCCTCCCCCCTCCAGTTTTCAGACCTTAAGGAGTCACCACAAAATTCCATTCTCCTGACAGCAAAGAAATGGAATCATTCTCGCCAAAGCCTGCAGCCCCCACAAGAATGCTACCAGACTTTGCCCTGCGGTTCTCATACAAGTGACTGGAGCCATGTCCCCCACAGACCCCCGCAGGCATGGCTGCAGGGAGCCTCAGGAAACTCCGGGCTAGCTCCACACAGGACCCACAGCACAGGGCTCCTCGAACAACACCCTTGTCCCTGTCCAAGCCTGCCTCCTTCCTTCCTTCCTTCCTTCCTTCCTTTCTTCCTTCCTTCCTTCCTTGTGTGTGTCAGTTGTCAGACTTAAACTCAGGGCCTGGGTGCTGTCCCTGAGCTCTTTTGCTCAAGGCTAGTGCTCTACCACTATGAGCCATAGCGTCCCTTCCAGCTTTTTGGTGGTTAATTGGAGATAAGAGTCTCATATATTTTTTTGCTCTGGCTGGCTTTGATTCAGATTTGTAGCTCTCAGCTTCCTAAGTAGCTGGGATTACAGGTGTGAGCCACTGGCTCCTGCCTGGCATCAGTTTGCTTTCTTTTTTTTTTTTTCTTTTTTTGCCAGTCCTGGGGCTTGAACTCAGGGTCTGGGCACTGTCCCTGAGCTGCTTTTGCTCAAGGCTAGCTCTCTACCACTTGAGCCACAGAGCCAATTCGGGCTTTTTCTGTTTATGTGGTACTGAGGAATCAGACCCAGGGCTTCATGCATATGCTAGGCAAATACTCTATCACTAAGCCACCTTCCCAGCCCCAGTTTGCTTTCTTTAAAATGGGCAAATGGGGGCTGGGAAGGTGGCTCAGTGGTAGAGCGCTTGCCTTGCATGCCTGAGGCCCTGGGTTCGATTCCCCAGCACCACATAAGCAAAAAGAAAAAAGCCAGAAGTGGTGCTATGGCTCAAGTGGTAGAGTGCTAGCCTTGAGCTGAAGAGCTGAGGGACAGTGCCCAGGCCCAGAGTTCAGGCCCCACGACCGGACCCCCCAAAAAAAAATAAATAAAATGGGCAAATGGCCCTATGTGGCTGAGCCACAGGAGCTGGGGTGTGGTGGGGGAGCATGAGAACCTGTGCTGGGGGGCTTAAGCAGCCCCACTCCCTGGCTTGGGGGCCCACCCGGATTCCCAACACTTGGTCAAGTGAGTAAGCATGGGAGGTGTGACCGTCCCTCGCTTGCTCCGGCTCCCTTGATGTAATGAATAAATGGAACAGTAAGCCAGGGACCCAGAGGACCCAGAGGCCAGGGTACAGGCTGCCAAGCAGTCCAGGGGAGAGAGGAGAGATGAGTGGTGGAGAAGGTGAGGTGATCAGAGACAGAGGTTTGCAGTGGAGATAAGAGCAAAGACCTCCCCCCGCCCCCCAGGCTGCAGCTGGGCTGAGCGGACTACTTATGGGACAACAGGTAGGTCCCTTTCCTTCTCGCCCACCCCCATGGCCCTATAGCCTCTGGCAGGCTCCAGGAGTGCGCTGGGACTGGCGGGGGAGGGGTTTATAGCAGAAGGTGACGCCTGGGAGACTTGTCACTTGGGCAGTCGGCACCATCTGCTCTGGCATCTGCCTACCGAGGTGGAGTCTGCTAATTACCTGGGGTGGGCAGGAAGAGGCCTGGGAACCACCGTTCCCATCCCTCCCCATCACAGAGGGGCTGGGGTGGCCCTAGAGCAAATGGGCCACAGCGCTGTCCCCAGAGACCAGAGAGACCAGGCAGACATCTATTCAACGTCTGTGTATGTACACGTGCGTGTGTGTGCGTGCATGCGCGCGCGCGCGCACACACACACATTGGCCCTAGGGCTCAGTCCTGAGCATTTTTGCTCCAGGCTAGCACTCTACCACTTTGAGCTACCGCTTTACTTCTAGCTTTTGGCTGGTTAATTGGAGGTAAGAGTCTCCTGGACTTTCCTGCTCAGGCCGAATTCGAACGGTGATCCTTAGATCTCAGCCCCTTGAATAGCTAGGATTACAGATGTGAGCCACCAGCTCCCACATCAGCAAGTCCTAGAGCTCTACAAGCCCCAGGACCGGCCGCGTTCCGAGGTCGCTGTCTGGCAGTTGACTACAAATGACTGCAGGCCGAGCGCCTAAGTGTTCAGGAAGGGTTAGCCCGTGGCCGTCGTGGCAGGCGCTGGCCTCCTGCGCATGGGACGAGGAGGCCGGAGTCGAGGGGACCCAGACGCAGCCCGGCGGAGAGCCGCCCCCAGCTGCAGTGCGGAGGCTGCGGCCGGCGGCAGAGGCTCCTCCTGCTCCCACTCCGGGGACCCTCGGCCGCTTCCGGGCCCGGAGCCCCTCGCCCTGGCTTCCCGCGCACATTCCTGCGCCCCCGCTCGTGCAGGGGGGCGGCCCGGGCCCGTGGGAAGGGCCGGGGGCCGCGTGCCAGGGAGGCGGAGCAGGGAGGGCGCACAGCTGGGTCACATCTGTCCCGAGCGCATTAGGACCAAATGGGACAGAAGGCCGCCTTTCATCCTGAAAGGAAAGGGGGAGGCCTTAAGTTTCTCCTGGCTGTATGGCGCCCGACGTTTTCGGGACCAAGCCCCACCCCACACCCCGTGCAGGGGGAGTGGGGTGCATGTGCTTTCTCGCTGGACACTCGGGGCGGCCCCACCTGCGGCACAGGTGGCGAACACACCTCCAGCTCCAGCTCATACCAATGGATCGGCCGCGGCCGCCCCAAGGGGTAGGAAGCCAGTCGCGGGAGAGGAAGTGCGCGCCTGCGGGGCGTCGGAGCCCGGAGCTCGAGTCCCAGCACCCGGGTCACCAGGCCCAGGGCGCGCCCCGCCGCGTGCAGCCGCGGCCGGCGTTAGCAGCCTGGGTGCCTTCCTCCCCACCCCGCCCCGCATTCAGCGCATCCGGTGCAGCGGAGACCGAGCCCCACGCCCCTCGGAGGTCCGCCGGGAGACGACCCGGCGGGGCGGGGCGTGCACGGGCGCAAAGGGGGCGGGGCCCTGGACCCCCCGGCGGGCCGTTCCCAGCCCCCCGCCGCGGCCCCCACGTGGGCGCTGCCGGGCTGGGAAGCAATTCCGACGCCACGCCCACGGGGGGGGTGCCGCCCTCAGCGAGGAGCCAATGAGCGCCTGGGGGCGTGGCCAGCGGGGAGGTTTAAGAGCGCCGAGCGCGGGCGGCGCGCAGCGCAGCTGGACCGTGCGGCAGGGACTGGGGTCCTCGGGCGCGTGGACCCTCAGGGCAGGCGCAGCG
>NW_012267284.1:2941545-2948555 GCF_000151885.1 Dipodomys ordii
CGTGGGTCCACAGCCCGGGGGCGCGCCCCGAGCCGCCGACGGACAGCCGCGGCCCCCGGCCGAGCCGCTGACGCCCCGAGACGTCTTCATCGCGGTCAAGACCACCCGAAAGTTTCACCGCGCGCGCCTCGATCTGCTGCTGGAGACCTGGATCTCGCGCCACAAGGAGATGGTGAGCCCCCCGCGTCCCCGGGCGGGGCGGGCCGGGGGGCCGGGCGCGCACCGGTCCAGCTGGCCGCGGGGATGGTGATGGCCAGGCTGCATCCCTGTCCAGCCACGGGGCTGGCTGGGGGGCGGAGACGCCCGTTCCTCTCCTTCAGCCCAGGGTGCCTGCCGCGGCCTCTTTCCTTTATACCTTATAGCCTGCAGGGAGGAGGGTGAGCGGGGGAACGCTGGACACCATTGCCACCGCACGGGCGGGTGCCAGCTTGTACTCTTAGCTACTCAGGAGGCTGAGATCTGAGGATCGCAGTTCGAAACCAACCTGGACAGGAAGTCCTTTAATGAACTTCCAGAACCCCAGAAGTGGAGCTGGGGCTCAAGGGGTAGAGGGCTAGCCTTGAGCGCGCGCGCACACACACGCACACACACACACACACACACACACACAGCCTAAGGACAGCACCCAGGCCCTGAGTTCAAGCTCCAGAATTGGCAAGAAAGCTGAATGGTCTGCATCCACCCTACAGCTGATGTTAGTTCTCCAAATGTTGGAGCAAAGAAGGGTGTTACTTCTCCTCAAGCCTCTGCAAGCAGATTGGGCTTCAAACAGTTCCTGGTTCAAACAGTCCCTGGGCTCCTTGAGGGTGAAGGGAAGCCAGGGGCACTGCACCCTCTATCCCTGTTCATTACTGTATGGTGTCAAGTTGATGCTGGCTGGTGAGTCCTGGAGAGAGGGAAGGAAGGAAGAGAGAAAGACCAAGAGGGGGAGGGAGAGGGAGAAACAAGCAAACACACAGCATGTCCTAGGTTTCTGGGCCTGTGGGGAGAGGGTCTCCCCACTGTACAGTCCTTTAGGCCTGGAGCCTTCCACTCTGAGAACCAGTGTCTTTCACACACATAATCAAGATACACACCACTTTGAATTTTCCCTTGAGGCTACGCGAGGACAGTTGGGGCGGGAAGAAGGCAGAGTGTGAGCCCGCCAGGGGGAGTAAGGGAACAGACCCAGAGGCCTGGGGTATTTGAAGTTGGGGGGGGGAATCTCAAAGAAGACCCTACTTCCCTATTCCCTACAGATCCAGGGCATTTTTGGTTTAGCTTAGCCCTGTTTGGGGGCAGTCTTGGTGAGCTCCTGACCGAGGCCACAGCGTGGGCAGGGTCTTATCTGGTCCTGGCTGGGGAGGGGCCCTGGGAACCCCAGGGCAGCCTCCTGGGAATGAAGCATCCCTTTCCCAGGGGCTCAGCAGGCCGGCAGGAGGGGCAGTGGGGGCCATGGGTTTTGTTTGGCGGCCGGGCCGTTAGGACGGCTCTCACGCTGGCCCCTTGGGCAAGGTAACAAAGCGTCTTTCTCCAGCCCAGAAAGGCGTCGGGCCTCTTGTGTGCAGCTATGCGCTCCATGGGAACCGCTGCTGGCGCACTGGCCACTCAGGTTGCCTGGTGATGAGGGGGCCTCTGCCCCCCCCCCCGGCCCTGACTGACAGCCCTTGTGGGGCACCATCCCTGAGCCAGAAGCACCCCGCCTCCAGCATTTGGTCTCCTGCTGTGTGACCTTGGGCAGCCTCTAGTCCCTCTCTGGGCTGCCACCAGCTCTGACCACCCGTTGTCTTAGAATCTGGGGGCTTTCTCAAGCAGAGGGGTGGGGTCAAGGGAGGCGGGTACGAGTCTCCACTGGGCTGGGCAAAATGGGGCCAGACCTAGGGTCTTCCTGATCCTGTGTCTTCACGAGATGGTTGCAGAACCTGCAGACTTGGGGAGCCTGGGAGGTGCTCTGCGTTGGGGTCTGCCACTCTACTGGGTGAGCCCTGTCTCAGCTAATGCACACAGCAAGCAGAATCCACCACCACCACCACGCATGGCATGTTGTGGGTGGAGGGGGTGTCTTTGGAAGTCACAGCAAAGGGCTGCCACCCCTTCAGTCTGTGCAGGCTCAGGCAGAATGGCTGTGTAAGCCAAGAGGGCATTGCCTGTTGGGAGGGGAAAGTTCGGGAGGAGGTACCCAGAATGGTATGGGGCATCCAGATAGCATCAGCTTGGGGTCAGGAAAAGCAGGGTACGGAGAGCCCTTGTCCCACCCACTGCCACCCCCCCCACCTTCCCAGAGTGCGCCAGGCTGCAGGCTGCCACCGCCAGGGCCACAATGGATGGGGCAGAACTTGGCATCCTGTGTTTCTTTGAATCGCAGTTCCAGGAACAATACTGCTTCCTGTGGGTGCCCCCCCCCCCGCGGCCTCCTGCTCTCGTTCAGCCCTGTGGCCCTCACTGCCGTGATCTTCCTCCTTTAGGGAAGTTGGGGGAGGTGCCGATGGGGGTGGGTCCCTGGTCTGGGGCATGGCCAGAGGCCGGTGCCTGCAACTCCAATCTAGGTCCCCAGCTTGAGTGGTGCACACCACCCAGGCCCTTCCCGAGAGGAAGGGACACAGTCTGTGCCTGGCGCCTGGCTCTGCACAGCCCGGCAACGTCGCACTTATTTTTACAGAGGAAACTGAGTCTGGTGCATGCCCTACACACCCCCTTCTCCAGGCTGCCCTATGTTGGGGACCCAGAAGGCCTGGCACCCCCACACCCTCAAGTCCCGCACCTCCAGAGCTATCCTGGGGGCCCCCCTGCTCCCTAGCTGAACAAAGGTGACTTTAATCGGTGTAGCCTTGGGCTGGGGTTTTCGGGAGAACAGGCTTGAGCTCACTAAGAAAGCATTTTCCTTTAATCCCGCGCCACTGCGGAGCGTCTGCACGGGCTGGCCCTCTCCACCTCCCACGGCATTCCTGGGCTAAGATGCTGGGGTGCGGGCGGGGGGCTGGGTGCGAGTCTGTACGTGTGGGCCGCCATGGGTGTCTCTTGGGCTCTGGAAGGAGGGGTGCCAGTCTGGCTCACACCTGCCCCTCCTCTGGCCCTTTTCCGGTCCTGTGGTCCTGCCAGGAGCCTGAGCTGCCCAATGGGGGTTTTCCCTGGTGCTGAAGCCACCCTTGGAACTGTTTATTCATGGAAGGAAATCAAGGCCTGGTCGGTGTGTGTGTGTGGGGGGGTGCCCTGCTGTCTTTCCTCTGAGCATCCCCCATCCGCCCCAGGCTTGCACTCTGTGGGTGCGGCAGGCGGCACGCGCTGGGCGGGCCAGCCCAGGAAGAAATAGGAACATTCCTGTCCGTGTGTGGACCGGCCCAGGCGGGCGCCGGCAGCTCCTGGCCCCGCCCCGGCGGCCCCCTTCTCTACCGCAGAGCAATCCTGGCCCGGGATTGCCTTGTGCCGGCACTAGTGGGGCCTGACAATGTCTCCGGGCACGGCCTTCGTGAGCGGGAGGGCTGCCCCTTGGGGGCTGGGGACAGGAGCCATTTCCTGCCACCCCTCCCCTGGCCAGCACAATTGAAGAACCTGCCAGGGCCATTCACGCCTGGGGGGGCTGGGGGGGGTAGGATTGTTGCCTGGCCTGTGGCCACGCCCCTGCCAGAGACCTCGTGTCCAGCCCAGCCCAGTTAACCAGGCCAGCTGTATGGTAATAACTGGCCGGCCACTCCTGCTTAACTCGGCCGAGTTAAGGCTGCCCTGGCCCAGGACAAAGCTGGCGGACAATGCCTGGTGATTCATCCTCCCTCTGGGCCCTTTGTCTGCCCGGACTTGGCAGCCGCCCAGCAGAGGCCTTTGTCCCCGATCTGAGCGTTGGAGGCTCTGCTTCCCAACGCCGACCTCGTCCGCCCCTCCCGCTGCCTCCAAAGCAGCAAGCCGAAAGCTGAGTCAATAAGGGTGTGTGCTGGCCAGGTGCACAGCGAGGGAAGTCTGTTACCTGGCGGGCAGGTGGGACGGTGCACCTGGCTCGTGCCTCGCTGCTGCCCAGGTGACCTTGGCCCAGCTGCTGAGATGATGATGGAGCGGTGGCCCCAGCCCAGCTGCCACTCACACCTGGAGCGCTCTCGCTTCCCGCCCCCCACCCCCCTGTCTCTGCACGTGGGGAGATTGGGGTGCAGAGAAGAAAGATGAGGCATACTGAGCCATAGGTGCAGAAGCTTTAGGACCCCACCCCATGCCCGGCCCGGGGACACTGAGCAGAGGGCTCACGGTCTTGTTTGTCTTTGTAGACATTCATTTTCACGGATGGGGATGATGAAGAGCTGGCCAGGCACACGGGTGAGCCTCGGATGGGAGGGGGGTGCTGGGCCTTATCCAGAGCAAACTCCACCCCTGCGGGGGCTCTGAGGACCGTTTCCTCCACGCCCCACCCCGCCCCACCACTCGGGGGCTCCCCCATTCTCATGTAGATAAGGCCTTTTCAGTCCTCCAGGCCCTTTGAGCCCAGCGAGAGGCAACAGGTGGCGGGTGCTGGGAAAAAGCTGGCTGAATGGGCAGGGGCGGGCAGCCGGGGGGAGGGGGGCAGTGCTGGGGGAGGGTCCGCAGACCCAGAGCCCAGCACCAGGGTAGGGGAGGCCCCTGTGGATCCCGCCTGAACCCCAGGCTCTATGCCCACAGGCAACGTGGTCAACACGAACTGCTCAGCCGCGCACAGCCGCCAGGCTCTGTCCTGCAAGATGGCTGTGGAGTATGACCGCTTCATCCAGTCGGGGAGGAAGTGAGTAGGCCCCAAGGTTTCTCCCCTGGACCCCATAAACCTCCTGTGCCTCCTCCTCCTTCCCCTGGCCTCATCAGCCCTGGCAGCCCCTCCCTGATGGTCTACCCTGCCCGCAGATGGTTCTGCCACGTGGATGATGACAACTACGTGAACCTGCGGGCCCTGCTGCGGCTACTGGCCAGCTTCCCGCACACCCAGGACGTGTACATCGGCAAGCCCAGCCTGGACCGGCCCATCCAGGCCACTGAGAGGGTCAGCGAGAACAAGGTGGTGAGTGTCGCCCCCTGCTGTTCACCTAGGTCTATCACCTCCCCCACCACCAGGAAGTGAGAAGGGGAAAGGGATAGGCCAGAATCGATTGTCCACTGGCGAGGACTGTTCATTGCCTGGAAGGGGCAGACCTTCCTGCTGGTATGGAGGTTGTGCAAGGGACTGGATGTGGAAGTTTTTTAGGGGTCTTAACAAGGAAGCAGAAAATAAAAAATAGACTGTGGTCTCCTCGGGGCCAAGGGCAGTGACCTTGGCCAGGCCCAGAGTGGAATGTTCCACTGGGGTGAGGGGGCTTTCGGCTAAGCTAAGGTCGGAGTGATCTGCCTGTGGACAAGCACATAAGCACGCACATGGGGCTGTGCTTGACCCTGGCGAATGAGGCGGGCGTCAGTCCTTCCATACTCCATCTTTAGATACATTAAAAAAGATTAGACCAAGAGAGGACAGGTAGGTCCTTTGTATAGAGTCTTTGGATACAAAAAAAAAGATTGGGCTGAGAGGGAAGCAACAGGGAGTTAGAAGAAAGAACAAAGCAGCCTGGCTCACACCTGTAATCCTAGCTACTCAGGAGGCTGAGACCTGAGCAATGTGGTTCAAAGCCAACCCACGCAGTCCAGTCTGTGAGACTCTATCTCCAGTTAACACCAGAAACCGGAAGTGGCGCTGAATGCTCACCTTGAGCTAAAGAGCTGAGGGACAGCACCCGGGCCCAGAGTTCAAGCCCCATGACCAAAACAAAACAAAGAGCAAATCAGATGCCCATCCGGTGGGGTCTCACCACACTTCCCTCCCACCCCCCCAGCGTCCTGTCCACTTCTGGTTTGCCACCGGCGGGGCTGGCTTCTGCATCAGCCGAGGGCTGGCTTTGAAGATGAGTCCCTGGGCCAGGTGAGTGCAGACACAGGTGAGGCTGCCCACCCTGGGGGTTCTGGTAGAGGGCCTAGGGAAGGTGGGGGACAGCAGGCAGGAGACCTTCCCCACATCTCCACCGTGCAGTGCTGGCTCACTTCGCCCTCCCCTCCCTCCCTCCCACAGCGGCGGCCACTTCCTGAGCACAGCAGAGCGGATCCGGCTTCCAGATGACTGCACCATTGGCTACATCGTGGAGGCCCTATTGGGCGTGCCCCTCCTCCGCAGCGGCCTCTTCCACTCCCACCTCGAGAACCTTCAGCAGGTGCCCACCTCGGAGCTCCATGAGCAGGTACACGGAGGACGTGGGCAGAGAGGAGGGAGGGGTTACGCAGGAGAGGGAAGAACGGCGTGGAGTCTGGTTTTTTTTTTTCCTCTCATACCTATAATCCTAAAATCTGAGGATTATAGTTCAAAGCCAGCCTGGGCAGATAAAAACCACAAGATTCTTATCTGTAATTAACCTACAAAAAGCTGGAAGTGGGGCTGGGAAGGTGGCTCAGTGGTAGAGCGCTTGCCTTGCATGCATGAAGCCCTGGATCTGATTCCTCAGCACCACATAAGCAGGAAAAAAAAAGCCGAAGTGGCGCTGTGGCTCAAGTGGTAGAGCACTAACCTTGAGCTGAAGAGCTGAAGGACAGCGCCCAGGCCCAGAGTTCAGGCCCACGACCGGACCCAAAAAAAAAAAGCTGGAAGTGGAGGTGTGGCTCCAATGATTGAGAAACTAGAGGCTCTGAGTTCAAATCTCAAGACAGGCACAATCTTTTTTTTTTTGCCAGTCCTGGGGCTTGACCTTAGGGCCTGGGTGCCGTCCCTGAGCTTTTGTGCTCAAAGCTTGAATTCTGCCTCTTGAGCCATAGTTCCATTTCTATTTTTTTGGTAGTTAAGAGATAGGAGTCCCAGGATTGGGAAGGTGGCTCGGTGGTAGAGCATTGCCTTGCATGCCTAAGGCCCTGGGTTCGATTCCTCAGCACCACATAAGCAAAAAGAAAAAAACCGGAACAGCCGGGCGCTGGTGGCTCACACCTGTAATCCTAGCTACTCAGGAGGCTGAGATCTGAGGATCGCGGTTCAAAGCCAGCCCGGGCAGGAGAGACAGTGAGACTCCTATCTC
>NW_012267284.1:2948705-2979386 GCF_000151885.1 Dipodomys ordii
GAGTTCAGGCCCCACAACCAGACCCCCCCCAAAAAAAAGAGATAGGAGTCCCATGGCCTTTCCTACCTGGGCTGATTTCAAACCTCAGCCCTCAGATTTCAACCTCCTGAGAAACTACAAATACAGTGAGAGCCACCAGTACCCAGCCTTACGAAACAATTTTGTGGTATTGACACTTGAACCCCAGGCCTTACTTGCTAGGCAGTTGATCTCCCCTTGAGCCACACCACCAGTCTTTTTTCTTTTTTTGCTTTGTCAGATAAGGTCTTCATGCCTTTTTTCCCATGGCTAGCCTTGGACCTGCGTCCTCCTGTCTTTACTCCCCAGTAGCTGGCATTACGGAAGTGCACTACCATGCCCAGCTAAAGTGTTTTAAATAGGGATTTGTGAGAGCCCCTGTGTTTGCTGCCATCAGACTCTGGGAAGCCCCCCAGCTGCCCTGCTGGACTTGGTCCCCAGGGTCTGAGGGAGGGCAAGGCCAGGCTGTGGAATTCAGAACCTGGGGCTCCAGCATCACCGCCCCTCCCCTCCCCAGGTGACGCTGAGCTATGGCATGTTTGAAAACAAGCGCAACGCTGTCCATGTGAAAGGACCCTTCTCTGTGGAGGCCGACCCGTCTAGGTGAGCACACAAGCCGGGTGGGCTTGGCAGAGGGCCTGGCAGGACCAGCTGGGTGCCTGAAGGCCGCACCCCAGCCTACACAGACCAGCCCTCTGCTCTGTGCCCGCAGGTTCCGCTCCGTCCACTGCCGCCTGTACCCGGATACACCCTGGTGTCCACGCAACACTGTCTTTTAGAAGCCATGGCTGAGGCCCCATCCCTGGGCACCCCTGGTATCCAAAGGGCCCGGGGACCCAGGTCATGCACCCTGGCCTTGGCATTCAAGGCTCCCTGGGGCTGGGCCCGTGTGTGCCCACCCGCAGCTGACTGCTGGGCAGTCACGCCGGGTGAGGAGGGAGGGCAGGATTGCCCTTGTGCGCTTGTGCATGCTGGGCCAGCTGTGAAGTGGGGACTTTGGTAGTGAGGGGCTTGGGGGCCCTTCTGCAGGGGTGCACTCTGGTCCCATCTGGATCCCAGAGCTGTCAGTGACAGCTCTGCCCACTTCCAGGCCCAGAGCCTCGCGGTGACCCTCCAGCCTGCCAGCCGGGCTCCCCTCCCAGCCACCCTGTGTGTGTGGGAAGGGTCTTCCCGGCCCCCCACCCCCAGGTCCTGCCTTTGTCTCCCCCACAGTGGCGGGGGTGGCAGAGCCGAGCGTAGTGTCTCCTCTCCGAAGCAGAGGAGAGTTGCCCATAGTGGGCGTGGCTGTACATACTGTGACAGTATTTTTTTACTGTGCTGGGTTTTTTGTTTTTGTTCTTCTTTGGCAAGGGGGAGGATAAAAGGGTTGGGGTGGGGTGTTTGTGTGTGTGTTTGTTTTCGGGGGGGGGGTCTAATTTTCTCTTTTTTCTGTGGATCAGAAAAAGCAGAAGCCCACTTTGGGCAGGCCTTCATTTGTAAAGGTGACCCAGGAATGTCGGACACTGTATTTATGCCTTCCAGTATCTGGAACCTCCCCCCCTCTAACCCTCCCCCACCCCACCCCACCCCTGCTCTCCTCCCTGACAGCCCACAGGGCCCAGTACAGCTCCCCTAGGCTCACCGGCCTTGGAGGAGCGCATGTTGGGTTCGGTGTTTTCTTCGCAAAGATGTAGCAAGAAAGCAACTTAAGGGGAAAAAGCTCTCAGGGAATGGAAGCGTGGTTGCTATGGTGACATCTTCGCTGTGAATAAAGGCGTTCTTTGCAGAACCTGGGATCCTGGTCTTCGCTGGAAGCTGCCCCCCTCCCAGGTGCTGGGGGGCTGGGGGGTGCCCAGATGAAGGGCTGTTTGGCAGGTTTGCTCTCTGGGGGGTGGGGTGGGGGATGGGAGCAGGGGGGTAGAAGACCCTCCCTGGAATAAGTCACAGTAGCTCTTGGCTGAGAGCTGGGGCTCAGCCAGGCCAGGTGCCTCCCTCTGAGCTCCCAGAGGGGAGCATCCGGGCTGGGCAGTCTGTGCTGGCCGGGGGACAGGTACTAGGTGTTCAGACCTTCTTTCAGCAGGCCTGCTTCTGCATAGGAGGGCTGTAGTGTTCTATTCTGCACACAGGGAAACTGAGGCTCAGAGCAGGTGCTGTTCAGGGATCCTGGCAGCTGGGCTGGCAAACAGCCCGGTGGGTTCCTGTCCCTTAACACGCACACACACACACACACACAGCCAACATTGCGTGCCCTGACTTACTTAGTTTCTCTCCTCTCCAAACACCGCCCCCCCACCTCCCAGGAGTTTGGGGACCCAGGGAGGGACAAGCCACATCTGCCCCACCCCCACCCAGCAGGTGGAGCTGGCTAGGCTCAGTCTTCTGGTTTCCTAAAGAGGGCAGCTCCGTGGGGGAGGGGGGAGTCCCCACCCCTCTCCCCCTTCCTGCTGTCTAACTTCCTGTTCCCTCAGCCCCCTGCTGCCCTGTGGCTGCTCCCTACCCCCACATGGGGCCCTAAGCCTCCCTTTGTGCCTCTTCTGTGCCCTCTGCTGTTCCAAGCCTGTTGAGCACCTGCAACATGACTCAGTCTCCCCATGCTGGGCACTGGTGTGGGCCTGAGTCCAGAGAGCCCAAAGGTCAGGGGCTCAGTGGACGGATGGTACAGGCAGTGCCCAGGGCAGGAGCCGGAGAGAGGGCCCTCAGCACCATGGGGCTGACCGCCTTCCCCCAGGGCCAGCAGGACCAGTGTGCGGCACTGGTGGAGATGGCCGCCACATTGTGGGGTGACTCAGGCCCCAGCATGTGGATGAGGAAGCTGACATTGGGGGAGGCAGAATGGGGATGGGGTGCAGGCGCAGCAGTGGGCTGCTTCCTGTCTGGGTGAGTCAGGCTTCGTGCCCTTGGCCCTGGCCTCCCACCCACCCCCTGTCTGGCATCGGCCTCTCCCTAGACCTAGAGCTAGCCTAGTCGGAGATGAGTCGTGGCAGGGCCCATGGCCAGGTCAGTCCCGTGGCCACGCGATGTGGGCCTGGTGTGAGCTGGGGGAGCCCCAGCCGGGCCATCTGAGAACTGGGAACTGGTAGTGCCGCTGCTGTCTGCAGGGCTGGGGGTGGGGCTTCCCGGGAAGAGGCCGGGGGAAGTTCTATTTCACCAGGGGAGGAAGTGAGGGGGGGTACTGGGGGAGGGAGGCAGCTGTGCCCCATTCACTGATGGTACCTTGTCCTTCCTCCCCTCGCCTCCAGCCAGCGCCCCCTGCCCCCCCCCCCCCACAAGCTACCAGTCTTAGTCTGTTGGGCTTTCAAAAGTCAAACCACAACCTAAAGGTGACAGAACGCAGCCTCCACACCCAGCTTCCATCCTCGTTGGTTCTGGCCGCCAGAGCAGGCTGAGCAAGCAGGTTTTGGGGGAGGGTGAAAAGGAACTTCTCTGCCGGGTATGGGCTGTGGGGTCATCAGGGCTGACTTCCTGGAAGAGGCTCCCTTGGCTGTGCGGGAACAGGGTGAGGGGAAAAGGAGGGTAGTTGAGCTGAGCTCAGTGCACGCAGGCCAAGGCGAGGGGCATGGGCAACAACGCGGAGACTCCGTGACCTGTGTCCTCATAACTCCTCAAACCCAGCTGGCAACTGTGGCTGTTCTTGAATGCCCACGTGACAGGCCAGGCCCCGCTGGGTAGCTTTAGCTGGGGGCCAGGCTCTTCTGCAGGCCTGGGGTCCCAGAAGCCATGACCAGACCCATCTTTTTGCCTGTCAAGAGGTGAGCCAGGAGAAGGGAGCCAGTTGCTCACACGTGTTATCCTAGCTACTCAGGAGGCTGAGATCTGAGGATTGTGGTTCAAAGCCAGCCCGGGCAGGAAAATCCACGAGACTCTTTATCTCCAATAAACTGGAAAACTGGAAGTGGCACTGTGACTCAAGTGGTAGAGCACTCACCTTGAGCTGAAGAGCTGAGGGACAGCATCCAGGTCCAGAGTTCAAGCCCCACGGCCACCACCAACAACAGAAAAAGTGAGGCAGGCCTGCCGGCCCCCACCCCAGCATTTCTGTCCTCCCAGCCTTGATTGTTGCCTGAGTCCAGGGCCACACACACAAGAAAGGCGTTTGTGGAGCTGGGAGCCAGGGGCTCAGTTCAAAGCCAGACCAGGCAGGAAACTCAGTGAAACTCTTACCTCCAATTAGCCACCAAAAAGCTGGAAGTGGGGCTGTGGCTCAAGTAGTAGAGCATTAGCCTTGAGTACAAAAGCTCAGGGACAGCACCCAGGCCCTGAGTTCAAGCCCTAGGACGGGTACACAGAAAAATAATGCTTGTGCACTCCTTGGAAGGACCCCATGACCAGTAGGCCATCCCCATCTTGGCCCTTCGAAATCGTTCAGATGTTGGCGTGGGGTCTGGAGGTGCGGCTCCCCTGGGTTAACTCCCCTACCATCCCTATCCAGGCCCCCTCCTATGCCACTCAACAAAGTCCTTGGGCGCCATCTGGTGGTGACAACTGACAGCTCCCAGTGGGCCTCCCTTTTCTGGATCAAGGACTGGGGAGGAAAGGGGACTGTGCTTGAGCCTCAAGGCTTCACAGCAGCACCGGGGACATGCTAACATCCATTTCATGTAACACGGGGTGCTATGGAACATCAGGCTGAACAGCAGCTTTAGGGCGTCCCATGACTTTCTCCTGCCACTTCTGTCCCCTCCCCCAGCTCTGGGTCATAGGATCCAAGAGCCAGGTGCCTGGTGACCCTCCCCATGTCCCTCTTTTCCAGTCACTGGGGAGGGGGGGCGGGGAGGGGAACGTGGGGAGGGATCTTTTTTTTTGTCGGTCGTGGGGCTTGAACTCTGGGCCTGGGCGCTGTCCCTCAGCTCTTCAGCTCAAGGCGAGCGCTCTACCACTTGAGCTACAGTGCCACTTCCGGTTTTCTGGTGGTTTATTGGAGATAGGAGTCTCACTGTCTCTCCTGCCCGGGCTGGCTTTGAACCGCGATCCTCAGATCTCAGCCTCCTAAGTAGCTAGGATTACAGGCGTGAGCCACCAGCGCCCGGCTCATGGGGAGGGATCTTGCAAAACAGGTTAGTGGTCAGGTTGGCTGCAGGTCTCTTCTCTGAAGATCCAGCGCCCCCTGCCAGGCATTTGCTACCCTGGTCCTCACACTGCACCTCTAGACCCACTTTCACAGCGCTTCCAGCTCCTCCCCATCCTTCCCTCCTGCGGGGGCCTCTCAGGACACCTGTGACTCCTGGCTGCTCCTTCCCCCACTGCCTCCCGTGACCATTCTTGCAGACTTTGATGTCTAGGACCCTCCCACACTTGATCCCCATCTCAACAGTCACTGCCTAGGCCTTGCCTGCACCCTGCACTGCAGCTGCAGCCTTCCATCCTCCCTGGCTCAAAGGATCATAGATACTTCCACCTGCAGGCTCCCCACTGGAGTATCCAGCATCCAGGGTTCAACCACAGCTTCAGCTCTTCAGCTCACCACCTCCCCCCACTCTTCCAGGCTGCAGCTAGGCCCCCACCACTTACTTTGCATGTGACTGGGAAAAAGCAGCTATGGCCCCCAGGCTGGTCTTCCTTGGAAGTCCCAGACCCTGGACCTCAAGGGATCTCAGGAGACCCCCTTCTCTGCCCCACTCCTGCAGCCTTAAATCTCTTTGCTGTCTAACAGCCTTGCCTCAGATCTCTTGTAGCAGACACAGAGCCTTCCCGCAGTCCACGCCCACAGCTGCCAGCCCCTCTCACTTTGCCCTGGACCCCATCTCCTTCATCCATTCTCCTCTGCTGGCTAGTCCCAGTAGCTTGCAAGATCCTATTTCTCTTCCAACTTGTACACACACATGTGCACATACATATACCCACACGCATGCATATGCACACATACACACAGGTGGATCTGGCATACTCAAAACAGTCCCCCCAAGAGACCCAGGAGGGTCACAGCCCAGCTGAAGTTCATGGCTGCATCCAAGCATCTGCAAGCATGTCTGCTTAGCTGTTGCTAGTGGTCCAGCCCTGGTTAGGAGCCAGATACAGACAGAACTGAGGTCAGAAGGGGCAGGAGGTGCCTGGACGTTTCCTCATGGCCTCTGGCTCTCACTCCAGGTCTGAGGTCCTCTTGTTTTATTTCCTTGCCAGTCGTGGGGCCTGAACTCTGGGCCTGGGCGCTGTCCCTCAGCTCTTCAACTCAAGGATAGCACTCTACCTCTTGAGCCACAGCGCCACTTCTGGCTTTTTTTTTTTTCCTGCTTATGTGGTGCTGAGGTATCAAACCCAGGGCCTCATGCATGCCAGGCAAGCACTCTACCACTGAGCCACTTCCCAGCCTCAGGTCCTTTTTTTTTTTTTTTTTAAAAAAAAAAAGGACAAGTCCCCTAGGCTGCTGGGCACCAGTGGATGATCACACCTAGTTACTTGGGAGGCTGAGATCTGAGGATTGTGGTTCAAGGCTAGCCTGGACAGGAAAATCCACGAGACTCTTCTCTCTGATTACCAAAAAGCCAGAAGCGGGGCTGTGGCTCAAGTGATCAGAGCACAAGCCTTGAGCACAAGAGCTCAAGATCAGCACGAGTTCAAGCCTCAGGACTGGCACACACAGTAGGCCATGTTACCCAGGCCACTCTATCCATGGAAGCCTGGAGCCTTAAGGGCACCCCACTCCACGCCCCTCCTCCCACCTCCTCAGGTCGCTTGTCTGGAGCAGCTGAGCTGGAAAGCGGTGGAAAGGGCTGCTGGGCACTGGGGACAGGAGAGGGCGCTGCTCCAGGACCTCCACAGGTGCCCACTTGTGCCCCAAGCTGGATGTCAGGTGTGTCTGCCCCCCATCCCTCTGTGCACCCAGTTTGGGACACAGCTGGCCGAGGCAGCTCCCCCCAACTCCTGATATCTCCCCAGGAGGCAAGGACCATCACAGGGCTGCAGGTAAGGCAGCTTAGCTTCTAAGAGGAAACCCAAACTCCAGCCCCATGGTGGTACAGGTCCCTCGTGACTGCCAGGAGTGACAGCAGGGGGAACCAAGTCTCAGGATCTGGGGGCTGCAGCCCTGTCCTGAAGACCCCAAGCCTCCCTCAACCTGTCTACCTATCAACCACGTGGACCCCCCAACCGTTGGGTAGGTGGGGCACACTGCAGGGAATGCCTTCCAACCCACCCACCCAACCAGTCAGCCCCTGCCTGTGGCCACCCTGCATGCTGCCAGGGGCCTCCACACCCCAGAAAAAAAGACGCCGTTTTTCAAAATCCTTTTATTTTAAAACATGAAACCCAAGCTGAATAGAAACCACAGAAATTACATGGACAAGATTTTTTTTTCTTTTTTAGTATTTGCCAAGAAAAATAAAGTCCCCCCAAGAAATAAAATCCACCCCCCTCCCCAGTCTTACAAAACAAAAACACGGCGACAGGACACAGCCAAGGCCCTGCGGAGGCTGGAGGGGCACGCGGGACCGGCGCTCCGGTGTTAGTTCACACGTAGTTAAGATGCAGGGTGGAGGGGGCGGGGAGGCCAGTCTGAATGAATCCGTATGTATAACACATAGACGGGCATGGCACACAACCATTATGGTTAAACACAAAAATGCCCACAGAGGGCCCTGGTCATCTGGTCCTCCTGGCTGGGCTGGGCAGGTTTGGGGAGGGGGTTGCATAGTGAGGTGGATGGAAGTCACCAGGAAAAGGGGGTTCAAGGCTGACACCCCAACCAGACCCTCCACTTCCTAAACCTTGCCCCGCCTAAACCTGGGGAAATGGACCCCTGCAGAGCACCCAAGAGCCTGCCCTGCTGGGCGGGGCACCACCTGATGGCTGAGTGCGCTTGGCCTCCCTGTCCCCAGCCATCAGGTCTCTGGGGTCTCAGGGCAGGGTCCCATCACGGGGCAGCTGGCCCCAACCTGCTGCCTGAGGGAAGGTCACTGGGAAGGGAGGCAAATGGTTCCCAAAACTCAGAAAAGGAGACCAGGGGGCAAAGTGGCTCCCCTCCATGGGCAGTGGAGTACGAACCCCTTCACTTGGCCCTCTCCCCTGGCGAGCCTCCCTGAGGAAGCTCATGGCCGGGCATGTGGGCACACGATGTCTGGGCAGCACCGGCCTCTCGTGCTATGTGCATTCAACTGTGGGCAGCGTGTGCTTCGGTGCTGCTGAGGCGGGCACCCAGGCGGGCACAGCCTTGGCCAGGAACGTGCCCTCGGCAGGCAGAGCTCCGAGGAATGCCTGGTTCCTGGAGTGAGGCCAGGAACTCGGGGTGCTCCCCTAAGGCTCAGGGCTGACGCCCAGTCCCCACGCCCCTGCCCACCCCCTTTTTGGTCCGACACCAGCAGAGAAGGGTTTGGAAGGCAGAGCAGGGCAGTCTCAGCCCAGGGAGGGGTGAGGCCGGTCCTGCGGCTGCGCCGCTGCCCTGCTCTGCTACTCCAGGAGGGAGCAACAGGTCTGTCTGTAAACTGCCTCCTGCCACAGGGTCCCTGTGGCCCACTGGACACACCTGGCCCTGGCCTCGCCGTCCTGGCTGGCCAGGGCTCCGTCCACGTGGTGACTTGTGGCTCGCAGCCACCATGGCAGGAAGCACAGCAAACATTGTACACTGACACCAAAAGCACCTTAGGGGAGCCTGTCCCCCGCTTCACAGGAAGGGTGCCTGAGGCTGCATCTGCCCAGGGAGGGAGGGGTCTCCAGGCCCTCCGGACAGCCTGTAGGCCTGCAGTCCCTCCCAACAGCACCCCTTGAGGAAAGAGCCCCTTCCACCCAGGTTCCCAGCCGCAGGGCTGGATGCAGGCTCCGGGCCGGACGCAGGGTCAAACTCGCGGGCTCTCGTGCCCAGCGGGCTGGTGGAGGCTGGGAGTGAGGTTAGTGGTTAGTCCCCAGACGGGCTTCAGGGGCTGGGGGCGCTTTCACAGACTGTTTGGATCCCATCCCCAGGCTGGGCTCCAGGGACACGGCACCTGTCCTGGGTGGAAATGGGACGGAGGAGGGGGAGGGGCGGCGTCCAGCTCAGCCCTCGCCCGCCTGCACTAGAGATGATGAACATGGTTAGTGCAAAAAACGAACCCGACGAAGCTGCCAAGTCTTTGGGAGGGGGAAGGGATTTGGCACCAAGAGGGCAGCCAGCACTGGAAGGCCAGTGAGGGAGCTGCACTGGGCAAGTGCATCTGCTGTCCTGGCAGTGCTGGGCCAGCGGGGGGGGGCGGGGCGGGGCGGAGAGGGGGCCTCTCTGGAGGCTTGGGAGCTGGAGGGAGAAGCAAAGCCAGGACTGAGCGCGGCTGGACGTGGTCAGGCAGGCGCTGGATGCTGCAGAAAGACGCGCGCATTGGGGCAGACGAGTGGGAGGGTGTGGGCCTGTCCCTCGGTTGCCAGCAATGCCAGGCAGGGGTTTCCTGTGAATGAAGATGTGACCCCAGGGATACAGGGTCAGCGCAGGTGCCAGTGCCATCAGGGGAGTCCAAGAGCCGCGGGGGGGGGGTGGCAGAGCGGGCAGGAGAGGCCAGGGCTGTGATGCGGAGTCTGGAGGGCCACCTGCAGAAGGCGCACATGAGCACAGAAGCACCTGGCACAGAGCGGGGCTCAGTAAGTCCAAGAGAGTGGAAGGACACGGGAGAAGGCCAGGCAGGGCCAGGGCATGGTGGCAGCGTCTATCTTGTGACCCAGGCAGGGATGGGGGTCCAGAGCGCCCTGCAGGGAGAGGGGGGAGGGGCGGGCTCCGGCGGCCTCGGTGGCAGCAGTGCTGGCTCAGGAGGGGTGGGTGGGTGGCACGGGGCAGGTGGCGCGAGGCGGGCGTCGGGCGTCTAGTGCGCACTGCTGCTGGAGTCGGGGCGAGGCTGGCTCGTGGCGAGGTATTTGGCTCTCATGCTGGACGTGTACTGAGGAGAAAGGAGCGCGTCAGCGAGGCGCGGGGTGCCGTGAGCCAGGCCGACCCTAGGAAGACTGCCAGAGCGCAGTGCCCCGTGCCCGTTGGCAGAGCCCTAGGGCAGAGGGTCCAGGAAGAGCCCGCTGGCCCTCAGCCTGCACCCGGCGGAGAGCAGTCATCTGCAGCTCCCAGGGCCCCACCAGGACCAGCATCAAGCATCTAGACAGAGCCCTGCCAGCCCTGCAAGGCCCTCACTCCACCTGGGACCTGAATGCCCTTCCAGGCTGCCCACCAGCCTCCGCCACAGACACTCGGCCCAGCTGGAGTGACTGCTGCCCACACAAGCAGGGCCCCACTCGGGCTGTGGCTCAGGGAGGTTGCAGCCTGCACCCTTCAGCAGGAATGGGAAGGGTTCCGTGAGTGTGCGCATGTGTGTGTGCGAGTACATGTGTGTGTGTGCGTGACTGAGAGTGCACATGCAATGCATGTGGGTGAGTGCACGTAAGTATGTATGCATGTGTGCGCACATGCATGTAAGTGAATGCATGTGTGTGCGCTGGAGGACATACAGGTGGATAAAGCCTATACTAAAGCTGGGCAGTAGTGAAGAATTCACATGCCCTTGGCGAGGGGAAAGGCCCAGGCTGGTCCTGGGTCACCAGCGGTCAGAGCGCTCGACAGGCTGGCCTTATCTATCTCAGGTGGGCTCCCAACACCCCAGACTCCAGGCTGCTCCTGTAGCCCCCTGAGCAGTGTGCCGATGTGCCCCAGGTCCCTGGCAGCCCTCTGGGGCACTAGAAGGTTGCAAGCAGCCCATGAGCCATGGAGCAGGGAGGAGCGGGAGAGGAGGGCGGGCCGGGGAGTCATGTCATTCCATGGACATGCAGCAGTGACAGGGGACACGGGGGGTAGGACAGCTGGTGGAATGGGACAGTGGGTGGCAGCAACCCTTGAACAGGGATGGTGGGAGGAGCGTGCACGCTCATCTGCACACCTGTGTGCACAGGCCCACCTGCAGTGCTGCACCAGAACCGCCCCTTGGGCTGGGATCCATGCTTAAGCCCCGGAGGAGCTCTCCGGCTGCAGTGGACGTGGCCCTCCCAGGGCAGAGGGAGGGGGGCAGGGAGGCCGGGCAGGGGCAGGAGTGGAGGCAGGGAAACCTGGCGCGGGCTCACTGCTGCACTGAGACCATGGGCTTGGGCCCACGCCTGAGGTCTCTGGCTGTGCTGGACTGTCGGCACTGGACCTGGCACAGTGGGGCCTGAAGTCAGCCATGGTGGGGGGCAGTGGTGAGCGGAGGGTGCGAGGCATGGAGGCGCAGGCGGTGGCCGTGCGGGGCAGGGGGGGGACTGGGTGTGTCAGTACCTGTCACTCTGAGGGCACAGCTACCACAGCGTTCGGGCACTGTCCATGGGTTTAAATTGCCAGCCCGTGTGGCTGCCAGAGTCCAAGGCAGCCAGATAGCGCTAGGAGGGCCCGGGGTGGGAGGGGTGCAGGAGAGAGAGAGAGAGAGGAGGCGTCCTCAACGCTAGGGCGCGGCGGCCGCAGGAGACGGTGGGACAGAGGGGCCGAGGGAGGGCGGCTGGGTGGTGCTGACAGGTGCCTGCAGCCTGGCATGGCCTCTGGGCCTACCAGGCCCTGGTACAGGTCCTGAGCCCAGGCAGCAGCCACTGTACTGTAGGCAACTGTGCTTCTGAAGCAAGATGGCCTCCTACAGCCCCTCAGCCTGTCTTGCAGCCCACTTCCCTGGAAGCCGGGCTCTGCCGGCTCCTCTTTGGCACCAAGTTCACCCTGTCCCCTCGTGTCTGTGCCAATCTCAAGGCCCAGGCTGCAAGAGCCAGGGCTGAGGCACCCAGGCAAAGGAAAGAAAGGAAGCCAGGCCCACCCTGGGCAGTCCAGCGTGAAGGCAAGAAAGCGGGGAGCCCCTGCGGTGCGGCTGAGGGAGAGCGATGCTCTGCCCTCTCTCCCCGGCTCCCCAAGGCTGGTGAGAACCAGGATCCCCCTAGGTGCACCTGCTTCAGACGCCTCGGCTGGTGACTCCCCCGTGGTCACGGCGACCCCAGAGAGCACCAGCAGACCCCCCGGAAGGCCAGGGCCCCCCCACCTCCTGTCCTGGACTTACTGAGGGCGGTGGGGACTCGCGCCCAATGAGAGGGGTGTTCTCACAGCGGGGATTCTGGAAATTGGCATTCTGGCTCCTGAGGCGAGAGGGGAGAGAGCGACAGTGAGTGACCACTGGCCAGGGGGCCCATCTATGAGAGGTCCCTGTGACTGCCCGGCCCCGGCTCTGCCTGGCACCTGATCTAACTCCACAGACTGGCACCACTGCTCTCACTAGGGTCTGTGAGCCCAGAAGAGTCACATGGGCTGAGTAGCCTCCAGTGCCCACCCGGAACCCACCTATGCCCTGGCTGCCTGCCCACCCACAGGGCCGCAAGGCCATCCCATGGGAGCCAGGCCCCGCCTCGGCCTCTCCTTCCTGCCGCCTGGCAGGGCCCGCTGTCCCCTGGGCTCCCCGGGACCCACATGTACTCACATGTACTCGGTGACCGGGGCGTTGCTGACCGTGTGCGCAGCGGCTGGGATGCTGGCCTCGCTGCCGTAGCTGCTCCCACAGCTGTAGAGGCTGGGCATGTGGACGCGGTACAGGCTGTCCTGTGCCTGCCGCTGCCCCGGGGCCGCCTCCTCCTCCCCGTCTTCCTCAGGGCCCCTGTGAGAAGGCCAGGATGCATGCTCAGTGTCATAGGATGAAGCTGGCCATGGCCCATGGGTGGCGCTGATGTGGACATGGGCTCCAGGCCTAGCTGTTCACATTGAGGAACTAGTCCAGTAGCCGTGGCCTTTGAGCGGGTGCTAAGAGACCACCCGGTGTGTCCTACCCTGGGCCCTGTCCCACCATCGGCATGCTGAAAGCAGCGTGCAAACACCCCAAATCCCTGAGCACAGAGGCTATGCTGCTCCCCTTTGGCTCTGTGGCCAGGCCCTGCCACGCTGGCACCCTCCTGTCCTGATAGGACGCAGGGCTGGGCTGCAGGCAGGACGCACCTCAGGGGTGGCGCAGTGCCCTCACCTGTGGCGGATCACCTGGCCCTGGTGTGTCCTTTTACAGCCCCCCCCCTTTTATAGTCAGGGACATCAAAGCCAGGTGGCTAAGTAACTTTCCCAGCCCCACTATCAGCAAGGTAGAGCCAGGATCTGAATCCAGCCGCAGGCTTCCAGAGCTGGGCTCTTACCGCCCTTCCTCCTCACCACTGCCAGCACCTCAGCACATCACTCCTGCTCAGTACCATCAAATACCACAGCACTGCTATCACTGCCGCCATCCCTGCCACACCACCACCACCGTTACCACCCACCCCCAGCTTCATCCCAATCACCACAAGCTCCACAACAAGTATCACCAAGAAACAATCCAGGCCAAGGGAGGTCCCAGACAGAGCAAAGAGGCAGGAGGGAGACAAAGAGAGATTCAAATAGGGAAGGAAGACATCATACCAGCTGGGAGCCAGTGGTTCATACCTGTAGTCCTAGCTACTTAGGAGGCTGAGATCTGAGGATGGAGGTTCAAAGCCAACCCAGGCAAGAAAGTCCTTGACACTCTTATCTCCAATAAACCACTCAGAAAGCCGGAAGTGGTGCTGTGGCTCAAGTGGTAGAGTGCTAGGCTTGAGCTGAAAAGCTCCGAGACAGCGCCCAGGCCCAGAGTTCAAGCACCATGAACAATTAAAAAAAAGAGTCAAACCATCTCTCTTGACAGATGATTTGTTCCTGGATTTAACAGCCCAACCCTGCAGATGCCACAAAACCTTCCAGATCTGATAGACACTTTTGGTAACAGAGGAGAAAATAAAACCAACACTGAGAAATCCCTCACACCTGCCATTCTAACTACTCAGGAGGCTGAGATATGAGGATCGCAATTTGAAGCTAGTCCAGACAGGAAAGTTTGTGAGACTCTTATTTCCAATTAACCCCCCAAAAGCCAGAAATGGAGCTGTGACTCAAGTGGTAGAGCACTTGCCTTGAGCTGAAGAGCTCAGGGACAGTGCCTAGGCCCAGAGTTTAAACCCCACAATTGACAACAACAAAAAAAATTGCATTCTCAATAACTTCAAAAACACTAAAAATACCTTGGTACAACGTAAGCAAGGAAGTGAAAGATCTCTACAATGAAAACTGTAAAATCTTAAAGAGACTGAAGAAAATGCTAGAAGATGGAAGGACCTCCATGCTCACAGATGGGCAGACACCATGAAATCAGCAATACTTCCAAAAATAATCTACAAAGTCAACGCAATACCCACCAAAGTCCCAATGTTATGTTTTACAAAAACAGAAAACCCAACCCAAGGGCTAGGTGCTGGTGGCTCATGCCTGTAATCCTAGCTACTCAGGAGGCTGAGATCTGAAGATCCAGTTTGAAGCCAGACTGAGTAAGAAAGTCCTTGAGACTCTAATCTCCAATTAAGCATCAGAGAACCAGAAGTGGTACTGTGGCTAAAAGTGATAGAGCGCTGGCCTGAGCAAAAGAGCTCAGGGATAGTGCCCAGGCCACGAGTTCAAGCCTTGTGCCTAACCAAGAAATAAAATAAAAGATAAAAGAAATGAAAAACCAATCCAAAAATTCATATGGAAGCATAAAAAGATCGCAAATAGCAAGCACAATCCTGCATAGAAAGATTGTGGCAGGGCCACGGGGCCACTGTGGCCAGGCACAGAGGCAGAAATCTCTGACTCGACTGTACTATAGAGCCGCGGTGACAATGCTGTGCGACGGATGGAATTGGCCTGGAGCTATTGGCGCCATGCTGGGCTACAAGCAGCAGCCTACATGGGAAGGGAGACAGAAAAAGTCAGGAAGCTGGGTACGGGGCCCTCAGAAAAGGAGTCTGCACTCCCACACTCCAACTTCCAAGTTAATATTCTGGTTCCCACCAGGCCATGGCTGCCAGATGACCCCCCTGTGGAAGCTGAGCCCACACAGCGTCCTCCCAGCCTGAGCTCTGCAGGCCTGCACTGGGGCAGGCAAGGCTGGCCTGGGAGTTCTTCTAGACTGTTTCTTCTCTTCTCATCTGGGACTGCCAGACTCTGAGGTGCTAGAGACCCAGACAGTGAACACACAAGGATGTGTTTTTCTGTCTCCTCTGGGGACTAGGCTGCCCCCTCCTGGACGTATGGGGGCTCACCTCTTCTGCTGCCAGGTGTGGGGAATGCTGCAGACGATGGAGCTGAACATGAGAGCCGTGACGAAGGAGAAGAGAGCCAGGTAGATGAGGCCCTCCACGCCGTCGTAGCAGAAGCCCATCAGCGCCTGCACGTAGTCCTGGCCGGCATGGGCGAGGCACCACGCCAGAGATGGGAGAAAGAACGTTAGAGGCAGGCAGCTGAGGCCGGCCTGCAAGGCCCATGCCTGGCCACCGTGGCCTCCTGGCCCTGCCTCAGAGTTGGGCTACCCCTCCCCAGCAGCATCCCCCTCCTCTCCCCACAGTGGTCCTCACCAGGTGCAGGCTGCGGCAGTCCACCAGGGCTGTGAGGTGCTGGAGGTTCACTTCTGTGCCGTTCAGCACCTCCTGGACTCGGAGCAGGTGGTCCTGGGGAGCAGGCACCACGTGAGGTCAGTGCCATGTCTCCTGCTAAGTCTCCGAGCCACCCCTTAGCCTGTAACCTGCTGCTAAGCCTCCAAGCCACCCCTTAACCTGTAACCTGCTGCTAAGCCTCCAAGCGACTCCTCTAGCCTGTAACCTGCTGCCGAGGCCACCTGACCCCAGCCTCAAGCACAGGCCCTGAGGACCCTGGGCCTTCAGAATTGGCAATCAGTTGGGTATAGTGGTGTACACCTGTAATCCCCGTTATTCTGAAAGCAGAGGTAGGAAGGACGATTGAAGCCTAGGCAAAACCCTATCTTAGCGACAAGCTAAAAAAAAAAAAAAAAGCAAAAGTACTAAAGGTGTGGCTCAAGATGTGGCAGCCTTAGGGGACACAGAGAAGGGAGATCTCACCCACAGTGCATTCAGATGCCACTGTATGTGTACATGTGTGTGTGCAGCCCAGGTGTGCACATATGCACACATGTACAGAGACAACCATGGAGACATGGCCCAGCCCCTCCGGGCTGATACAGCTCCGGCTGGGCAAGTGATGGATGCCGGGCTGCCAGCAGCAGCACAGATTCTAAGCACCACTGTGATCCTCCAATGGTTTCAGGAAGACGGAGCTTCCTGTCACCAGCAAAGAGTGGCCTAAAACCCATGCGCTGAAGCCCCATCCCAGAGCCCTACTGTTCAGAGGTTGGTGGGAGGGAGTGGAATCCTCATAAGGAAAGATCAGAATGCAGCTGCACAGGGGATGGCCTAAGGACACGGGAGGCCAGTGTTCGTGGGCCCAGACTGGTGCGCCCACCCACCCACAAGGCAAAGCATAAAATCAAAGCAAAGAACCTGCTGGCTGGCTTTTTTTTTTTTTAATGGCAAGCACTGGGGTTTGAACTCAGGGCATCACACTTGCTAGGCAGGAGGGTCTGCCACTTGAGACAACTCCCAGCCATTTTTTTGCATTAGTTTTTTCTCAAGTAGGATCTCCCCTAACCTGGGGAGGAGGGGCAGCCAAGACTGGGAGCCTATTTACACTGGCTCACTTGGTTGACTGAAATTATTGCCTGGGCTGGCCTGGAACTTGATCTTCCAGATCTCTGCTTCCCAAGTAGCTGGTGTTACAGGCATGTACCACTAGCCTGGTTTGTTGTTTGTTTGTGAAGTTTCACAGAGAAAACTCTGCTGTTTCCCCTGGGGCAGAGCCCATGAGACTTGCTCTCTGCTATCCCTGGAACCAGGCACTGCCTGCCGGGACCCTAGGGAGATTTTGGGGGCCTAGGCCTGTTAGATGCCAAATGCCACCTAAAAGCTGGTCTTTTATTTTCTATGTAAAGAGTCTGTAAGATTTTCAATATAACCAGCACCATCCTCTTTAAGGGCCTACCAGAAATCCCCAGGAAAAAGAATGGGAGGGAAAGGTGGAGGAGCAATCAGGGCACCCTGCCCAACAATGCCTCACCCTATCAGGATGCTCTACTGACCCCACCTAATCAGGGTACGCTACCCCACAACCCCTCATCCAATCAGGATGCCTCTTCTGCAGCCCTTCACCCAATCAGGGTGCCCCACCCTCCGTCTCCTCAGCCAATCAGGGCACCCTAACCCATAGTCCCTCACCCAGGCAGGGTGACCTGCTCCCCCAGCTCCTCACCTTGGAGGCTGGGTTTTCCCGAGTGACACTCTTCAGCAGCTCGGCAACAATGTCCTGCATCTCCACCAGCGCCTTGTGGCTACCCGACAGCTTCTGCTCCACAGAAAGGCTTGGCTTTGAGTGGCTGAGCCACCATGTCACTCGTCCCACCCCCTCCTGCACACGGGCAGCTGCGAGGGCACTCTTGTTCCCCCCGCAGTCTCCGCACTAGAGACCCCCGCAGCAGTGCCCGAGAGCGAATGGGCATCCTCAATACTTTTGCAACTTTTGCATCAAGCTCTGGCTGGCCTCCAGTTCCCAAATCCCACTTGCTGGTATTACAGGAATGCACCACTAAGCCTAGCCTAGACAAGTAAGTTTTAAAGACCCTCAGGGCCATACAATCTCAGGAGCACGATAGGCTGAGGGCAAAGGGAGTGACTAGTCAGGGCTGCCAACCCCTTCCAATGGGCACCTGCTCAAAGGCTTCCCGGGACTCCTCCCGTATCTGCCTGTGCTCAGTGGTCAGCTCTGTCTCTGTCCCCTTAGGAAGGAAAGGAGCCATGCCAGGGAGGCAGTGGCATCAAGCAGGTCACTAGGGTAGCAAGTATAGGGCAGTGAGTGACACACCATCCACCCAGAATTCTGGCTGTGTGGGCTTGGAGACAGAGCAGGGCCTGCCCCACCTCCCCATGGACAAGTGCTTTGGCCTCTCTGTATGTCCCCTGCACCCAAGCCCCAGACTAGCCCACCTCTCACCTGCTGGAAGGGGTTGGCGGCACGGGGTGAGCAGGCCAGGTAGTACTGCAGGATGTCTGCAGAGACAGGGGGAGCGGGATGAGGGGCGGCCAGTGTATGTGTGTCTGCGTGCAAGTACAGGTCTGCATGCGTGCATGCCTCCTGTGCTAGCACGTGTGTGCATGTGTGTGAGGAGGAGCAGTGTCCTGGGGGACAGATGTGTACCACCACCACAACCAGACTCAGAAAAAGCCTTTAGAAGGATGCTGCATCCTGGCTCACGCCTGCCCTTTCCCTGTCTAAAGGCTTCCTCCACAGAGCAAAGCCCTGACGCCCAGGACCAGGTCCTGCTGCCCTTCCACCCTCTCCTGGCCCAGCTGGTCGATCTGCTTCCTCACAAGCACTGCATGGGAGGCTGTCTCAATGACTCCCGTGCGGCACGCAGGGCATCACGGCCTGGCTACTCACCCCCACTCAGCACAGTGTACTCGTCCACCACCTTGGTCACGTAGGTGTCAGGGCTCACGCAGAAGTCACTGGAGCCCTGTGGTGCATACAGGCAGGGAGGGGGTGACCAAGCTGGGCCTCAGAGGGAATCTGTACCCACCCTAGGCTACAAACTGACCCTGGGAAGGGGGTACAAACTGACCCCAGGGTCTGTGAATCTAGGGACATGGATGGGCAGTACCCAGGAGTGTGGTTCCCCTCCCCTAACACCACGGCCCAACAGACAGGGACTGCTGGTCCCCCAGCCACTCACCACAGACACAGCCAGCTCCAAGCCCAGTGCACCCCAGCTGATGACCAGGGCCAGGACCCCCAGCAAGCAGACCCTTGAGGCAGAGAAGAGCAGTTAGCAGCCCCCAGGCTGGGGGAAAGGGACACGCCACACCCTGGGCTGTAGGAGAGGGTGCCAGGCTCTTGAACACATCTGGGGGTCTGGATCACAGGGACTGTGGCTTTTCCAGTGGCCTGCTCTGTCACAGATGCCTCAGGCTCAATGCCTGGGCAGTACCAGGCTGGGGCACGGCCTGGCCAGCTCAACACTGGGGCTGCAGGGTGGGCTTGGACTTGGCTAAAGACCAGGTAACTCTGTGGGTTTCACCGCCCTGTCCTCCAGCTTTCCCTGGGGTCTTCTCTTCACTAGACCTCCTCTCTGCTTTCATCTCACTGAGGCCCAACGAGCGTGAGCCTCAGGGGCTCACTGACCTGGGCCAGACCAGGATCTCCAACACTGCTGGACCTCACCCAGAGCCCCAAGATTTGTGGGATCAGTTCTTCACCGCTACCACCTTCTAGTTCCCTTTAGTCCAGCCAGAGAGGCCTTCTGAGCCCCTCTGCCGCCCAGTTCCTCTGCAGACCTACAAACTAGCCACTTAGCATCCTTCCACGTTCTCCATTTTGGAGCTCTTAGGTGAGACATGCAAATTGTAGACAGCTGTGCTGCCCGCCCTGCCATCCCTGCTTCTTCTCCTCCAGGGTGTTGTCACCTGACCTTCTGTACAGCTGGCCACTCATCCTTCGCTCAGCTACACACGGCAGGGCCTGGGGGGTTCTCTGGACTCTCCGAGAGCCTGGGAGGTGGCTATGCAGGTGTTCAGCACTTAACTGCTGTGGGCAAGCTGTCACTCCTGCCGTCTTACAGAGGAGGAGACAGGGGACCTCCATAGCTTACTGTGCCACCTGCCCCATCCCAGCAGCGCAGGGGCAGCAGAGCAGGGATGGAGGCCTGGGGGAGTCCCTCAGTACCTGGGGCCCTGGGAAGGTGGTAGACTCTCAGAGTCTCCCAGGGAAGGAACCCAACGGGCAGCTGAGCTGAGCCCAGTCTGCAGCAAGTGGCCAGCGAGGCAGGCTATGGCCTGGGCTCTGCAAGGATGTCTTAGAGTAGCCCCCTCCACAAGAACCCCCTCCTCAGGCAGTGTGGGGTCACACTTCAGACCACAGAGCTGATGGGGGTGACTGTGTGCCAGTGCCTCACCCTGCCCCTCTGCCTTGCGGCCCACAGGTGCCCCTAGACTCACCCGACCAGAATGCCCTTGGAGCTTCGGATGAGGCCCACCAGCACCAGGAGGCAGATGATCACATCGAGCAACAGCAGGCCCAGGTAGCCCAGCCACCTGTCGGCACACAGGGCGTGGGCAGGTACAGAGGGGGACTGGATGGTGGGGTCAGGCTGGGTGGCCAGGAAGGGCATTCACAGGAAACTGGGACCTGGGGCCTGGCATCCACTGTCAGAGACCTCCAGCTGTGCTGCCCACCACCCATTATGTCTCAGGTACTAACTAGGTGCTGAGGACGCCTCGTGGCCCAGGCGCAGTGAGCCATCCAGGGAGGACGGGAACCCCGGCGCACCTGTACCAGTCGTAGAGATCCACCTGCTCGGCCAGAGCCTCCAGCGACACGCCGGGGTTCCTCCAAAAGGGAATGGCCGCTGTGTAGCCCTGCAGCGTCTCCAGCAAGCCCTGCAGCCGCTGCACAGCTCTCAGGGGTTCAGGCCTCCCGGCCATTTGCCGTGCCAGGCTCTGCAGGCTGGGCTCTGCCGTGCGGTTCAGGGCTGCCACAGTGTCCCACACCTGCGGGGGACCAGCCGCAGTTGAGGCCAGGAGCCCAGGCTGGAACGGAGGCCTGGCACGGGGAAGATGCCGCCACCCCCAAACCCTAACCCTGCAGCCACTCACGCGGTCCTCGACCCCTGACACAGTGCGGTTGGCGTGTCGGAGCGAGTAGGTGGCCCGGTGGACGCCATCACTGGTCTCACCATTACCGTAAAATCCCACTGCGATGCCAGCGCTGGAGAAGGCAGAGCAGTGAGCAAGCAGTAGCAGCAGCGGGGCCCTGCCCGCCCCCCTGCCCCTCCCCTCCTTCCCCCCAGCAGGCTCACCTGCAGACTAGCGTGGCAATGATGACACACCAGGCGGTGCAGCAGCAGTCCGCGTCCAGGTGCTCGTCGCTCTTGCGCCGCCGGCAGCACAGCCAGAAGGAGTAGAAGAGAAGGAAGAGGAGGTCCAGGGCGAGGCAGGCCAGGGCCACGGCTCCTACCAGCAACAGTGCCTGAGGGAGGGGAGGGCACAAGCACGTTAGAGGGCCTCAGCACGTGGGACAGGGACAGGAAATTCCATGCCTGCCCCTCAATGCACAGGCCAATGCACCTCCCGGGGCCTGGGAGGTGAAGGTCTGGTGGCCACCCTGGACTTGCACCTTCAACTGCATTGTGTATCAGAACTCAACCTCCATGTGGGCAGGCCAGCGTACAAGCTCCAGGTCTCCATCAAGGCCTCCATGCACGCCCCAAGGATATGGAGGGAGGGGTGTCCCCAGCAGGGGGCCTAGGGTCAGTGCCACACTAGGCCCTAAGCACACACCCAGGGTGGCACGCAGCCACAGAGCAGGGTTCCCTGTCCTGCCACCAGCTTGGGGCTGCTCCTCCCCTCTCCTCCCTCAGTCCTGGGAAGGACCGCTGCCCCCCAGCCAGCTTCCCTGTACTCTCAGCATGTGAGGGCAGTGTGAGGGTCTTCGGGGCTGTTAGGCAGGGAAAGGTGAGCGCTGCCTGGCTGATTAGTCTAAGTGCCCACTCCACAAACATCTGGGGGCTCGCATGGGAGGGCTAGGTCTTGAGCCAGTGTAGGACTGAGGGCTGGGCACTGTCTGCGGCACTCAACTACACTTGATGAGAAGGGGCAGGCCCCCCCATACCACTCACACATCAGGAAGTCCTGGGGACACCAGGCCAGGTGCAGGTGGCATTCCCCCTTGGCACCCTGGCTCTGGTGCTGTGTTCCCTTGGGACATGGCAGATTTCCCACCCCCCTCTCCCCAGGCTGGCACCCACAGAAGAGGATGCATTGCATACACAGCGAGATTCCCGGAGCCCTGCTGTGGGAGAGGGATGGTACTAGTCCTCTCCCCCTGGGCACAGCACTTTTCAGTCTGCCTGGCCACCTGCTTCACCAGCAAATAAGCTGCTGAGAAGGCAGAGAAAGGACCAGGCCCCAAATCCCTACATTCAAATGCAGCCCTTGTGGGGGAGAGGGTAGCTGGCTGTCCCCAAAGCCTGAACATGGGGACTTGTTGGGGCAGAATGCCCCCTGCTGGGACCCACTGAGACAAGAGGTCCTGGATCAGCAGTGCTGGTCCCCAGTGGGCTGTCACCCAGGAGACAGTTGCCAGGCAGAAGGTGGCAGACACTGCTTTCCCTAAAGTCATCTAGTTCCACCCGTGGAGGCAGCCTGTTCACCTTCTGCCCTGCCATGAAGGAGCTGACCAGAACCTGCATATCCAGAACCTTCACAGTCCAAAGCCACACTGCTGGCTGGGGGGAGGCTGAGCTGCCCACACAGGGGGCACTCAGGAGGCTTGGACCCCACCAGGAGGCTGAAGTTACAGCTGGCTGCACTGGCAGGCTGAGGGGGAAGGGAGAGAGTTGTCACCTCCTGAGCCCAGGGCTCCCTTAGGCCCTAGATGCTCGGTCCAGAGGGGCCACCGTGCACATGCAGAAGTGGAGAGGAATCAGGCACTAACGACAGGCCAGGGGCCAGTCACCTGGTAACGAGGGCCTTGACAGTCCTGTACCCCGGTGCCAGGCCCCGCACAGTGGCTGTCAATAAACACTAGTGTTCCAACTGCAATGTCCCCTCACCTGCTCTCAGCTGGGCATGGCCCAGCCCCATCTTGGCCCCGTACTGGCCAGGTCCCTTCAGTGGGCTCTCCCAGGGCCAGCTCATTCCCTGACACCTCTACTCCACATCTAGAACACATACACTCCTGGATTTTACAGGAGGCTCTGACAGCGGCAGGGCCGGGCTGTCCAGCTGCTCACAGGACACAAGCAGTGCTCCCAGTCTGGTTTTTCTCCTCCATGTGCTGGGAGCACACACTCCCATTTGCCAGATGGGAAAACAGAGACCTAAGATAATGGGATCTGGGATGGTGGGGACCCCAGCAGCATGAAGCTCAGTACATATGCCACTAGGTGCCTGGCACCTGCAGGGAGCCAGCTAAATTTCACCATAGGTAACCTACAGAAACGGCTGGAAGATAGAGGGGCCATGGACCAGAGAGGCGGTCCCTCAGCTAGATGTGCTGGTACTGGTCAGCTCCTTCATGACAGACAGCCTGCCCCCAGGTGGTGGGCGCTGTAACACACAGGGCTGGGTAGGAACGTGAGGCTGCGTTTCTCTCCACTAGGGTCATGAGAGCTGAGCCAATGGGAGGAAAGCTTTGAGCAGCACCTTGGCAGACCCGGCCTCCACAGGGCTGGGTGGGGCAGGGCCCAGCTCCACAGCTCTGAGGGCGCCCCGGTGCTGCTGCACCTGACATGTCTCCACCCACGGCAGGTGCTCACACGTGCATGCGCCTGCTCAGTCACAGCCATGGGAACATGCAGCCTCCACACTCCACAGGCTCTGAGCCCCCGGACATCTGCAAACACCAACAGCTAGGGACAAGGGACTCCCCACTGAGGAATATGGCAAGGCCAGGGCCAGCCCCAAGAAACCCCAAGCATAGGTACTTGAAGGGAGCAATGTCCTGGGGCCAGGCTAAAAGCCAATGCAAGAAGACCACAAGTTCAAAACCAGCCTGGCCTACACAGGAAAAACTATCTCCAAAAACAGGACAACAGAAAGGAATGTGTCCTGGGACTTGGAGGGAGGAGGGGAGGTGTCACCCAAGGGCACCAGAGTCACCGAAGCCATGCAGGCAGTGATTGGAATGCTATCTTGCCCATACCAACCTTGCTGAAGCCATCGCTACCCCCAGGATCCTGCACACAGAGGGATTCGGCCTCACTGTAGGTAAGCTGAAGCCCCTCCACCACCCCACTCCCAACTCCAAGTCTGGGCAGCCCTCTCTCCAGCAGGACCCATGCTTACCACCTGAGGCAGGAGCCAGGTGGCCAGGTCTCTACCAGGCCAGCCTGATTCAGCCCCACAGGTCAGCCTGGGCGCTGTGAAGAGTGTCACGGCAGGCATGACCAATGACCATGGCTGGGACTGCAGCCAGGTCCCTGGAGGATGCATTCCACGGGGCCAGGCTGATGGATAGGTGCTGGAGCAGCCACCACTGTCCAAAGACCCATTCAGGACAAGGATGGAAAATGCCTCTTCAGCACTGAGCTGACTACATGGAACTTTCCATCCATGGTACAAGTGACATCCGGGCTCCATCGGGCAGGACTGCGCAGGCCGACCACCCTCCCTGAACCTTGGGGGCAGCCTAGGCTGGGCCTCTGGGGTCTCATAGGTCTGAGGGCCTAGAACTGGGTCCTGGGTCCCTGACTTGGGACATGGTAAAGATTAGGACCCCTTGCTCCCTGCAACACCCTGGGTGTTAAGAGTACAGGAAGTCTTGGTGGAGGGGTGCAGGCACAGGTGAAAGAATATGGCTGTCTGGGCATGGCACATTCAGTGGCTGGAGCTGTAAGGCCTGGCAGGGATGTGGGACGGGAGTGGGAGGCTCCACCGCATGGACAGGAAGAGCAAAGATAGGCCACCTGGTGCTGCCTGCACCCACTTCCTCTCCATGCTGCTCTACTTCCTGTGGTCCCTGGGCATGGCACCTGTCCGCCACTGCTAGCACCTCACCCACATAAGACTAGGCTCAGCACCAGCACATTCTTGAGAGCAGGGAGTGGGCTCACCTTGGGCAGCCAGTGCCTAAGCTGAAGGCAGAGGAGTTTGTGGTTCTGCCTAGAAACCCTAGCCGTGGTGGGCTGGAAGAACACAGGCTGAGTGTGCCTGTCACACAGATAGATAGCTGCCCTACTGGAAGGCAGGTATGAGCACCACTGTCATACTGCTGGCCACCAGCAGGGGGGGCCACAAACACACCGAGTCACACCTGCATGCCTGCAGCAGGGGAGAATCCCCACACCTGCCAGTCTGCAGCTAGTAGTCTGCAGGCCCTCCCACCCCTGCAGCAGGCTGATCCTCAGCGTCCCCGCTGTGTGTGTGGGGGGGGGGCTGCACTCTAGGAGGGCAGAGCTCAAAGAAGCCGTGTGCCAGGACCCAGTGCCAGCAGTGCCCAGGGAGTGGCCTGGCAGCACCGCATTACCACAGTGGGTGTGATGACGCACACGGGAGGGCTGAGGGAAGGGGAGTGGGGCCTCCATCTGCCGTGGGCTGTTCCCACAGCAGCCCTGGATCTGCTAGAAGACACAAGGCTGGGTGTCTGAGCAGTGCGCCCCACTCGTATCCTGGGCCACCAGAGGAAAAGGGGAGCAGAGAAGCCCCCAGCGCTGAGCCCCCACCTGGGGTAGCACTGCAGACACACGGCTGGCTCCGCCTGCACAAGTTACCCCCACAGCCCCGAGTCCGGGAGTCACTGGCCACCGGTGGGCAGCAGCACATGGAGCTAGCACTGGCAGCTAGGAGGTTGGCTGACCCTTCCATGGGGAGTCACCAGCCTGCAGAGAGATCTGCTTGCCGAGCCCAGGCTGCTGAGGTTCCGGGCTTGCTGTGGAACCCCAGCCCCCATCCCCAACACACTTGGCAGAGGCTCCCAGCCACGCAGGCCAGAAATTAAAAACAGATTTTCCACGGGCCGGGCTTACGTTTCATGAATTCCATGACTGTGAGCTCTTGGTGGGGCCTGGACAAAGTGCGGCTGCCGGTAGTCTTGTGGGGACTGGAAAGCAGAGCCCTAAAACTTTCTGCACGGACTGCTTGTGTTCACACCCTCCTGGAATGGCCTGGAACGAGCCCTCCCCCCCGCACCCCTGCCCTCCCACAAGCCTGGAGCCAGTTCAAGTACAGGGACCACAGCCCCCCTACAGCCCACACCACCCTGCCCTCACCATGAGCATCTGCATCTGCCCGTGCTGCTGCACACCTGGCTACCCTGGGGACAGGCCCCGGGCCTCACACCCCAAGACTTCTCAAGGGACCCCCCACAATGGCGAGGAACCCATCCCAAGGCGGACAGTGGAGCATGGGCATACTGGGCCTGGCACCCTCCTCCGAGGAAGGCTGCCTGGCCTAACAAAGTGGGTAATGCCCCCATGCCATGCCAGCCCGTTCCTTTGGGTCAGGCCTCAGGTCCTAACAGGAGGGGGCAGGGGGAGGGTGTGCCAACTGAGGGCCAAGCAAGAGCGGCTGTGCAGGTGTGCGTGAAGGCGGGCTCTGAGAATAGAAGGAATCGGGCCTTGGGCAGCCAGGCCTTGGGCCATGCCTCTCCGGGTGCCCCACGCCCTCTCCTGGCTGTGGACAGAACAAAAGCAGCTTGTGACTGGCTGTCACCAAGCACTGGCTGGAGGTGCAGCTCTAAGACAGGCCATGTCCCAGCACATGGGCATTGCTGCCCTGCAGATGACGGGGCCTCCAGCAGGCGGAGTGGGTGACACGGCACAGTGCCCAGGGTCCATGCTGGGCTTGCATCCTCACCTCCTGGCAGGGCTAGGTGTCATGGGACCAGTCCCTCCTCTGGCTGGCACTTCCCATTCTGCTGACCCCAGGCCCTGTGCTGAGGCCTGGGTTCCTCTTCCTGGGCCTCAGCAGAGCCCATGGGGGAAGGGCACAGCCCTGAACTCAAGTCCAGTCCATGGGGAGAGGAGCAGGCACGAGCTGGAGCCACAGCCCTGGTCCAAGGCCACAGTCAGTGTCCAGCTACCAGGGACACTGTGCTGCCATCCCGGACAGTGCAGCACAGACACCAACAAAGCTCCCTGGGCAGGGGCCTGGGGTTCAGGTGACAGAGCATGGGTTAGACAAGTTGGGGCCCCAGCCAAGAGTAGGAGGCAGGGAGGATCTCTGCAAGAGGAGCCCAAGATCTGGACTAGGAAGGCCAAGCAAACCCAGAAGTGGGCAGGGGGCCCTGCAGATGGCCTGGGCAGACCTGAGAGCTAGGAAGTTGGGTGTCTGCAGACAGAATGACCCCCTCCCCCTCAGCTGACTTGTTTTTCATGTGCATGTAGCCTTGGTGAGCTCTGAACTCATCCTCCTGCCTCTTCCTCCTGAGCGCTGAGATTACAGGCAGACACTGTCATCCCCAGCCAGCAGAAGCTTTCCCAAAGACTTCTCTTCTCCAGGAAGACTGAGGGCACAGGACTGTGATCAGAGGCCTGAGGGCTCGTGGGCCCAGAGCTGGCCACTGCCTCCTCTCAGTCTCAAAAGCCAGGCCACCACACAGCTGAAGACCAGGACAGCTCCAGGGTAGGGCTGAGGGTGGTGCTACCTCCCTTACACACACACACACACACACACACACACACAGAGTGCACAGGGAGCTCTGGGAATTGCAGCCTCATCTACTCATCTACTCCTGCCACTAAGTGGCACCAACCAAACTAGGCCTCTGCATTCTCCCCTGGACTCAGCACCAACCACAATGGATAAATGCAGAGCAACTGGACTTAGGCTGGACCTTCCCTGCTTCACTAGTGTCAAGCCCCAGCTCTGCATCCCCACCAGTGCCTAGTCCATCAGCTCCTGCCCACCTGTGGCTTGTTCTAGAAGCTTCCACAAGGCTCTCTGGGGTGCTTGTCACTGGCAACTTCAGGATAGTGACCGTCATGGTGGGGTACTGGGGGGAACATCTGGAGGCAAAGCCACAAACACATCTAAACTACAGCATGTCTAATGAGCAGATGGCATGCCGGGCACGGCTCCTCATGCCTGTCATCCAGCCACTGGCAAAGCGTAAATTAGGGAGGACATGGTTCAAGCCCAACTGCGTCAAAAATTTAATGAGACCTGTCTCAATTTAAAAAAACTAAACAAACCTGGGTGTGGTGGTATATGCCTGTCTCCCCAGCGACTTGGAGGAGTAAGTGAGAGGACCCAAGCCCAGGCTGGCTGAGGCTAAGAATGGGAAATAACTACCTGAAAGATAACTAAAGCAAAAAATAAATACCAAGGGCTGGGCGGTGTGGTACAGTAGCTCAAGACGCTGGGTTCAAACCCCAGTGCCATCAAGAAAAGGAAGGGAGAGGAGGAGGAGGGAGGAGGAGGAGGAAGAGGAGGAGGAAGAAGAAGATAAGGAGGAGGAGGAGGGGGAGGAGGAAGAAGAAGATAAGGAGGAGGAGGAGGGGGAGGGGAAGGCGGCGACAGCAGTAGCAACCAGAAAGCATACAGCGGGACTCTGCTTTCAAGTGGTGCCCACCCCACAGATGTGGCCGACTCCAGCCAGAGGGCTCCATTGTGCTCCCATTGAACATGCCCAGCCTTGGTAAGCTGAAGACAGGCGATAAGGCTGCTTTTTTAGCCAGAGCTCATTTCCTGAGTAGTGGAGAGGATGACATTGAGGGCCGCCAGCCAGGAGGAAGACGTGGCTACTCTGTCACCCGCCTGCCACTGGCCTTGTAACCCAGGGGCTTTGCTCTGCTAGGAAACCATTCAGCCAGAGCCCAGAGCCCTCTGCGTAGTCACACTGAGCTTGTGGGCAGCACATTCCCCCGTGCCATGTGGATAGAGGGCCTCTCCCTTGCACTGAGCTCACACTCAGGCTTCTCTGCCTCAGGGCCTTTGCACATGTTCTTCTTACTAACATTTTCTTCCCACCACTTAAATCTTACTAAACAACTGAGCATTCAGGGCTGGGTAATTATGTACCCAAGGTAAGCATTACCTACTACCTGGAAGGCCCCCTGCAAGCCAGGGCTAGCCTGGTACCTGGAGCAATCAGGAGATGGGCTGACCTCAGCAGACCACCTAGCTGGAAGAGTCTTCATGGCCTGCCAGGCAAACACCTTCTCCAGGAAGCCTTCCTAGACTGCTGAGCCCCTGCAGTCCCTTTTTCAGCCCTATAAAGGTTTCCCATCATCAACTGGCAGTAACTGGCCTGCCCTGAACTGCCCAGACTGAGCCAGACTGGGAGCAGACCCAGGGTTAATGGTGGGGTGTGAGGGTGAATAGGAAATAAGGAAGCAAAGATCCCAGAAGGAGACCCAGTGGTCTGTACCCCAAGCATCTCTCATCTCCCCAGGTCAGGATAAGCCAGGGTTCACTACCTCATGGACCCTCCCCCAGTCTCCCAGCCAGCATCATCTCACAGAGGTTGGACAAGCCTCACGCACATCTGGGCCCACCCATGCATCCAGGAAGGGCCTTTCTGCTCCCACCCCTCCCCCACCCCAAGCAGCCCTGTTGTTTCAGGATAATGTGAAGAGCCCCAGAGACATCAAGTCCCCCCCCCCCGCCCCCCGCCTAAAAAGCTCTGGCCGTGAGGAGGGCAGGGGCAGGAGGCATGTCCACAGACCCACGTCAGGAGCAGAGGCGGCGGCGGGGGATGGAGACAGGTTGCTTTCCACACCGTGAATTATTCAGTGGCTAATTCTGCTCCTCGGAGAGAAGGCAGGAGAGTGAGTCAGAGCCCTCCCACGGTGGAGAGGAGTGGAGCGGGGCAGCAAAGGGGCAGAGCAGGCCCTGCTAGGGCTCAGGGCCCTACCACGGGCCAGCAGAGTAGAAGAGTCTGGCCAGCACCCCCAGATCCCCATGGGCCACCCACAGATACCTGGTCCCCTTCCCTCCTTGCCACCTGTGGTGGAATCTAGGCCCTGGCTGCTGCCCCCACATGCAGGTGGCTCCCCACAGGCCACAGGAAACAGCCATCAGTAACCCAGGTGGCTCCAGGTTATCACCTTCAGAACCAGCAATGGGGCCAAAAGCTCAAGGCAGATATTCACGCAGAGGCCTCCCTGCTGTTTCTGAGCCTGCATGCCTAGGCCAATCCCTGGCCCTCTTTCTAATCGGCTTAGGGACTCAATCAGCTGGTGGCCCCAGGTTGGGGGGGGGCCATGGAGGGGGAGTTGGAGGCGCAGCCAGTTCTCAGGCACCCTCCACTTCCGGTTCTCCTCCTCTGGATAAGAGAGGCTGCCTGGGGCAGAATTGGTGAGGTGACACACAGCCTGGGAACAGTGTGTTCCCATGCCACTGTGGGGATCTGCATGATCACCCAGGAAAACCCTGAATTGCTTGGGGAGATTGGGAGACCTGGTCTCACACACACCCCAACACCCCCCCCTCCCTGCTCTGTAATCGGGATCCCCAAGCAGGAAGGAAAAGTCCACAGCCTGGTCTCCTGCCTTACACTCAAGTGAGAGTGTAGTGGCACCAGGGCTTGGCATGACCCCAGCCTGGGGCTCCACTGAGAGAGGGGTTGAGAAGGGCCCCAGGCCCCCAGCTCTGCCCCTTCCTGGCACTCCTTGCAGCCCTCTTGTCTTGTCTCCCTGCAGCCTGGCCTCCCTTCCCTCCCCTCCCCGCCTGCTGGCAGCCAGGTCTCCCACAGCTACACACCGCACTGTGTGCACACGCCACAGGCTGACCGAGGAACAGGGGGTCATTACCAGCCACAGAGGATTGGCATCTGCCCAGACCACTCACCCACCAAACGCCTGGCAGGGATTCCCCAAGCCGGGGCCAAAGGACTGGATGAGGAATTCCCTCCTGCCCGCACTCCTGCCTGGGCTGAGCTCTGGCCCCAGGGCGGGTGGGGGGCCCTGGAGTCCCCGGGGAGAAGGCGAGGGGGGTGGGATCTGCTGGGGATCAGCACCAGGCGGACCCCCAAGGATGGAGGACTAGGTCTCCATGCACCCGGATCCACCAACCACACAGGGGGCCTTGGAGAGGCTGGGGGTGGGGGGGACCCTCGGGGGAGGCCCGGAAGCGGTGAGGACCCCCCCCCATTAGAAGCTGGAGGGGGTGAGGACCCTCGACGGAGGCCGCAGGGTTTGGACCCTCGATGGAGGGGACCCTGCCTGGAAGTGGGGAGTCTTGGGACCCCGACCCTGGGGGCGCGTGTCACCTGCTGGTAGTCGGCGTCTTCGGGCCGGAACTGGCTGCTGGTGGCCTCCCACCGCAGGTCGAAGTGGGGCAGCCGGTGCAGGAGGCTCACCCACCAGGGCGCCGCGTAGCTGACCCCGGCCATGGCGGGCCCGACGCCGCGCCGCTGCGCGGGGCTCCCTCGCCTTCCCCGGGCGC
>NW_012267284.1:2979684-2985654 GCF_000151885.1 Dipodomys ordii
TACGTCTTCTCCGCCTTCCACCCCTGATCCTGAGCTTTCATTGGCTTATCGCTCACCGGTCCGGCCCTTCCATAGGCGCTACTCACCCGCTCTTGCATTTCTATTGGTGGTTCTTACCACCGGGTCCGTCCTCTGGCCCCTCCCTCTCCGCGCCCGTAGGCTCCGCCTCTGCAAAGCCATTGGCCCACCGTCAGAGTTCCCGCCTCCCCCTGGCCTTGCGCTCTCCCGGGGCGCTGGGTCCGGAAGGCCCGGAGGACCCTCCAGCCCTCGGGCCCCAGTTGATCCCTTCTTGTGATCCCGCAGGCATCTCGCTCTTTGGGTCCAGCATCGCGTGTTTGCTGCGGGGGTTGGGTAGGCCTGCAAGGGGCTGTGCGAGCCCCAGCAGCATGCAACCCCGCGGCCTATCTGTTGGGCGTGCATGGCGGGATTCACCGACTCTGTGTGACCTGATCTCGGAACAGGTTACATGGTCTTGGTGCCTCTCTGTCCTCCTCTGGGAACAGGGTCCCTGGAGGTGCAGGAAGGACAGAGTGCACAGAACCCTGGCACTGATACACGTTAGTGTGCTGTGGGAGCCGGGCGCTGGTAGCTCATGTCTGCAATCCCAGCTACTCAGGAGGCTGGGACCTGAGGATCAGGGTTCAAAGCCAGCTCGGGCAGACTCTAATCTCCAATTAATCACCAAAAAGCCAGAAGTGGACCTGTAGATCAAGTGGTTGAGTGCCAGCCTTGAGTGAAAAAAAAAAAAAAGCGCAGAACACTCAGGCCCTGAGTGTAGACTGAATCTCCTTTGGGGAGGATTCCATCCTTTGTTAGAACCTAAGCCCCCTCTCCCCCACCCAAAAAAAAGTGCCCAATCCTGGTGACCTGAAGCCTGGAAATTCATTGATTACTGGGACAAGGTGTGACAGGTACCCCGCTGGGCTTCCTGGAGGAGGGAGGCACGTGGTCCAACAGTAGGTGCTCACCTTCTGCAGCAGCCCTTCCTCCTTTGCCAGGGGCAATGGGTACATCCTCTTGGCTCTGCCCCCTCACTGCCCGGGGCCTTATTTCAGGACTTCCTATCTTCCAAAACTGAGCTCTTCAGTCCCCTGTGCCCATTTGCCAGCTCTGGGCAGCCAAGCCTCTTCTGGGAGGCTGGGCAATGGCCTCTGAGACACTTGGATTCATCTGACTTCCTTGGGGGGAAGAGCCTTCACAGAGCAGCCTCTGTGACTTCCCCCTGAGACACCACCCTGTTAGGAAAGAGCAGCCAGGCCAGGAGGACAAGGCCAAGAGGACAAAAGTCAAGTTCTCCACACCTACAGGCTAAGGCTGGGAGTCGGGTTTGTTTCAGGTCTTTCCCCAGTGCGCTCAGGTTACTGAGACTAGTGAACAAAATGAAAGCCCTCTTCCCAGCTCACGCCTGAGGCTCACGCCTGTCAACCTGGCTACTCAGGAAGGTAAGATCTGAGGGTAGAGGTTTGAAGCTAGCCCAGGCAGAAGAGTGGGTGCGACTCTTTTCTCCAATTTCCCACCAAAGAGCTAGAGTTGGAGGTGTGGTAGAGCACCAGCTTGAGCAAAAATGTTAAGGGGCAGTGCCCAGGCCCTGAGTTCAAGTCCCAGTACTGGCATGAACACACAAAAGGAGCTAATTTGCAATATGTGCAGTGTGTTTGGTTCATGAAGCCCTGTCTAAAGGAAAGTGTGTGAGGGGAAAGTGGCAAAAGATGTCCAGGGTAGAGAAGGTGAAATAATTCCACATGTTGTCTGGTGACTCCTGCACATAGTACTCAGGGTGAGAGCAGAGCGGGTTCCCAGGACGGTGAGGGTTAACTGAGAGAAGGCCTGGTCCACCTGGGAACAGGGCAGGAAGGAAGACCCCCGCCCAGGTGCTTTGGCCATGCTCACAGGCTCTTCCTGCCAGCTCTGGCCCATGTGTGGCTGAAGGCTGGATATCAGCTTCCCTCTACAGATGAAGCCCATCCACCAGTCCTCCCTTTCCCCTTTTCCCCTTCTAGTGAAGTCAGTGTTTGTAAGTGAAAATTAGAGCTGCGAGAGTCTGTTCAGCGTGAACCTTGAGAGCTGAACTGTTGGAAGCATCTGGCAGAAGCATCTGGAACAGAGCAAGGAGTGAGCCAGGCCAGGGAGACGACTGAGCAGAGGCTCTGAGACCTGGAGCTGCTGGGAGCAAAGCCAGTCCCCGGTCGCACGCGTCCAGGCTGTTCCTGGCCCCCACATCTCGGGGTTGCAGCCAGAACAATGGAATTCCCTGGGCTTGGACCCTGTCCAATGACGTTCATATTTTCTGTGGGGAGAGTATTTGGGAAAACTGGCAGGAAGAGCAGCAGACTGGAGCACACCCCCCCTCCCCCATTCTCCTTGGTGCCTATTGACACGTGGCATTGTGCGTCCCTAGCCCCACAGTCAGGCCACTGCCCAGCCCTCTGTAGATACCTGGCTCAAGCTTCTGGGCCCCAGGAAGGCCTCTGGGTCACTGCTTTCCATCTTGCCATGAGGGATTTGGCCTCATGGCTCCAGAGGCTGGGAGAGCTGTCAGCCAGCACGGTTCCTGAGAGGGCCATGGGGGCCAGCCAACCACAGCCCAGGCCAGCAATGACGTAAGTACGCTCCATTTCCCAGGGCTACCTGGCCAGCAGCCTTGCCTATCCAGAAATCCAGAGGGGCTCAAGAAATCAGCTCGGGGAATCTCTAAGCACTGAGCCATCAAAAACATTGTCCTAGTCCCCCAGCTGCCCAGCATAAATCCAAGGTAACAGACAGAAGCACTTGGCCACAGGGATGGTATGAAAAATGACAGCCATTCGGGAGGCAGGCAAGACAGGAGGATTGAGATTGAGGGCCTCAAATCTGAGGAGGGACAAGGTGAGCGGAGGCCAGGAGACTGCCATGCTTTGTATCACCCAAGCATGGGGGTCCTGCAGGCTGAGTGGAGGGAAGGGTTGGGAATTTGGGGGGAACCCCAGGGCAAAGATCCAGAAACCAACTATAGGGGGAGAATTCGCTCCAAAAACATCTGCTTTGGAAAAAGCAGGAGCTGCTTTGTCCCTAAGTCTTGGCAAAGTAACTCAGCGTGAGGCACTTGAAGCCAGAAGTGCTTAACCACGCTCACCCCTCACAATCAGCTGAACACATGTCAGAGAGGAGCCTGGTCCCACTTAATTACGGTTCCAGGACTGGAACCTCTCATTTGCAAGTACTGGGCGTCACTGTATCACCTTCAAAAGCCACCTTAAACACCCGCCGTGGTCATGTTGTGGGAACAGAGACTAAGCTATGGCTGCTACCTCCATAGGCCAGCCACTGGCTGTGCATGCGGCTACTACAACATGGGACGGAGGGAAAGGACAATGCCCATGATGGTAGGCCCTCCTCACAGTTTGTTTTAGGGACAAAGCATTGCGATATAACTCTCTATTTTTAGATGCTGGTCCTGGGACTTGAACTTGAGCCACAGCTCTACTTCCAGTTTTTTGGTAGCTAATTGGAGATGAGAGTCTCAGGGACTTTCCGATCTAGGCTGTCTTTGAACATCAATTCTTCACATCTCAGCCTCCTGAATAGCTAAGATTACAGGCATGAGCTACCAGTGCCTAGCCAGAGTTTGTTTTTGTGCTGTCCTAAGGCTTGAATTCAGGGTCTAGAGCTAGAGCTCTACCACTTGAACCACAGGGCCATTTCTGACTTTTTCCTGAGTAGTTTATTGGAGATAAAAGTCTCATGAACTTTCCTGCCCAGGCTGGCTTCAAATCGCAATCCTCAGCTCTCAGCCTCTTGAGTAGCTAGGATTATAAGTATAAGCCACCAGTGCCCGGCCAGTTTGCTTTCTAACCAAGACTTTGCTATGTCGTCCTTGTTAAATTTCAATTTGTGATCCTTTGATTCCTGAGGGCTGGGATTACAGGAATGCACCATCATGCTCAGCCTTTTTTTTGTGGGGGTGGGTGGGTCATGGGGTTGAACTCGGTCTGGGTGATATCCCTGAGCTTTTTTGATCAAGGCTAGTGCTCTACCAATTTGAGCCACAGCACCACTTCCAGTTTTCTGGGGGTTAGTTGAAGACAAGAGTCTCACAGACTTTTCCTGCTTAGGCTGGCTTTGAACCTTGATTCTCAGATCTCAGTCTCCTGAGTAGCTAGGATTATCATGCTGGATGCTGGTAAGGCACCAGCATCCAGCATGCCCAGCTTTTTTGTATTCTTTGGGGAATGAAAAAGAAGACTCCTTGTTTAGCTCAAGCTGCTTTGAGTTGAATATATTTGTATTTGCATGGGGGTGTTTATATATGTTTATGTGTGCACAGGCATGCATGTGTTTTGTGCATGTGTTTGTAGACATGTGTTTTTGTATGTGTACATTGTGTATCAACAGGTACATTTGTCTGTATTGCATGTGGGAGTGTGTATGTGTATGCATGCCTATATGTGTGTACATTTGTACGGGGTGCATGTGTATAAAGCTTATGCATGTATGTTTGCACCTATGCATGTCTACAATCATGTATGCATTTGCATGTGGCTGTTGGTGTGTGTGCACACAGCAGTTTAGGGGTTGGATGGGGGCCCAGGGGAGTGACAAGCTCTGGCAGCAGAGTTGGGGGCTGAGGAGGCCCCTTGGCAGGAGCTGGCAGCTGTGCAGGGCTGAGGAGGTGGAGAAAAAAAAGAGGTAGCCCCAGGTTTCTGGTAGGGACCACAGCGTGTTGTGGGAAACAGGGCATAGTCCACAAGACCTGGACGAGCACTATGGGAGGCATCTGAGATTTAGAGGGCCAGGCAGATCAGCTCATGGGAGGAGAGACTCCTCGACTTGACAGGGGAAGGGGCTGAGTGCCAGGGGTAGGAGGCAGGCCGGGGGAAGGGAGTCGGTGGGCCAGCCCTGGGGTATATAGCCTAGCTTAGGGGAAGGGGGCCTGGGAGTAACAGGGTGCAGCCTTCTCTTCGCATTATGTGAGCTGCTCCCCCACCCTGCCCACACTGCCTCTCGGCTTTCATCCCCAGTAGGGGCCTGGGAAGGGGCTGGGAGGAAGAAAGCCTTGGGCTGGGGCCCATGAATGGAGCCCGGGTACACACTGGGCCTCTCCCCTGAATCCTGGCTTGTTCTGGGCTTAATTAGCGAGTAGCTCAGGGGCACTTGCTTTTCTATTCAGGAAAGGGGCACAGTACCATGGAAACAGGGCTGAGTCCCCAGGCAGGCATGGTGTACGAGGGCTGGCTGTCAGGGCTGTGCAGCCTGGCTCCTGGGAGTCATGGGAAGGTGCACCAGCCAACGGCATGAGCGGCCACCCAGAGCAGACAGACCAGCCTGGTCCTCGGCCTTACCCATTTGTATTCTGAACTCAGTGCCCAAGGACCAAAGTCCTTGGTGTCACCTTTTTTCCTAGGTTTCCTGGGACTTGCAGAAATATCCCGCTTAAATCTATCTTGGTCAGGATCATGGAGTTACACAGTTGTTTTTAAATGTTTGTATTCAATTTCTGAGACAGTGTTTTGTACTTTTGCTGGGATCAATCCTGAACTTTTTTTTCTGATCCTGGGGCTTGAACTCAGGACCTGGGCTCTGTCCCAGAGCCTCTCTGTGCTCAAGGCTAGCGCTCTACCACTTGAGCCACAGTGTCACTTCTGGCTTTTTCTGTTTATGTGGTGCTGAGGAATTGAACCCAGGGCTTCATTCATTCTAGGCAAGCACTCTACCACTAATCTATATTCACAGCCCAGCCTTGAACTCTGTCTCTGCCTCCTAAGTAGTTGAAATCACACATCCAACTTTTGTTTTTATTTACTTTTTCTTTCTTTTTTTTTTGGCTGATCATGGGGCCTGAACTCTGGGCCTGGGCGCTGTCCCTCAGCTCTTCAGCTCAAGGTTAGTACTCTACCCCTTGAGCCACAGCACCACTTCTGGCTTTTTTCTTTTTGCTTATGTGGTGCTGAAGAATCGAACCCAGGGCCTCAGGCATGCAAGGCAAGCGCTCTA
>NW_012267284.1:2985754-3002950 GCF_000151885.1 Dipodomys ordii
CCACTACTGGCTTTTTTCTTTTTGCTTATGTGGTGCTGAAGAATCGAACCCAGGGCCTCAGGCATGCAAGGCAAGCGCTCTACCACTGAGCCACCTTCCCAGCCCTTTTATTTACTTTTTGAGACAGAGTCTTGCTACATAGCCCAGGCTAGCCTCGTACTATCAGTTCTTCTGCCTCTATCTTCTAGGTGCTTGGATTATAAAGATGTGCTACAACAGCTGGCTCAGTCTTTTTGTTGTTGCTGCTTTGGGGGCTTGACCTCAGGGCCTGGCTGCTGTCCTGGGCTCTTTTGCTAAAGACTAGCACTTTGGGCCATAGCACCACTTTCAGTTTTCTGGTAGAAGCCTGGATTGGCTTCCAACCTCGATCCTCAGATCTCAGCCTCCTGAGTAGCTAGGATTACAGGCCTGGGCCACTGTTACCTAGCTTGGCCTCAGAGTTTTTAAGAAGGTCCCAGGCTCCTTCCAGACCAAGCAGGGAGAATTCCCTAGGAATGGGCAGGCGTGTCTGTCTGTGCATGTGTGTGGTGTGCAAATTAATATCTTTGTGTATATTTAGACTCCTAGTCTCAAGGCTCCAGGGCAGATTTTACTCCTTCCTCTCCTCCCACCAACTGTAGTGCTTAGGCTGAGCGTCACGAGATCACAGATGGTAGCTGTGAAGACTGTGGCGGCAGCGGGGTTGGTGCAGAAGCATCTGTGGACAGTCTGTGGACAGTGCCTTCTCACAGCTCCGTGTAACTCCTCTCATCTGCAAAACCCAAGTTTCCTTAGGAACCATTTATCAGCTGGACACAGGGTGACTGGGTACAAATGACAGAGCCCATGTGCAAGCCCCTGAGGAGCTCAAACCCTGCCGGGGCCTGGAAGCCAAAGCCCTGGTAGGCAGCTGCGAGGGAGGAAGCCACAGATGCACCTGGCCTGTCCAATTAAGTATTAGAAAACAAAACCCCGAGCCAGGCACTGGTGGCTCACGCCTGTAATCCTAGCTACTCAGGAGGCTGAGATCTGAGGATCATGGTTCAAAGCCAGTCCGGGCAGGAAACTCTGTTGAGACTCTTATCTCCAATAAACCACCAGAAAACTGGAAGTGGCACTGTGGCTTAAGCGGTAGAGCGCTAGCCTTGAGCTGAAGAGCTGAGGGACAGCGCCCAAGCCCGAGTTCAAGACCCACGACTGGACCCAAAAAATAAAAAATAAATGAAAAAGTATTCTAACTAAAAATGTGGACAATGTGGATCCCCTTCTAACTGTATGTCAGACATGTAAAGCAGCCTCTTCCTCACATCTCAGCCACTCCTCCAGCTCTGAGTCAAGAGCTTGACATGTCAGGCTGCATAGGCAAACTTATTGAATGGGTGCTGCCCAACCCTGCCCTGGGCCCAGTGAGGTAGCTGGCACAATGGAGGCAGAGCCAGCAGGCTCCCAGCGCCACAGGGAAATAGCCAGATGGGCCCCATGGCTCCTGTGTAGTCTCCTGCCCTCAGTTTCTGATCCACGTCCTGGGAACCTTCGCAATTAGCCAGGTTAGGGTGGAATTTTTATTTAGACCATGAAGGTTAGAGTGCGCTTCGCAGAAGGTATTTATATCTTCAAAGATGAAGCTCAGCTCAGTGTATTATGTTGGTAGATCGGAGCCAGGTCTTTTTTTTTTTTTTTTGAAGTGGGATTTTAATCTTTTTGCAAGGAAGGTTTTGGTCTATCTGCTGGATAGAAGTCTCAGTCCTCATTTCCTTTGTCAGGAGACAAAAATAGATATTCATCAGACAGAAGGCAGCCAGCACCTGCACTCAGGGTCATTTGAATCTGGTCCCTCCCGAGTCCACAGACCCAGCCAACAAGCTCCCACTGTCACGCCATTCCAGCTAAACGCCAGGGGCCAGGCTCAGGGAATCTAGCTGTTTGTTTCTGCTCTGCCAGCTAACCTTTTTAAAGTTTTGTACAGTCCAGGGGCTTGAACCTAGGGCATAAGCAGTGTCCTTTAGCTTTTTTTTTTTTTTTCCCCACTGCCCTACCACTTTCGAGCCACAGCTCCACTTACGGCTTCTTGGTGGTTAATTGGAGAGAAGTTCGCAGACTTTCCTGCCCAGGCTGGCTTTGAGCTATCTATGGTTCCTTAGATCTCAGCCTCCTGAGTACCTAGGATTAGGAAGTGGCGCTGTGGCTCAAGCGGTAGAGTACTCGCCTTGAGCTGAAGAGTGCAAGGACAGCGCCCAAGCCCAGAGTTCAAGCCCCACGACAAAAAAAAAAAAATCTGAGTACTTAGAATTACAGGTGTGAGCCACTGGTGACTGCCTCTGGAAGGTTGTTCTAAAATAGACTGCCTACCCAGCTTGTAGCAGGCAGTTTTGCTCCAGCTCTTTTAAGTTCAAGGGCACATTAGCTCCCACCAGAGGTGTACACACTTGGACCTACTTTGGCCCTTACTCTGAGGTCCAGGCGTCTCCTGGACTCTGCTCCTGAGCTCCCTCAAGGCTGTCAGTCTTGCCGCCTCTAGAGGCTCCACCCCAGGCCTTCCCCCACCCACAGGTCCCCATGCTGTGAACTGCACCCCCACAATTTAAACTCCTGGTTCCCTGGCCTGCTCCCACTGAAGCCAGCAGTAGTGGCCTGCCCCCCAGGCCCTGGAGATACTCCCAGTAACCGGGCATGGATGACCCCCAGCACTGGTCATCAACTGAAGTACAGGCTTGAGGTACGGTCATTTATTGAGGTAGCTTCAGGATGGAATGTTTGCATAGGTAACAGCACTGGGCCAGAGACAGCCAGGGACATGTACATATTTACAGTTCTGGGGAAAACTCAAGCCTTGGGCCATGCCTGACCTTCTCCTTCTGCACTGGATCAGGTACCGACAGGTCAGGTCATAGGTCCAGGGCCAAACCTGACCTCTTCCTCCCTCTACCCTGGGCCAGACACCTAGTCAGGCTGCAGGACCTAGAGACGTGCAGACTTGCCTAAGGCCTAAGCCCTGCCCTGAGCCCCCTCTCCGGAAGCGGAAGAGTGCGAATCTGCCTGAGCAAGGGTGTCCTGAGGTTAAACTTCCCCTGGCTTTGTCACCCATAGCTTAGGGCAGAGTGGCTGTGACAGAGCCGAGGCCCCTCCAGCAGCGCTAGACACTGCAGCGCCACCATGTCACCCTCTAGTGCTTTTAAGGGTGGCATGGGCGCGCCTTTCAGCTGTGCCTGGGCCCATCCCAGGGCACAGCTGGGCAGTTGGACCTCCCCCTTCCTGGCCTCCCTCCCTGAGGCTCCCATTCCCAAATAGCCAGGGGCACCCATCCAAGGGGCCAGAGGAGTCCAGTGTGCCCTAAGTTGTCCCGAGAGGCTTGTCAGCCTCTGTGGAGCCTCTGGAGAGCTCTGTGGGGACTGGGCCACAGGGCCTGGGCTATATGTGCGGCTGCTCAGCCTTGAGCATATCTGAGTCCTCCCCTTTTCTCCCTGGCTGATGTCAGGACTGAAGCTCTGGGCTCCTCATAGGAGCTGCTGGCTTCTGAAGGTCCAGGTGGTGTGGCATTAGCCTAGGATACAGGAGCTGTCCCTAGGCAACGGCCACCTCTTGGCCCTGCCTTCCTGTAGGGTGACCCCCTCCCCCCCACTGCTGATCTCGCAGTCACAGTGATGCTCTGTATTCTTGTAGTGTTCGCCCACCATGGCAGGTCCCACCCACAATCCTGCCTACAAAGGGCAGTGCCCACAGGGAGGGGGTGGCAAGGAGCTCATCTGGGGACATGTGTGTGTGTGTGTGTGTGTGTGTGTGGCTTTGCCTAGCCTGTGAAGTGGGCTTGCTGCGGCAGGAGTGATGAGTAGAGAGGCAGGGGTGGGGGAGGGGTGGGGAGTTCCACTCACTCCCCTAAAAGCATTTGTCTGCTGGGAGAGGTCAGAGGTCCTGGCTAGTGATGCTATTACAGCATTGGCTGGGATAATGATGCTCCTCCCGGGTCACACAGGTCAAGGGCAGGTAGAAAAGTGCTGCCTGACTGGTCTTTGCAGGACGCCCTGCGGCTCCGGATTCTGGGACAAAGTTCTGAACTGCAGCCAGAGTGGAGTGAGGTGGGAGGTGGCCACCGGGCCTTCTCCACAGAAAGGCAGTACTGGCAGGGACCCTCAAAGGGAGAATAGAATGGCAGGAGCGCGCTGAGGTGCGGCTGCGGGTGGGACGCAGGCTGTTCTGTCTCTCCAGTGCCAGCTTCCCCAGAGCACGCCTTGTCCTTTGCCCCTGGCCTGTCCTGGCAGCCCTTGGCCTGGAGACAGGAGCTGGGGCCTAGAAGGGGGAGGAGTTATTCTTCATGGGCAGAGAGGGCGCGATGATGATGTCATCATCAGAGTCAGAGGTGCTGTCGTCCACAGGCAGGGGTGAGGTGGGCTGTGGGTCTGGAGGAAAGGGCTCGGCTGAAATGAACCAGAGTGGGAGGGGTTAGCAAGCAGTCAAGGGGCCATCCCCAGTTCCCCCGGCCCCCAAGGCAAGAGTGCAGCCCCACCTGAGGCAGCAGTTGAAGGCAGGGTCTGGAGGCCTGCTTACATCCCCACAAGGCCCCGCTGCTCTCCCCGAGCTCTGAGGAGCTGGGCCATTCCCTGAGATCAGAACACTTGCAGAGGGATGTGGATGACAAGAGGCAAGGGCCGCGTGCTGGAGGCGTGGCCTTGAGGCTACCAGCCAGGGACAGCTGAGGGTTCGTCCCTGGATGCCACTTCTCCACACCAGCTCCTTTCTAGGATGGGGACAGGCAACAGGAATGCCACCCTCGATGGCAATGGAGAAAGGAAGGGAGAAGGAAGGGCAGGAGTTCCACAGCCAAGAGCCTCACTCTTGCCAGCCTTCCCTGGCTCACACCTATCATCTGAGCTACTTGGGAGGCTGGGATTGTTAGGATCAAGATTTGAGGCCAGCCTGGACAGAAAAAAATGTCCTCAATGGAGGGATGGACCATTTGCTCTCCTTGCTGCTGGCCTGCACCAGGCCAGAAAATGCTAACTCTCAAAAATAACAAGCAAAAGCCAGAAATGGAGCTGGGCACTGGTGACTCAGTCTGTAATCCTAGCTACTCAGGAGGCTGAGATCTGAGGATAATAGTTCAAAGCCTGCCTGGGCAGGAAAGTCTGTGAGACTCATCTCCAGTTAACCACCAGAAAACCAGAAGTGGCCCTGTGGCTCCAGTGGTAGAGTGATAGTCTTAACTGAAGAGCTCAGGGACAGGACCCAGATCCAGAGTTCAAGTGCTAAGAATACTTACTTTCTTCTTCTAGAGGGGGTAAAAAAGTTGCTGGATATTATTGCCTCAAGCCTGCAATCCTAGCTGCTCAGGAGGCTGAGATATGAGGGTCACATTTCAAAGCCAGGGCAGGAAAATCCATGACTTATCTCCAATAAACCACCAAAAATCCATAAGTGGATCTGTGACTCAAGTCATTTAGTGCTGTCCTTGAGCAAAACAGCTCAGGGGTAGCACCCAGGCCCTAAGTTTAAGCCCTAAGACTGGCATACAAAAAAAAAAAGCTGGCAGTAGAAGCATGGTTCAAGTGGTAGAATGCCAGCCCTAAGTGAAAAAGCTAAGGGACAGCATTCAGGCTCTGAGTTCAAGCCCCAGCACTAGCATAAAAGAAACAAAACAAAAACCATAACCAATCCAGTGCTAATGCCTGGCACCAGGCATTATTAGAGGTAGCAGTGGCTCATGTCTGTGATTCTAACTACTCAGGAGGCTGAGACCTGTAGTATTGTGGTTTGAAGACAGCCTGAGTAGAAAAGTTCACTAGAATCCATCTGCAGAATAACCTCAGAAAGCAGGGCTGAGCTGGATATTGGTGGCTCACACCTGTTACTCCTAGCTACTCTGGAGACTAAGATCTGAGGATTGCAGTTTGAGGCCAACCTGGGCAGGAAATTCTGTAAGTCTCTTATCTCCAATAAGACAGAAAACCAGAAGTGGAACTGTGGCTCAAAAAGGTAGAGTAATAACCTTGAATGAAAATGCTCAAGTACAGCACCCAGGCCCTGAGTTCAAGCCTCACAACTGATCAAAAAAAGCATGGTTGGAGGCATAGCTCAAATAGAATGACAACTGAGCAAGTATAAGGCCCAAGTACTGACCCCCTCAAAAAACCATAATTGTCTGGGTGCTGGTGGCTCACGCCTGTAATCCTAGCTACTCAGGAGGCTGAGATCTGAGGATCACGGTTCAAAGCCAGCCCAGGCAGGAAAGTCCTTGAGATTCTTTTTTTTTTTGGGTCCGGTTGTGGGGCCTGAACTCTGGGCCTGGGCGCTGTCCCTCAGCTCTTCAGCTCAAGGCTAGCACTCTACCACTTGAGCCATAGTGCCACTTCCAGCTTTTTTCTTTTTGCTTATGTGGTACTGAGGAATCAAACCCAGGGCCTCATGCATGCAAGGCAAGCACTCTACCACTGAGCCACCTTCCCAGCCCTGAGATTCTTATCTCCAGTAAACCACCAGAAAACTGGAAGTTACACTGTGGCACAAATGGTAGAGTACTAGTCTTGAGCTGAAGAACTGAATGACAGCACTCAGGTCCAGAGTTCAAGCCCCACGACCAAAAAAACAAAAACCAAAAACCAAAACCACATAATTAGCTCTCCAGGCATGGTGACCACTGCCTTGGACAGTTTAGGCAGAAGGATGGTGCATTTGAGGCCAGACTGGGCTACACCACTGCACTGTCTCCAAACCTCACCACCAGAGGGGGCCCAGAGAAGGGCGTGGTTTACACTCTGCAAATAGGCTTGTGACTTCCGTGTCTGACCTGGACGTCTGCCATGTCTGAGCTGGTACCTGCGGTTGGGTGGCTGAATCTACCATTTTAAGGTCATGAAAGGGCAACATACACAGACACTTCAGTCCTGTCCAAATACTCTAAAGGTCACCAGACAGCGGGTCTGGTGAGATCAGAATAAACCAGGACTTTGGAGAACAGCCTTCTGGGTACTGAGGGCTCTGATGTCTGCTGGGTTTCGTTTCCTGAGCTTTGCAGATGGGGATTTGAAGATAGTACCAAAGTTCAGTGTTTACTAGTTCTGACAAAGTTAGAAAAGCAATGGCTTGGGGGTGGGGGAAAGGAGGATAAAATGCTATTTCAAACATGATGTCCAGGCTAGTACCAGTGGCTCACACTTGTAATGCTATTCAGGAAACTGAGCCCTGGAGGATTGAGGGTTTTTTGTTTTTGTTTTGGCTTTTTGTTGTTGTTGTTGAGGCTTGAACTTCAGGCCTGGGCACTGTCCCTCAGCTCTTTAGCTCAAGGCTAGTAGTGTTCTACCACATGAGCCACAACACCACTTCCAGTTTTCTGGTGGTTTATTGGTGATAAAGAGTTTCACAGACTTTCCTGCCTGGGCTGGCTTTGAACCACAATCCTCAGATCTCAGCTTCCTGAGTAGCTAGGATTACAAGCGTGAGCCACTGGTGCCCAGTTTTAAGTTTTTTTTTTTTCTGTTGTTTTTTTTTTTTAAACTGTATTGTTTTTGTCTTTTTAGCACTAGGGATCGAACCCAGGACGTTGCACTTGTTAGGCAAGCACTCTGCCACTGAGCTACATCCCAGTCAGAGGACTGAGGTTTGAAGCTAGCCAGAGTAGAAAAGTCTGTGAGACTGCATCTCCAAGTAACCAGCAAAAAATCTGGACTGGAGGTATGGCTCCGGAGGTCGAGCACCAGCCTTGAGCAAAAGAAGCCTCTAGAAAGTGCTAGGCCCTGAGTTCAAGCCCTGGTATGGGACAAACCAACAATCACAACTAAACATGGTGTCTGGCCTGGGAAGGTCTCCAGGATGGGCTCCTACAGGTAGGATCAGGGAATGCCCGAGGCACAGAGAGGCCTGGCCAGGCTGCGGGCACGAAGGATGGGGTAGGTCACAGCTTTATCCTCACTGTGGGACCTTTTGCCCTCAGAGAACAGGGTAACTCAATGTGGAAGAAATAGTTGTACTGTCAAAGTTTGTAGAATTCACGAACTTTACAGACCAAGATAATGACATTTTGCCTTGTGAAGGTTAAAATGTGTTTATAACTTTAAGTATCACTGTCCTACAATACTGTGAAATTTATGTAATCATTTAATCTCAATAAAAATTATTAACAGAGAGAACAGGGTAAACGCTGGAGATAGTGCAAACTCCTTACCAGAGAGCAGCTGTGGGCCTGGCGTCTCCCCGGACCTGGGCTGGGGTTCATCCTCTGTGGTCTCCTCACTGCTCATTTCGCTCTGCTCCTTATCTGGGGGACACACAAATGGGGCCTCGTTCTGCACATGTCACTTCCCCCCTGGTCACCATTCATGGTGCAGGTCTTCTCTGCCCTTGCCTCTCCTTTACTGCTACTGCAGGACATGTCTCTGTCTAATGATGCCCCAAGTCTCAGGACCACAGAATTGGAGGCGGGGAAGTGACGCTGAGGCCATCTAATCTGCTCCCACTGTGCTGGGGTACAGAGTTGCCAGAGAAGTGGGGTGAGGTGAGGCACATGCCTCAGGGCCGGCCCAGGGCTTCAATGAGCTCCAGGATTCATTTGTTCTGCCAGCCAGAGAAGGAACAGGGCTTTGCTGGCAGCTGAGCGAGATCCCCATCAGGGCCTGGGCCTGTGTGCAGCTCTAGGAGCTCCACGCAGCTCCAGCACCAGAAGGTGCTGCTGGGCTTGAGGAGTGGCTGAGCATGGGGCAGCCCCAGGCGTCTGGAAGGGAACCATGCTTTGGGTTTGAACCTTGGAGGGCTAGCAGCCCCCTACCCCCAGAGTGGAAATGGTGCATTACCAGGAGAAACCTGGAAGGAGGGCAGGGAGGTAGCCTCTGAGAGTGTGGCCTGGTCAGCTTTCCTTGGAGACACGGTAGTGGCTGTCCCTTTGCTGGTGGCACTGGAAGAGACAAGGCCTTGGCTGACTTGGGCAGCGCTCACTGATCTGCCAAGGCAGTGGCCTGCATAGATGGCCCCGCCCCAGTCCTTACCCACCGGAGCACTCACCTGTACCTGTCCCTGGCCAGGTGCCCCCGGAGGGCGGACTGGATGATGGTGATAGCCTCCTCTTGGCCTGGGCTAGCCTCAGTCTGAGGGGTGGGGCTCGGGACTCGGGGCTCCGGAGGGTGCTGCATGCAACGACAACAGGAGAGAGGCCCTGTGGCACCCTTGCTGGCCCCAGGGGTGGCGCCTCTCCAGGTGACCCTTCACTGCTTGCTTGACTCAGCAACCTCCAGACTCTAGGGAACTCTGGAGGATTTGAGACAGGGTCTTGCTATGCAGCCCGGGCTCCCAGTCTCAGCCTCCCAGTGCTGGGATTATAGGCATGAACCTCCCTGCCTGGCTGGGAGATTTTACAATATACATCTCATCTTCATGAGTTATGATGGGATGACGTGGGGAACATGATTCTTTATTTTTGGCAGGTTTTTCTTGTGAGGTAGATGTGCCTCTTCAGCCCTCAGAGCATGCAGGCCTCCAAGGTTAAGCTCATCAACCCACCCAGAAGTGCCTCTGCTGGGTTTGCCCAGGGCCACTGGCTGCATCCAGCCCCGATGGTTACCTGGTCCTGCACGTCTGGCACGGGGGGCGATATGGAATCGTGTGTGTGTCTGGAGAGCAGCCTGGCCCGCGCAAGGTGTCCCCTGAAAGCCACCTGCAGCGCTACGGTCGCCTGGTGGGAGAGGACAAGCCTTGTGTAAATTCCCTGCAAGACGGGCAGGAAGAGACTGAGGGAGATGAGCTGATGTAGAAATGTGTGTGTGTGGGGGGGGGGAGTGTCTAACCTCCTGTGGAGGAGGTACTGGGGGAGTGGTGGTCACAGGAGGCCCCAGTACAGGTGCTCACATACCTGCTTGGACGGTGGTATCTGCACTGTACCCGAGGGCTTTCTCACTCCTCCACCCGCTGTCCAGCCCAGGCCCCCTGGGCTCTCGCCTCAGGCCCCAGGGGCACAGGCTGCAGGCGATGGGCAATCCTGAGGGGTTATTTGTCCCCTCATCCTAGCCTTGGTAGCTTTTTTGAAAAATAAGCCCCCAAGGCCCCAGGTTGCTGCTCTGTGCTTTGGGCAACTGCTGCCAAACGCCTGCATCCACTGCCATAGTGACACAGGAGAGGAAAAGCATGCATGTGGTCCAGAGGTTCAGCTACTTCTGTTACAGCCATCACAAAGACATTTGCCTTCTCCCAAGAAACCAGCAGCCCAGAACAGTGGCTCACCCCACTAATCTCAGTTCTTAGGGGATAGAGGTTCTCTATAGTTTAAAATTTACATGTTTTCCCAAAGCAAAGTCTCACTTTGTAGCTCAGGCTGGCCTCAAATCCTCTCAATCCTCTGGTCTCTCAAGTGCCAGGGAAGTTTTTTTGTTTGTTTGGAAGAACTGGAGATTGAACTCAGAGACTTGAGTTCCACTGCTTGAGCCACTCCTCCAGCCCAAAGGTATTTTCAACATGCTAACAAGTGCATTAGGCTCTCCACTGTAACTTTCTTAGCGGGTACAGCGCAGGGGGTCTGGGCTAGAATGCTGCCCCCACATCACCCTACACAGAACCGCATTCCCGGTCCATGGAGATGGCACACGAGTGGCGGCTGTCATTCAGGTGTTTCCAAGGCTCCTCTCGTGGCTGGGTCACTCCCACCGTGTGGACAGACACACTTATCCCTTTACCAGGCTTTGCCTCCACCTCCTCATAGGTACAACTGCTGCCAGCAGAGGTCAAGTTCAAAGTTTCTTGCCATGCTGCTCCCAGCACTTACCCAGGTCTGGCTTCCCGAGGATGGGCAGAGCCCCAGCTGCATCTTTCACACTGCCAGGGCTTACTACTGACCAGGCTGTGTGTTCTTTTGTTTGGAGACACATCTCACTGGCCTGCCACTCCCGATCCTCCTTCCTAGGCCTCCCAAGTGCTGGGACTACAGGCCTGCCCCACCGCACCTGGCTGGGTATTGTTATTTTTAATTGTGGGCATCCTGAGAGAAGTGACAGCTGGCTGTAGCTGGTCTCCCAGCGGCGCCTGCCTCACTGAAGTCAGTGATGAGCAGTATGTGTGCGGCTCAGACTGGAGAGATCATGGCAACGGCATGGAGCTGGAGGCCATGGAAGTGGAAGAAGCTACTCTGTATCATGTGGCGTGTACTTTTCTTCAGCCATGTTTGTTGGGGGTGGAAACAGAGAGGGCAGCATGGGACTCACCAAGGAAGGTGCCGGGCAGGAGTGCCTGAGAAGGACAAGGAAGGGGATGCAGCAGGTGTGGTGGGGCTATGTGTGCTGGTATCTGACATGGCCACCAGCCTGCAAGTACAAGGAGGGGACCCCAGGGTGCTGGAGAGGGGCCGAGGGTGACACACTTCTGCAGGGGGCCGGGTTGACCCTGAGGGGCTGAGGCTGAGTATGGGCGCTGATGGTTGCCTCTTGGCCTCAACTCTGGCTGTTCTTCCTGCAGCCTGAGGTGCAGCCGCCGCACCCACCCATCTGGAAGGGCCCCTGCTGCTCCTCCTCACAAGCCCCCAGCACTGAGGGAATGAGCCACTAGCTGGATGGGCACCGAGTCTGGAGCAGGAGATGTTGCGCCCTAGTCAACAGCTTCAGGCCCTGGCTGTTCTTTAGAGCCCAGAACCTGAAGGGGTAGTGGGTGGAGCAGCAGTGTGGAGCCCCGAGGCTGGCCTTCCTCTCAGGGATGGAGATGGTAGTCTTGGCTGTGGCCAGATGCTGACACATGGTGTCGAGAGAGGCCTTGTCCATGTGAAGGAGATAAAGCTTCCAGTCTAGGGGCAGCTCAGAACCACACTGGCTCCTGTCCCCTCCTTTCATGTCCCAGTCTGCTGCAATGGTCCCCTCAGACCCAGTCAACGTGGACTTGCTGCCCACGAGGCCGATTCCCTCTCCAGGCCACCTGAGTTCTCCGGGCTTTGACAGGCGTTGGGGACCCTGTGGCCCTTGGCTGGGCTGATGAGGGGTGAGGTGTGCTGAGAGAATAAATAACTGATTTTTTTTTCTTTTTTTTTTGGCAGAACTGGGGTTTGAACTCAGAGCCTCGGCTCGACAGGCAGGCACTCTATTGTGGAACCATGCCCTCAGTCCTCTTTGCTTTTTAGCTTGTTTTAGAGAAAAGATTCTTGTGCTTTTGCCTGGGGTGGCTTTGGGCCCTGCTTGTCCTACTTCTGCTTCTGTTTGTTTGGCACTTTGGCTATTTGATGTTTCTACTACTTATATATTTTAAACATAATGTCAGGGTTTGATTTCACAAATATCAGGACTAGGTCTGTCAGTATCTCTCAGTGATTTCTCTTCAAAGAAAAAACACATCATCTGAAATTGGTAAAAATAATTCTGCTTACCTCATCCAGAATAACTTTTCTTCTCTGAAACAGATTAAAAAAAAAAGTTAGCAAGGGTAAGATGAGTTCCTTCACCCAGTTCACCCAAAACCAAGTTGCCCAGGGGTGAGAGGGGGGCAGTGGTGGGAAGCAGGAGGGAGGAGCTGTAAAACAAGGCCGTGCAAGCCACCAGGGCTGCAGAAGGGCATGTGGCCATGCAGATGTGACAAGGAACCGTGACTACAATGCATTTTAGAAGAATGAATAATTACTGAACCACTGGGGCCCGCTGGAGGCAACATCACCACAACTCCTTCCCCTGCAGGCCTTGTTTCCAGTATGGAAGGCAAAGATGGCGTCTGGTTAGGGCTACCTGAGCTGTGGGCCAGGCTGCTGTGGGGGAACTGCTGGAGCCAGGGGCACTCACCTGCTGCTGGTGGGCCTTCCACCAGGCCTGCAGGGTCCTGGCAGCGACCTCTCTCCTGTCAGAGCAGGGGCTGGGAATGGGGTCAGGGCCCAGGGACTCAGGGCAGCCCTCCTGCCCCTCCTCGCTGCAAGAATCCAGCTCTAAGTCAGGGTGCGAGTGCTCGCTGCAAGGTGAGGGCGAGAGGAGCAACTCGGGGTCCTGCAGGAAATGGAGGGGGTATGGGCTGCTGCACACAGATGCCTATCAGCCTTCAGGCAGGATATTGCCTGGCAGGCCACCTTGCTCCACTCATCAGATGAGACTAGGAATACATGTGCTGCATCTTTATTACACCTCTAGATCTAAACACACAACTCCAGGAGGAGGCACTGAGGAGGATGTGGTCCCAGTAGGAAGTCTGTCCACAGAACAGCCACAAACCATCTTGCAACAGCATAGCTATAGTCCCAGCTACTGGGGGGAGGGGGACAAACTGAGAAGATGGCTATTTGAGGACAGCTGGGACAAAAAGTCTGCAAGATCCCATCTCAATAAATGAGCTGGGTATGATGGATTATACCTGCAATGCCAGGTACTAAGAAGGCAGGGGCTGGGAGGATCATGGTTTGAGGCCATTTGGGCAATACTTAGCGATACTCCACCACGACCAACAGGCTAGGCATGGTGGAGCATAACTATAATCTCAGCTGCTTGAAGCCATAGGCAGGGGGATCTCATCCCAAGCTGGGCAGGACAAAAATGTGAGACCCTATCTGAAAAATAAGCAAGAGGGGCTGGGGGCATGACTCCAGTGCTAGAGTGCCTGCCTAGCAAGTGTGAGGTTCTTGGTTCAATCCCCACTATTGAAAAAAAATTGTGTTGGTATGCATATGAATCCCATGAGGCAACTGTTAAGAAATGTCTCAACCCACAACTCATCATTCACACGTGATACGGAGCGCTAACCACCTCCAATACTCCCAGCTAAGCCCACTCCCCCTTTTGAAGATGGAATTGTGTGTGTGTGTGTCTGTGTGTGCACACGCGTGTGCATGCGCACGCCAGTCCTGATGCTTGAACTCAGGGCCTGGGTGCTGTCCCTGACCTTCTTTGCTCAAGGCTGGCATTTTACCACTTGAGCCACAGTGTCACTTCCAGCTTTTTCTGAGTAGTATTATAGACAAGAATCTCATGGACTTCACTACATGGCTGGCTTTGAACTGCAATCCTCAGAACTCAGCCTCTTGAGTAGCTAGGATTATAGGTGTTGAGTCCTGGTGCCCAGCTTGGAAATAGGTTGTTTTGTTTTGCCAGTCCTGGGGCTTGAATTCAGGGCCTGGATGCTGTCCCTGAGCTTCTTCTGCTCAAGACTAGCGTTCTACCACTTAAGCCACAGCGCCACTTCTGGCTTTTTCTGTTTATGTGGTACTGAGAAATCAAACCTATCACTAAGCCATTTTCCTAGCCCTTCTAGACATATTTCTAAGTATAAATTTAAAAAATATAAAGGGGTTGGGTGTGGTGGTACATGTCTGTAATCCTAACCCTTGAGAGGCTGAGGCAGGAGGATCCCATATTGAGTTTTTATTTTGTATGTACACGTGTACACACACTCGAGTGCATGTAATGGGCTAAGGAGGTCAGCACACAGGACAGGGTCACACAGTCTATGTGGAAGGACACCTCCCTTGGTGGGTTCCTTGTCCAGTTAGCAGACAGGAAAGGAACCATCCCTTGTGTCTTCATTTTTTTTTTTTTGTCAGTCATAAAAGCAGGCAGGAAAACCTGCGGCTGTCTCCTTGTGAACAGTCATGGTGGGAGTGGTATGCGAACAGTCCCCTTCCAGGCCACGCTTCCCACCAGCTGCAGGTGGAGGATGAGGGACAGGACCTTGGGTGGCCAGTTTCCAAATGTACAACAGTGACAGGTCACTAAGCCCTGTCACCACCCAGATCCTTCGAGCACCTAGCTGTGGCTTTCCCCAGTGCCCAAAGTGATCAGACCCCAGAGGGGACATTCCACCCCACCTGCCACACAGAATGAACGGCAGAGGGAAGTAGGGATCTCCCCCACACTTGCCTGTCCTGGGGCTGTGACCCTGGGGGCAAACACATGTGCAGGGAACATCGAAGGTGGAAGCGGGGCTGGGAATGTGATTCAAGGTCCTTTAGGTCATTCCCCAAAGCACTGGAAAAACCAGCAGCAACATCTGAGAATGCTTTTCAGAAAAGACAGGCAGGAGACCCCCATCGGCAGCCTTGCCCTGCCAGCAGGGGGTGCCAAGACCAGACACTGCAACATGGGAGAAAGGGCACAGGTGGGGCTCTTGAAACCTCTCCCTGTGCCTCCCTGTCACCTGCAGCACTGTGATTTGTCTGGCTTGTAACTGAGAATGTCAACCTGCTTTTAAGGCCCCAGGCAAACTAGGAACCAGCACTGGAAGAAATCAGTCCAGATGGAAACCAAACCAAACCACACCAAACGAAACCAAGCCAAACCCTATCTACCTTGTTCAATAAGGAGCAGGTCCCTGGACCTCAGCCATCCACCTGGAGCCCAAGGATTATTTCCTAACCATCAGACCACCTGCTGCAAAGACCTGAAGCTTCTGGATGACAGTACAAGGGGAGGGGGCGGTTCCTCCTAGACCACGCTGTGCTTTTCTTTCTTTGGTTTTGGGTGGTGCTGGGGGTTGAAACCAGGGACTCATGCATGCTAGGCAAGTACTCTAACATATAGCTCCACATATCCGGCTTTTGTTTTTATGAGACAAGGTCTCACTGTTGTAGTCCAGGCTGACCTTGAATTTGAGCTCCTCCTGCCTCAGCCTCCAGAGGCCAGGATTACAGGTAGGGACATCCACACCTAGCCTACAGGACTTATCACATACCATATGAACCATGTGATGAGCTTAACATCTGGTCTTGATTTTTGCATATGCAGATGTCAGCTGATACTTGCTACCTAGATGGTTGTCATGTACAACTCCCACACTCCATCCAGCTCCAGGACCAGCAGGCAGGTGTGAGACCCACTCCTCCAGGTTGGGTACAAGGGCCTCCCTTCCTGTGCCTGTTACAGAGCCGGGCAGCCTGAGAGGGCAATTCTCTGGCCATCAGCTGACCCAAGACTATAACCTTGGCCTCTACATGTACTGCTCAGTTTCAGAAATCCATCATGAAGGTCACATGATGGTCAGGAGAACAGGGAGCATGGGACACTGGCTAGGAGCAACCCCAGCTGAGCAGAGACAAAACAACAGACACTACCTCAGTGACCAGGTCCACGGGAGCCAAGTCCACAGGAGCTGCATCCACTGAAGTGACATCCTCAGGAGTCAGGACTATGGAAGCTTCATCCATGGGAGACAGGTCCACAGGAGACAGGTCCACGGGAGACAGGTCCACGGGAGACAGGTCCACGGGAGACAGGTCAATAGGAACCTCACCCATGGAAGCCACGTCCATGGGAGCCACGTCCAGTGGAACATGTGTCTCTTCTCTCTTAGTTTCTTCTAGCTCTTGACACTTCCTGGTCAGCGTTTGAATCTCCTCTCTGCAGTGGGAAGGGCATAGAGGGTATCTTAGTTGTCACTGGAGGAGCAATGGCTGGCCATCACACAACAGGACAGGCTGCAGAGAGCAGGTGGCCACCTCCATAGCAGAGATAGCAGAGACCCTTCCACAAAGCAGTGCTTTCCGCCATCTCCATGGGGCTGTCAGCCCAGCTGAGGGCCTCCAGAAACACCATCAGAACTCACCGCACGAATAATGGATTAGAAGGTATCATACATGATTTTTCCTTTTGGTGCTGGGATGGAACCCAAACCCTCTCATATGCTCAGCACATTCTTGACCACTGAGCTAGCTACACATGGCTAAGCTTCTTGGGGGGTGCTTTTTGTTTTTTGTGTTATACTAGAGCTTGAACTCCGGGCCTCCTATTTACAAGCATAGTACCAGTTAAAAGAAACCCTTACCTATTGGGGACTCCCTTCTCAGCAGTGGCCCCTTGTGCCCGGCCCACACTGTTGCCCTGCTCCTCTAAGGAGCTGCATCCTCTGGTGGTTTGTGGCCCCCTTCCCGTGCTCCTGGCTCCCCTACCATGCAGGCAACCTATACTCTGGCTCTGGAGACCAGCGCTCCTCTGCAGGAGGTGGGAGACACAAAAGGACACATCTGGGGACACAGTGAGGACACAGCGGAACACAGCGTGGGACACAGCGAGGACACAGCTGGACACAGCGGGACCCAGCGGGACCCAGCGGGGACCCAGCGGGGACCCAGCGGGACACAGCGGGACACAGCATTGGTTGCAGCGGGACACAGCGGGGGGACAGAGCGGGACACAGCATTGGTTGCAGCGGGACACAGCGGAGGACAGAGCGGGACACAGCGGGGAACACAGAAGGGGACACAGTGGGACACAGCGGGGTACACAGCTGGACCCAGCAGGGGACACAGCGGGACACAGCGGCAACACAGAGGGAAACAGAGGAACACAGCGAGGACAACGC
>NW_012267284.1:3003859-3023536 GCF_000151885.1 Dipodomys ordii
GGACACAGCGGGACATAGCAGGGAAACAGCGGGACACAACGGGGGACACAGCGGGACACAGCTGTGTTCTGCTGTGTCCTCGCTGTGTCCCCCGATGTGTCCCTTTGTGTCCCCCTCTGTGTCCCGCTGTGTCCCGCTGTGTCCCACTTTGTCCCTCTGGGTACTGCTATGTCCTCAGCTGTGTCCCGCTGTGTCTCCGCTGTGTCCCCCGTGTCCCGCTGTGATCCGCTGTGTCCCCCGCTGTGTCCTCGCTGTGTCCCGCTGTTTCCTCGCTGTGTCCCCCGCTGTGTCCCATTGTGTCCTCGCTGTGTCCCCCCGCTATGTCCCGCTGCGTCCCCCGCTGTGTCACGCTGTGTCCCCTGCTGTGTCCCGCGCTGTGTCCCCCGCTGTGTCCCATTTTGTCCACTGATGTGTCCCGCTGTGTCCCCCGCTGAGTCCCCTCTGTGTCCCCGCTGTGTCCCACTGTGTCCTGGGGTTTGGAGTTTTACTCAAAAGGCAAAAGAACACTGGTGCAAGCACCCAGGAAGAGGTGTGCCTCTGTGCGCTGAGACTCCAGGGGCAGGGGTGTCCCGCCAGACAGGAAGGTGCAAGTGCGCCAGTCCTTGCCCAAGATGCAGCCACTTACTGCAGAGCCTGCTCACGTTCCCATTGCTTCTGCTCCTCCTTCCTGGCCTTCTCTAGCTCCTGCTCCAGGCTGGCCTTCGTGTGCAGCAGCTGCTTCACTTCCACCCTGAAGGCACAAAACCAGGTTCCCATGGTTGCCTGCAGAGCCCAGGAGCCCCAGTGCCTGATGGCTGTGCTTCCTCAGCAGAGCAGCACAGACCTCAGCTGCACATGGAGACCCAGGCCCCCTGGTAAATGAGCTAGACACTCCTCAAGTGTGGAGAAGAGTCCTGTCTGTCACGAAGGAAGGGATCCCTAAATGGTGGCTTCATAGATGCTGTCAGAAGTGATGTGCTTCATTAAGAACCCCCTCAGGGGCTGGGAAGGTGGCTCAGTGGTGGAGTGCTTGCCTTGCATGCATGAGTCCCTGGGTTTGATTCTTCAGCACCACATAAGCAGAAAAACCTAGAAGTGGTGCCTTTCTAATCTGAGATCACTCTGCCTCAGATCTCACTCGCCACACAAATTTCTCTCTAGGAAACAGGGCAGTCAGCCCACTGGGAGACAGGTGTGGTCCACCCCATGACATGAGAGGTGGAGGCCTGCCCGGGACAAGGGCACAGGCACCTACTCGAACTCCAGCAGCTGTCCCCGCAGCCAGCTGCGCTCCTGCCGCAGCTCTCGCATGGCCTCCTGCAGGGGCTCCGGCTCCTCCGATGGTGGTGGTGGCTGCGGTGGAGGCGGTGGTGGAGCTTTTGGTAGCTTGTGCACAGACGTGCTAGACGTGGACGGGGGCAGAGGATTCAGCCTCGCCAGCTCTGTGGTTGGGAGCTTTACACCCTCTTGCGAACTCAGTTTCTGGAGGCAACATAGACATTTGTGAACATTATTACCACTTGGGAAAGCCAGATGATGATGAGCCATGGAGAACACTTTGTTCATGGACCATGAGCCACACGTACAAGGCTCCAGTATGTGGAAGTGTGACTGTGGGACCCGGGATCGGAGGGGGACAGCTGAGGGGCTGGGGGAAGGGGTGGCCTCGGAGCCTCTGGGCAGCAGCAAAAAGGGCAGGAGGCAGGTGAGAGTTAAGTGCCTCTTCTATTTGTGCTCTCCCCTTCAAGTCAAGCAGTCCCCCCTTAGGGCTTTCCACCTTGAACCAGGTACCAGTTGTGCCAGCAGAACCCTGGGTCACACTGACCATGCTGACCTCATTCCCCTGGGCCTGGGACTACTGCTCCCACTTCACAGTCCTGCCCTGCCCACTTGCTTGCATCTCCCAGCCAGCTTTACTTGTAACACACCACAGTGCATGGCAGTGCCTTACATGTGCTACTTTGGATATGTGCGAATATATTTCAAGTGTTCTCCCCTAGGGTTTGCTCTGCTTTGCCAAAGAGCCGAAGGACATAGTGGAATGCAGGACCAGGCACACCCATGTGGGCTGAGGAAATGCCACCTCCCAGGTTTTTTGGCTGGAAGAACAGCTTCCCGCACCCTCAAGAGTCACAAGGGGTAAAGAAGAGTTTGGAGGAACTGCAGAGCAGAGTCCACAGGATGCATGCACCACTGGGCTGTGGGGACTCAAGGGTCATGTGCACCCACCTGTGGCTACACAGGACATTCACTCATGCGGGCTCTGTGGCTGTTTGTTTACTTGGCGGTACTGGGTAGGCAAGAGCTCGCTCTATCATTTGGCCTAAATCTCTATAAAAAGAGAGCCATAGCCAGGTGCTGGTGGCTCAAGCCTGTAATCCCAATTACTCAGAAGGCTGAGATCTGGGGATCACGGATTAAAGCCAGCCCAGGCAGGAGTCCTTAGGATTCTTATTTCCAATTAACTCTCGGGGGGGGGGGAAGACCCACAAAACAAAACCCAGAAGTGGAGCTGTGATTCAAGTGGTAGAGGATTAGCCTTAAGTAAAAAGCTCAGGGACAGAACCCAGGTCCTGAGACCAGCACACAAAAACCAACCCAATCTAGTCCTCAGGGCCTGTGCTCTTTGATTGTGCTTGGGGCCACGTGCTGACCAGCCACTGTGCACACCCATCTGGCGACCTGTCTTCACTGTGCATTCCTTGGCGGAGCCCGCGCCACTCACTCACCCTTTCCAGTTCCGCAATGCGTCTCAGCAGCCGGGGCTTGCTCCAGTCCACATAACCTAACCGGAAGGGCAGGTGTACACAGGCCTCTGTAGCTGCATGGCCTTCTCAGTGATGGCCTCCTTGCCTCCCCCTGTGCAGCTATCAACAAATTCCTGGCCCAGAGACGACTGACATGAAAGGGCTGTCCGAAAGCACAATACTAATGCTTGAAGTATCCTGGTTTAACCCAGCAAGGTCGCCAAGGACTTCTGCCTTGCCAAACCCCAAGCTCCATCCTTGGTACTTACTCCAAGCCCTCTGGCACAGCTGCTTCTCGGGCTACTTCCCAGTCTTCCTGAGCGCAGGGCTGACCTGCTCTTCTCCTCGACTCCTGCTCTTGCTTGCTCTCAAGGCAGCCTCCCTTGGTTCCACACTCAGCAGACCCACACACTGCCCACGGCCTGCCTCCACCTTCCCGCGCCTCAGACCTCACCTGCCCCACAGGCCATGCCACCGCGTGGTCACCATGGCAGGGGAGCCTGTGCTCTGATCCCATCCTGCTCTACCTCCAGGGCCTAGAACATGGCTGCCACATTGTAGGGTCCCGACATGTCTTCTTTGAGCCGACACATCCACTTTCTAGAACAAGCTGCCCACAGCACATGCCCTTCACATCACTGGGGCCACCTCACATCTCCCCTGGCAGAATGAGACCTTACCTCCTCCCTCATGTCTGTCCCCCCGCTCCCCCTCCCCACCAGTGGTCTGCGGGAAATACTCTTTGTTTTGGAGACGGTGGGCGAGTTGCTTAGCACGCGGTCCAGGTCTTCCTTCAAGCTCTGGTTCTCTTCGGTCAGCTCCTGGACGCTGCGGGACAGGTTCAGCAGGGCGCTGCTCATCTTCCTCTGTCTTTTCAGGCCAGGCTTCTCCATCAAGGGCCTGGCAACAATAGAGGCAAGGCTGAGGCTAGGTTTCTTGACTGGCTTAAAATGGCTTCCAATGAGAGATGAGCTTCAAGTCTTGGCCTGTTTCTTTCTGGTGGGGAGCTGAGTGGTCTTACAGTTGAGAATCTACAGTCAAATAGGAACACTAACTCTGAACCCCAAATAAAATGTTAACCCCGTGATAGACTCCATTCTTTTTTTTTTTTTTAATCAGTTATGAGGCTTGAACTCTGGGCCTGGGTGCTGTCCCTCAGCTCTTCAGCTCAAGACTCGCGCTCTACCACTTGAGCCACAGGTCAACTTCTTGTTTTCTGTGGTTCATTGGAGATAAAAATCTCAGACTTTCCTGCCCAGGCTGGTTTTGAACCAAGATCTTCAGATCTCAGCCTCTTGAGTAGCTAGGATTACAGGCGTGAGCTGCCGGTGCCCAGCTTTGTACTCCTATTCTTATTATAAAAATTGTATTCAGGGGCTGGGAAGGTGGCTCAGTGGTAGAGTGCTTGCCTTGCATGCATGAAGCCCTGGGTTCAATTCCTTAGCACCACATAAGCAGAAAAACCCAGCAGTGGCTCTGTGGCTCAAGTGGTAGAGTGCTAGCCTTAAGCTGAAGAGCTGAGAGACAGCGCCCAGGCCCAGAGTTCAGGCCCACAACCAACAACAACAAAAACTGTATTCAGAGCCGGCACCAGTGGCTCACTCCTGTAATCCTAGCCACTCAGGAGGCTGAGATCTGAGGATTGAGGTTCAAAGCAAACCTGGGCAGAAAAGTCTGTGAAATTCTTTATCTCCAATGAACCACCAGAAAACCAGAAGTGGTGCTGTGGCTTAAAAGTGGTAGAGCGCTAGCCTTGAGTTGACACCCAGAGTTCAAGCCCCACAATCGATCAAAAAAAAAAAAAAAAGATTTATCTGCAAATTAGCTGAACACCAGTGGTGCACACCTGTAACCCTAGCTACTTAGAGGAGGTTGAGATCCATAAGAATGCAGTTCAAGGCCATCCTGGGCAGAAAATTCTGCAAAATCCCATCTCCAATTAATCAGCAAAGAGGCAGGCTAGAAGCATAATTCAGTGGTAGAGTGCTAGCCATGAGTAAGAAAGCCAAGCAGGTGTGAGGTTCTGAGTTCAAACCCTAGTGCCAGAAAAAAAACCAAAACAACTACCAAAAAAAAAAATCCCTGTAAACTAAAACCAGTGCTCATGGGGCTTTTGAGGAGAGCCATGCATGTGTGGAGGGCTGAGAAATCTCTGAGGCCATGCCATCCTCTCATGGGGAGACAAACCCTCTTTTCACTGCTTGTTTAGGGCAGAAAGACACTACTACACCTTTGTGGCTTTGAGTTGTGAGGTCACTGCTGGAGATGGCCCAGGGCACAGCTGAAGCACTGTCCAGCTTTCTGCATGTGATGAGGCCATGAAGGTATGCGTACAAGGGCCCGGCTAGGGCAGGGCAGACAGAGTAAGGAGGAACACAGAAAGCTGCTGCTGAGAGCATGGAGGTTGCCAGAGCCTGAGCCTGAATCACCCAGAGCTGAGGCGCAGGCTCTGCTGACCCAATGCTCATGGGAACTTTACGGAACAATACTCATTTCTCTGTCTCTCTCTACTGTGTATGTCCTGGAGCTTGAAATCAGGGCCTAGGTGCTTTGAGCTTCTTTTGCTCAAGGCTGGTGCTTTACCACTTGAGCCATAACTCCAGTTCTGGCTTTTTGGTAGTTTATTGGAGATAAGTGTCTCATGGAATTTCCTGCCTGTGCCAGCTTTGATCCTCAGATTTCAGTCTCCTGAACAGCCAGGATTATAGGCATGTCCAGCTAAGTCTGCCTTTTTATTGGCTGAGATGGGGTCTTGTAAACTTTTTGTCTAGGCTGGTCTTGAATCAAGATTCTCTCAATCTCCACCTCTTGAGCAGCTGAACTTATAGACACAGGCTATTGCGTCCAGCTTCGCCGAACTGATGACTGAGCCCAGGATCTCAAGCATGCTAAGCAAGGGCACTACCACTTGAGTTAGGCCCCAGCCTTTGATTCGGGTAAAAGCAGTGGCTCAAGGATCTGCTTAGTAAGGCAGGTCTGCCTTTGGCAGTGCTAGTGGGAAAGTGCCAGGTGGAATGAGTCATGTGTGGAGTATGGGTCAACTGTAGCAGGCATAGTCACGAGGTACAGCAGCAAGCCAGGTGCGCACATGCAGCTCTTGCCCCACAAGGATGCAGCCACGGGCCCTGCTGCCAAGGCAGACGTGAGGGAGGGGCCGCTTCCTGAAGGGGCTACCTGCTGCAGGATTGGCAGAAACATTAGAAACCAGCGCTGAGCAATACGTACTTCTTCCCTGATGCTTCGGAGCTCGCCAGCAGAGTCTGGAGACGGTGGATCTGGAAGGACCAAATGAGAGTGTCAGAAAAACATGTGAGTATGCCATCAGCCTTCCCCATTTCTGCCTCCTGTGGGACCACACACTAAGCTGCTGGGACTTGTGGTCATGCTGCACTGCGCATGCATGGCCAGCATGACCCTGGCTGGCAGTTGCTTCTCCCAACAGGCCTGGTTGAGAGCATGCACCCTGCCCACATCAGGAGCACCCGTACCTCCTCGTCGTAGGTCTCCATGGCGATCCGCATTTCCTCCAGGTTGGTAGTCTTCATGTCTGCCTGAAGTTTGCTGGAAAACCAAAACCCAAGTTCAGAGTTACCACAGCAAGGCCAGGGTCCAGGGCCATGTGGACATTCAGGGAAGGGATGACTTTGGAAGAGAACTGGGATGGGAAAGAGGTCTTCTGTGGCTCTGGCCTTCAATAAGTGTAGCGGCTGACAGAGGATGCATGTGCAGCCCTTCCCAAGCAGGCTGCCTCAGGCTGCCTCAGCAAGCAGATGAGCCGCAGAGCACCAGGGCCAGGGAGGAGTGGGTGAAGAGAGGGATGAGGTTTAAGAGTTATTTTCTGTCTCGGGTTCCTGACATGCTAAGGGCCTCACACTATAGGTGCCAAGACACAGGAGAGTGGAGCACCCAGAAACTCAAAAGCAGACTCCAAGAGAAACAAGGAGTGGGGGACTGCAGGATGGGATGCAGGAGTGGGGGGGGTCCACAGGAGTGGAGCCTGCAGGAGGGGAAACAGGAGGGGGGTCCACAGGAGAGGACACAGACCAGACAGGTGGACGCGGTTTTCCCTTGTCCCTCTGTTGGGAGCGGTCTTGCTATGTAGCTCAGACTGGCCTCACACTCAATCCTGAGCGATACGCACTACCAAGCTGGTGACGGTGTCCCTTAAACAGCATTAACTACAACCAAGACAACATTCTCTTGGCACTAAAAAGACCAGGAAATGTCGGGCGCTGGTGGCTCACGCCTGTAATCCTAGCTACTCAGGAGGCTGAGATCTGAGGATCACGGTTCAAAGCCAGCCCGGGCAGGAGAGACCATGAGACTCCTATCTCCAATAAACCACCAGAAAACCAGAAGTGGCGCTGTAGCTCAAGTGGTAGAGCGCTCGCCTTGAGCTGAAGAGCTGAAGGACAGCGCCCAGGCCCAGAGTTCAAGCCCCACGACCGACCAAAAATAAATAAATAAATAAAAAGACCAGGAAAAAAGAAGATGGGGAAAGAAACATGGACAGCTAAGCTACAGACCAACTGCAAGACAGGCCCAGTGCCATGTAGCCAGGGGAGAGAATGGGGCATTATGGGGAGACGGTAGATTTGGCACCAGCGACCAAGAAAAGGATGCTGGAGACAAACAGACACTAGCAAGAAAATAGAGATGCAGGAGCAAGCGGTCGGTCCCTGCTGGCAGGGGCCGAGGGCGGGCATGCTCACACCTGATAGTGCCGTCCTTTTCCTTGCACTGCTGTTCCAGCCGGAAGATCCTCTGCTTGAGCCCAGTGATGACCTGCTGGCAGAGGGAGGCCACTTCAGCCAGCATCTCTGGAACCTAAGCTCTCCCTACTCTTGCTGGAGGCTCAGGCCCATATGAGTCACACAATCCCACCCCACTGGCCCCTTCCACTTGTCCATCCTTCCTTCTTTCCTAATGCTGTCCTGCCATGTAGGCCACTGCCCAACTCACTCAATGTGCAGGGGACAAAGAGCACAAGACACAGGCAATGGTGGCAGCAGCACCAGTGGTGGCAGCAGTCCCTGAGCACACTGCATGCCTGGGAGAATGGGCAGGCTGCACTGTCCACCACTTCTCTCCAGAAAGCTAATGAGACCCTCTGTCTTTCCTCAAAACAATTATGGCTTTATGGAGGAGGCCACTCTCCTCGCCTGCCACCCCTCAGCAGGCACCTGCCCAGCCCGCAGGGCACCTGTTGTGCAGGGGCCCACTGCTGGGTGCACACGCTGAGTGCAGGCACACCAGCACACTGGAGAGTGCAAGCTGCCCTTCTCAGTCCTCCTGACCCCCAGCTCTTCCTATATGTATACATCTGCACTGTTCTACAACAGGACATACAAATTCTGAGAGACTCTTCTTTCCCATTAACCAGCAAAAAGCCAGAAATGGAGACGTGGCTCAAGTGGCAGAGAGCCTTGAATGCAAAAGCTGAGAGATGAGGCTGTGAGTTCAAATCCTAGTTCAAATCCTGGCACATCAAAAAACAAAACAAAAAACCCCCAACCATTTGACTGGTATGACTGTGAAGCTTGATTGTCAGGTTTCAGCTTGCTAAGTAGCTGGGATTACAGGCATGTTCCACATGTCTGCAGTGGGCAGCATTTGACCAACTACTGCCTTTGCAGTAACATTCACTAACAATACTGTGTAGGTGCCAGGCACACCAGTTCTGCTGTCACTGAAGGTAGTTTTGATCTTTTGTGTGGTTTGTTGCTTTACAGTGTGGGCTTTGCCCAGCAGTCTAACTTCTTTCTTTCTTGCTGTCTTTCTTTCTTGCAGTCTTTCTTTCTTTCTTTCTTTCTTTTTCTTTCCTTCCTTTCCTACTTACTTACTTTCTTTCTTTTCTTTCTCTTTATCTCTCTTTCTCTCCCTCTTTGGGCTTGAACTCTGGGCCTGGGTGCTGTCCCTCAGCTCTTCAGCTCCAGGCTAGCGCTCTACCACTTGAGCCACATAGCACCACTTCCAGTTTTCTGGTAGTTTATTGGGGATAAGTCTCATGGACTTTCCTGCCTGGGCTGGCTTTGAACCGCAATCATCAGATCTCAGCCTCCTGAGTAGCTAGGATTACAGGTGTAAGCCACCAGCCCTGGCTCAGCAGTCTAATTTCTTCTAAGGACGTCCTGGTGCTGGGATGACTGGGCTGGGACAGAGCTGGTGCAGCCAGGGGAACCTGACTTAGGCAAATCTGTTCCATGATTTCAGGAACTCTGTTACACAAGAGCAAACATGTCACACCTTTGTGCAAACTGAACAGCCTCACAGCACAGCTGCGGTACCAAACACACTTGCTTAGCCAGGAGTGTGGTCTGTGATCCCCACTGCTCCAGAGGCTGAGGGTGGGGATGGCCCAGGGCCAGCTGCAACACTCTATGATGCTGCCACTAACTTCATTCATTGGTTACTTGATTAATAGAACTACTTTCCTGTGGAAGCACCCAGATCCATCCAGAAACCTTTGGTAAGAACACAGGGGCAGGCCCTCATTGCCTTGACGAGATACAGCACATTTCCCCTCATACACATCACGCATGTGCTGCATTTCAGACGATGGTTCTCTTTTGAGGGTTGTAGAGATTTTTTGACACATTCTGGGCAGAAAGCAACTCTTGGGTTGCTTGGTTTCATCCTCCCTCTTGTTATATGGTTCCATTTCCAACTTAGTGTGGAGGATTTTTATGCAAATGTTGATTCTAGGTTATAGAATGCATGAGTCATATCATTACCCTACTCTCTGTACTGGGTAACATGGAAACTGGCTTCTCCATCCACAGACGGTACGGTACCTCCTCCATGCCTCTGTCACCAGGCATGTGCCCCATCCATGGACGGTGACTCCTTTATTCCTCTGTCACCTGGCATGCACCCCATCCATGGATGGTGACTCTTTTATTCCTTTGTCACCTGGCAGGTATACCAGATGCCTCAGCACGGCCACATTGCAGCCTCCCCAGCCCCAGTGCCTGTCACTCTGCGGAGGGGCACACTGCCTGATCCACCATGTCAAGGACATGGGCTGCCCTGCCTGTGTATCACAACCCAGCTGTCCACTGGACCAGCTGCCACCTTGGTTCTTATCTCTGACATTCATTTTTTTACTTCTGTGAAGCCTGCTCACCTCATCTTATTCCTTATAACAAATCCTGAGGCATCTTTTTATCACTCTATGGCTCTGTGAACAGTTCTAGAAAGTTCTGGTCCCCCTCTTCCCCTCAGCAATGTTTGTGCAAGTATAGTCCTTAGTGTCCCTACCTGTGATGTTGGAGGCAGGCTCTACTCACCCAGCCAGAATCAGGCCTCTTGTCTGCCAGAGTCCGGATGAAGTCAGAGCCCTGCAGTAAGTGGACAGAAGCAGGAGAGGTAGGTGCCTCCCCCCTTCCCCATCCCCAGGCTTCAGGTCCCACCCCACCCATGGGCCATGGCTGATTTACCCGCCCTGGGTCCAGCAGCTGCTCTATCTGCCGGTCTTTCCTGTTGTTTTCTTCTTCCAAGCGCCGCAGCTTCGTCCTCATCAGGTCCACGTCGTTTTTCTGCATGTGCAGCAACTGGAGCAGAGAGGGCCAGCACACATGTGACACATGAGCTCACATTGGGACACATGGTCCCGGAGGGTCATCCTGAGCCACAAGCAGCTTTCAAAGAAGTCTGCCTCCCTTTGGGGCGGACTGGGAAGATGGTGGGTCACAATAAGGACCTTTTATGAGGTGGTGGTAAAGATGAAGAACGTTTAATGTCCTCACTTGGAAAAGGTTTGTGCATTCTGGGAAACCTAAAAACCTGACCAGTGTAAGTTAATCCCAGGTTGGCTGGTGTGGGGGATATCCCAGCATCGTGAGGGCCAGGGCTTGATCCCAGCACCACAGGGAAAGAGGAAGAGAAGGAAAGGAAGTGAAACTTTGATATAGAACAGGAAGCCCCTTTGGTTTTCTTTCTACTTCATCTGGATGGAGTGTGAAGAAGTTAACACCAACTGGCAGAAATAAAAGCCTCCAAAATGAATTGGGCGCCAGTGGCTCACACCTGTAACCCTAGCTGCTCAGGAGCTAGGATCTAAAGGACTGTAGTTCAAAGCTAGCTTGGGCAGAAAAGTCTGTGAGACATTTATCTCTAATAAACCAGCAAAAACAAAACAAAACAAAACAAGTGGAAGATGAACTATATAGCTCAAGTGGTCAAGTCACACCTTGACCATCAAAGCAAGTAAGAGAAAGAGGCTCTGAGTTCAAGCCCCATTCTGGTCCCCTACTAAAAAGCCCCCCAGATTGTTCTCTTCAATTAAGGGTAGGCAGCCCATGACACAGCCCAGGCACAACCACAAGGGGGCACCATACTACTGGGCTAGGTAGCAGGCACCAGGGGTGCTGGAGCCAGGGGCTGCTGAGGTCACCAAACAGCAGGTCTAGGGGTAGTAGAATCCCCATTAGCATGCCACAAGAGTCAGTGCTGCACATCCACCTGCTTAGATGTGGTGAGGTGTTCCCAGAACAATGTCATGGGGGCCAGAGTCTCATGATGTAACACCCTACATGTTTCAGTGGAGAACTCTTCATATAAAGGACCAGAAAAGTCTTATTTGAATGAGATTTTTCAACAGTCCTCCTAGAAATGTTTCCTCAGCAAACATGCTTGAGAAAATTAAACAGAAGACACAGAACAAAATGGGAACGACAGAACTGGAAAGCATAAGAGCGGTTACAAACCCAGCCATGAGCACCCAGACGGCCAGGACATGCAAATTCCCACTGTGCATGAGGCAGTGTTCTGACCACAACCTGGATATTCTATTGCATTTCTTAACAAGTTGATGAAGCCAGCATGATTATACCTCATGTAGGGAGGGTATTGGGGTTCAAACCCCACTCTAGCTCTGACACTCAGTATGTCCCCAGCCCTATCTTTTTTACTTGTGACAGGTGTCACTAAGGTGCTCAGTCCGGCCTCAACTTTGAGATCTTCCTGTCTCTGCCTCCCAAGTAGCTGGGATTACAGGCATGGCCTCCATGCTTGGCTACTTTCCCAATTTTCTAACAGGAAGCAGAGGCACTGTGCACAGGAAACTGCGGTGATGATCAGGATCTGAGAACACAGCAGTGAAACGCAGCCCACACCTTTGGGAGTGTGGGAAACAGGCTAATTTTTATCCAGATATGCATTTGAAGAAAGCTGGTACTTGTTCCCAGAAGCCTAGCTCTAGGTGGAGAAGCTTTCCCCAAGGCCACGCAGCTGACTCTTAACCTAATGGGAATTCCCCCTATGATCCCAGACAACGGCCAGGCCTCATTTAACTGACTGCAGTCCACACACACATAGCTCTACAGTGCAGCCAGCCAGGAGGGCCACACGGAGATTAAAGTGACAGAGTGAGCCCAGTTAACTGCTCAGGCAACAGCATCCATGGGAACTAATACGATGATGTCACATGAGGCCATCCCACCTCACCAAGTGTGTGGCTATGGGCGCAGGTACATGACCTCTGTCCTGCTGGCTAAGTGAGGCAGCCCCCTTTCAAGGTGCCCACAAATGGCACTGACTGTAATGAAGGCCCTGTCTACCTGCAGGCTTCTAAAGCACAGAAGTTGGACAGGGTGTGTGGAATTGCCACGTGGGCAGGTCACTTGAACAGGTTACAATGCCACATCAAGTGCCCCTTTTGTGCTACTGAAAGCTGGCACGGGACCATCGCCAGCCCACCACCCTTGGAGTAAGTGTAGTGAGTAGGAGCTGGCAGGGGTGGGAGCTGAAGCATGGGTGCTGTCCAAGGCAGGTGTCACCGTCTGTGCACCTACTGTGGCCTTACTTGGCCAGCATGTGAGTGACACTCAGACTACCCAGAGGGCACACCCAAGCCCTGACATGGTTAAAGGCAGATAGGTGCTACCTTCTTCAGCTCGGTGATCTCGTCGTACATGTCTTCTTTCTCTCTGTAGATGGTGATTCCTGGGGTGTGGCCTGGAGGAACACACAGGCTCTCAGAGGTCATCACAAGGGAGAGAACTCTTGGCTACCCCTTAGTGGAAAGCTGGAAGTTAGCGGTACTCCCTTTTTAAGCAGACAGTGATAAAAGGACCAAAAGTCTCTCAACAAACCAGGCCTGGTGGTAAGCCAGTAATCCCCACTACTTGGAAGGCTGTAACCAGGATCACTTTACTCCAGCCCAGCCCAGCCCAGCCAGCATGCTCAGCAGGGCTGATGCATTGCCTGCATGATGAGCTCTTGGTCCCATGGCTTCGCTCAGATAAGTCAGGGATGCAGCTGGTTCTGGGTGGGGGCCCTCCCAGTGAGTGTGAACTCCATGGGTTGGGCTTGTCCTCCTGGCTTGAATGCAAAGGCAATGGAGGCTTTCCCATTCTGCACCTAGGTTGTAAGAAAACTCCATCACCCAGAAGACAGCCGGCTAAGACATCCCTGTTGAGGCTGCTTCAGCACAGGCCCTCAAGGTCAAATCATGAGGCCCTGGAATGTAGCATTTCGTAGCACCTGCTATATGATGTAAATGGTATAGTCCCCCCCAGGAGTGGCGTCATGCTGAACAGCTTGCACAGCCCCCATCAATGACACTGTGGGCTCTGTTAGCTGCTGGAGCTGGCCTTGCCACACCTCAGCCTCTCAGCAGTGGATGCAGAAGAGCAAGAGGGGCCCCTGTGTCACTTGAGCAAATCCAAGGATCATACCCAAGTGTCCTGAGACAGCAGGCATGGTGACACCCAGGGAGCACTCTCTCTCCAGTTGCCCTACAAGTACCTTGTTTAGCAGCGCCCAGCCAGAGCTTCGGCGGTGTCTGGGACAGCCTGCTGCTCAGAGGCATCCCCCCTGTGGTTCGCAGGGACCGCCAGGACGTCATTTTCCGAGGCTTGCTGTAGTAAGGTGACTCTGGAAAGCCAACACATGGTTAGCAGTGTGCCCTGACATGCAGGAATACAGAGACAAAAATGGGAAGGGGAGGCATGGCTCAAGTGGTGCAGTGCCAGATTTGAGTGAAAAAACCAAGTGATAGCACAAGACCCTGAGTTTCAGCCCAAGTACTAGCACAAAAAAATTAGGACAAAAATGGAAAAAATTAATTTTGTTTGCTTTTTGTGGGCCTGGGTACCATCTCTCAGCTTCTTTTACTCAAGGCTAACACTCAACCACTTGAACCACAGCTCCACTTCTGGCTTCTTTTTGGTGGTTAATTGGAGGTAAGAATCTTATGGACATTCATGTATGGTCTGGCTTCATGATCCTCAGATCTCAGCCTCCCAAGTAGCTAGGATTACAGGCCTGAGCTACCAGCACCCAGTTGGTAAAACTAAATATTCAAAAATATACCTACATCATAACTATTTTGTTAAAAAGCAAAGGGTAGCTGGGTGCCAGGGGCTCATGCCTAGCTACCCAGGAGGCTGAGATCTGAGGATCACAGTTCAAAGCCAGCCTGGGCAGGAAAGTCCATGAGGCTACTATCTCCAATTAACCATTAGAAAACGGGAAGTAGTGCTTGGCTCAAGTGGTAGAGCGCTAGCTTTGAGCTGAAGAGCTGAGGGACAGCACCCAGGCCCAGAGTTCAAGCCCTATGACTAACTAAAAAAAGGCAAAAGGTCCAGTTATCTTATTTATTTATGTGATAAGGGGCTCTTGCTATACTGATGGCTCAGGCTGGCCTTGAACCCCTGGACTCAGGTGTTCTTTCTACTTCAGCCTCCCAAGCAGCTAAGACTACAGATAAACCATGCCCAGCTTTATGACTAATTTATATATGTACATATTCATTTATATTTCTTTTAATTTTTACCGTAAATACAATAATGGGAAATTTATAAGAATGAGAAATTCTACTAATATCCTAATTCTACCAGTATCATGGTAGCCTAATCCAAACTATTCAGATATTTATACTTTTAGTCACCATCATGTAAATGTGTAATTATATCTAATATGATTTTCTTTTTTTACTTGGTGGTACTGAGATTTGAGCTCAGGCCCTTTTTTCCCTGGCTGTCTTTTGAGACAGGGTCTCACTTTTGAGACAGGTCCAGACTTGCCTGGACTATGGTCTTGTCTGTACTTCCCTCCCTTGCTGGGTGACAGGTGCACAGCACAATGCCCAATCCTTTGCCTCAAACCATCATTCCCTGATCACTGTCCCTCCCCACCCCCAAATAGCTATGAGAGGGTTTGAGCTGTGTGACTCAACCTGTAATTATTTTCTCACGTTGCTACATAGTGGTATAATAGGGACATTTGAAAATATAAAATATCTAGAAGAAATGAGGGCTGGGGCACCTGCCTACCAAGTACAAGCCCTACCAAACCCCAGTACTATCAAAAGAGGGAAAGAGAGACAGAGAGACAGAGACAGAGAGACAGAGAGAGAAAAGGAGAGGAATCATACTTTTCCAGGGCATCCTTGATTTTGTTATTATGAAGAATAAATTTTTTAAATTATTTTTTATCTGTGATTCATCTCCTTAATTACATAAAATAGACAAATATATAAAAATAAAGATATTGTGGAGTATCTATTGGTACTGGGACTTGAAAGCAGGGCCTTATATACTTGCTTGCTGTTTTGCACATGTCTGGTGCTTTACCATCTCAGCCATGTCTCCACTTTTAGTTAACTGGAGGTAAGAGTCTTCTAGTTTTATCTGCCTGAGCTGGCTTGAACCTTGATCCTCAGATCTTAGCCTAGGATCACAGGTGTGAGCCACTGGCGCCTGGCTCAGTCTTTTTTTCTTTTTCAGTACTGGGACCTCATGTTTGCTAGGAAGCACTTTACCACTGAACTGAATCCCTTCCTTTTGTCCTTCCTCATTTGTACTTTCCTTCTGTCTACAATTAGGACTGCACTCACTCATATTTTCTTCCATCTCTATTCCCCCATCCTTAAACCTTGCAGGTAACTAGACTGTCCAAATATCATTTTGTGTGTGTGTGTGTGTGTGAGAGAGAGAGAGAGAGAGAGATCTATTCCATTTCTACATATATCTTCTCCCCCCTCAACACAATGCTAACTCCCTCTTTTCTACTCCATTTTCTCATTAAACTCTCCCATCAAGCTCAGCTCCCACCCTTCCTGCCTTGTATAAGTGAATACCGGGTTTCATTCATTAGTGTTACCCTCACTGTCTCCTTCCCTTACAACTGTGGTTAACTCAGATCTTCCTAGATCACAAAGATACATCTTTGCTTCCATATTTGTCTAAAGACACTGGCAGAGCAGAGGTCTTCATCAGGGACTGCCCCAAACACAGGATTGTGGTTTATCAACAACATCAGCTTTTGCAGCCAAGCTTCCTCACCTCGAGTGGAGAAGCTCAGAGTCCTGAGCTTTGAAACTGAAGGTTTGACCTGTGAGCCACACACCTCCAATCTAGTAACAGGAAAGAAAGTACACCACCATACAGCTACTACATAGACTTAAGTAACCTGCAAGAAATCATCAACTATGAACTCATTACCTGACTTATGAAATGGTAACCCCTGTGTATCACCTTTGTAATGATGATAAAAATATTTAATTAAAAAAAGAAATAATCAACTAAAAGGAAACAGAAGATGGAAATATTCACCAAAAACCTCAGATGCATATATCTCAGCATAAAACCACAAAGTTCATGAGTAAACAAGGCAACATGTCGCTCTCAAAAGCTAACAACTTCACAATAAAGAGCTTAAGTGATACCGGGTGCCAGCGGCTCAAGCCTGTAATCCTAGCTACTTAGGAAATCTAAGGATTGTGGTTTAAAGCCAGCCTGGGAAGATAAATTCATGAGACTCTTACCTCCAGTTAATGAAGAAAATGTTGGAGGTTGAGCTATAGCTTAAGTGGAAGAGGTCCTGAGTTCAATCCTAGTACTGAAAAAAAAAAAATAACTAACACCAAAACAAAACAAAACTCTCAATAGAAATCTAACAGCAGAACAAGTTGATAATAGAGTAGCTAGGACTGAAGATAAAGTAGAATAAACAAATCATTCAGTCACAGACTTTGAAAAAATCCCACAAAACTAAGAAAACACAGATTGAATATGCAGGACATCTGGCACACCATGGAAAAACCAGACTTATGAAACATGGGTACAGAAGAAAGAGAACAGATACAAACCAAAGGCACAGATTAACCTATTCAACAATATAACAGCAGATAACTTCTCCAATTTTGAGAAAGACAGGCCCATCCAGATGAAGACCTATAGAACACCAAACAGGCAAAATTGAAAATATTCTTAGACATAGTATAACTAAAATACTAAATGTACAGAATAAAGAAAGAATATTGAAAACCTCAAAGATGAGACAAATTTCATATAATGGCAAGCCCGTAAGAACAGCAGGTTTCTCAACACAAACTCTAAATGAACTTTAAATGGAAGGATGGAATGGAAGGATATTATTTCAGCCCTGAAATATAACAACCATCTGGTTAAGTGTATCCACAAAACTATCCTTCATAATTGAGGGAGTAAAAAAAACCTTCCATGATAAACAAAAGGAATTCATGAATACAAGGCTAGCACTTCAAGATGCCAAGACACTTAAAGGAATCACACACACGTGCGCGCCCACTCGCACGCGCGCACACACACACACACACACACACACGAAGACAAACCAAGAACAAGAAAGGATAAACGCCACTATAAGAATAAATAAACAAATGAAAGATGTAACATCATAAAGACAAAAAAATGAAAGGAAATTCAACAGACATTTCAACATTAACACTCTCAGCTCTCCAATTAAAGGACGTGGAATGGAAGCTTATCCAAGCATGTGTTGTCTACAACTCTCTTACCAAGGCAAACCTAGCCTTAAGGTGAAAGGTAAAAAAAGGTCCCAAGCAGAGGCCTCCAAAGCAAGCTAAAACTGTTGAAAACTGTTGGATTTATATCTGAACAAACATATTTTAAACTAAAATCAGAAGACAAAGGAGATCACTTCATACAAATAAAGGGAAAACCCCTTAAGAGAAGTAACAGTCATTAACATACATACAAGTGCTAGATATTGAAGTACAACTAAACAAATGTTTCTGACTTACAAGTGTTTACATACTCCAGCACCAGAAACAGTGAGAGACTTCAATATTCCACCCTCTCCAATAGAGGTCATCCAACAGAGTATCAGTAGGAAAACTTCAGAACTAAACAACACTGTGGACCATAGGGAATCTCATCACACAGCTGCATGGCACACAGGCTTCTCAGCAGAGCATCTCAGGATATAATGGAATGAAACTAGACTTTTAATAAAACCTAAAGAAAATATTTGAACACATGGGATACTGAACAGCATATTGTTGAATGACTGACCAGTTGGTCACTGAATAAATAAGGGCAGAAAAAAGGGAACCTTTTGAATACACCTACCAGAACCTTTGGGATACTAGGAAAGACAGAACAATATTTACAGCCACAATGCCTGAATCAAAGAAAAGAATCCTAGACAGTTCTCAAATTGTTTAATGATATACCTAATATTCTTTTTTTATTTTTATTTTTTATTGTGAAAATACAGTACAGAGGGGTTACAATTACATGGGCAAGGTAATGAGTACATTTCTTATCAAGCATTGTTGCCTCCTCCTTTGTTTCCCCATATCTAATATTCTTAGAGGAGCAAGTCAAACCTCAAATTAAGAGATAGAAAAAAAGTATTAGGGCAGAAATTAACAAAACAGAGACTAAAAAAACTATACAAAGAATCAACAAAACAAAAAGGTGTCTCTTTCAAAAAATTAAGACTGATAAATCCCTGGCCAATCTAACCAAAAGGAGGAGGGAAGACTCAAATTAGTAAAACTAGAAACAGAAAAGGGGATAGTACAACAAGTATCAATGAAATCTGGAAATATCATGAAATCTGGGGATACTTTGAAAACCTACACTCAGATGGGAAAATCTAGAAGAAACAGATAAATTTCTTTTTTTTGGGGGGGGGTCCGGTCGTGGGGCCTAAACTTTGGGCCTGGGCGCTGTCCCTCAGCACTTCAGCTCAAGGCTAGCACTCTACCACTTGAGCCATGGCGCCACTTCCAGCTTTTTTTCTTTTTGTTTATGTGGTGCTGAGGAATCGAACCCAGGCAAGCGCTCTACCACTGAGCCAACTTCTCAGCCCGAAACAGATAAATTTCTAGGTACAGCTGACCTACCAAAATTGAATCAAGAGGAAATAAACCACGTAAACAGAACTATACAAGTAATGAGACTGAAGTGGTAATAAAGAATCTTCCACAAAGAAAAGTCCAGGACCCAGTGGATTCACTGCTGAATTTTAATAGGCCTTTAATGAACACCAGTACTCCTCAAACTTTACCATGAAATAGGGGAGGAACACTAAACCAGATGATGACACAGTAAAGAGAGAGAGAGAGAAAGAGACAGACAGACAGATAGGCAGGCAGGCAGACAGACAGAGACAGAGAGACAGAGGGAATTACATATTTATCCCTTCAATGAACATAAAAACAAAAATTCTCAATGAAATGCTGTCAAGGCAAATTCAACAGCATCTTAAAAAGATCAATACCCAATGATCAAATTGGATTTCATCTCAATGATTCAAGAATGGTCAACATACATAAAACGAATTAACATAATACACTGTACAAACAGAATCAAGGACAAAAATCACTTGATCAGCTCAATGATGTAGAAAAAGCTTTTGACAAAATTTACTATCTTCTCAGAGAACAACTCCAATTTCAAAAGCATCCTTTAAAGTTGGGCACCAGTAGCACCTATAATCCTAGCTATTCAGGAGACTGAAATCTGAGGATTTCAGTTCCGCTCAAGCAGGAAAGTCCCTGAGATGCTTACCTCTAATTAACAAAGAAAAAGCTGGAGGCAGAGTTGTGGCTCAAGTGGAAGAACTATCCTTGAGCAATGAAGCTCAGGGACAATGCTCGGGCACTGAGTTCAAGTCCTAGGATCAACACACACACACACACACACACACACAC
>NW_012267284.1:3023586-3051047 GCF_000151885.1 Dipodomys ordii
ACACACACACACACACACACACACACACACACACCTTTAAACTGGGCACCAGGGGCTCACTCTTACAATCCTAGCTTATTCAGGAGGATAAGATCCAAAAATCATGGTTCAATGCCAGCCTGGCCAGAAGTCTATGAGACTCCAAAATTACCAGCAAAAAGCAGAGCTGATGAAAGGCCCTGAGTTCAAAACCCAGTACCAAAACAACAAAAATCTGAGCTGGAGACATGGCTCAAGAAACAGAGTGCCAGCCAAGTAAGCTTGAGGCTCTGAGTTCAAACCCCAATAAACAAACAAACAAAAAATATCCTTTAACTTGGTGCTGTTTGGGCACTTAGACAGTAAGAAAAAAAAGAAGATGGGCACAAAGGGTAGTGTTGAGCTTCAGCCTGAGAAGAGGCCACCCTGATGTCCCCTAACAAGTGCCATCGAGTGTCACCTCTCCCAAGTGCACAGCAAGGAAACCCCCTCACTCCTTCCAGGACATGTAAGGAAGAAGCCTGCCCATACTCACTGGGTGAGGTGGACAGAGGCTTGTGGGAGACTTTCCTTTCTGTTTTCTGAAAGAGAAAAGGTGTGATGTGAATCACTGAGCTGCGTATACCACCACAGAGCCCCACTGTGAAGCTATGGCCTGCTCAGAGGGCCACCAGATAGGACAACGGCCTGGCTAAGAGCTATGTCTGGCTGAGGGGACCTTGTGGGACTGGGGCTGTGGACCTAGAAAGGAAGACCCTGGTCACTAATGTCACACCTCACTGGCTTTCCTCATGGCCAGCCTAAGCTGTGGCATCCACCAGTGTCTGCACAGAGGACCTGGCAAGACAGAACTTTGTGTGTGAGCCAGTGCAAACACATGAGGCAGAGGGGCCCAGCAGGGATCCCGTGTGGCGTGCTGTCCTGACAAGCATACTGCTCATGCTGAACAGGGAGCAGACTTGGTTCTGCTTCTGGGTCTGTAGCCTGGGGACAGGGCCCTCCTCTTCCTTGTCTGCATCACATCAGGTCAGGAAGGTAACAGTAAACAGCCAGGGACTCATGTGAGTCGGGCAGAAATACAGCTCTGCACTCAGGAAGGCTGAGTTCTACCTGGGGCTTGGCTGAGTACTGCTCTCCCAGGAGTCCATTGGCCCTGTCCTCTAGTAGGGAAGGGAATCTGGCAAGGTGGCCCCAGGCGAGTTGGGGCTTCTGAAGTTGGATTCTCTCAGAGTTGAGGTGCTATAAAAACTGCTTCAGTGCTAACACATGCTTCCTCACTAAATGAGCAGCTAGTTTGCAAGCTAGAGGACAGGCAGGGAATGCAGTACACCCTGGCCTGGTTGCCCTGCCCCTACTCATTCATTCACCCTCCTGGCTGCATCCAAAGAACGCTGAGGTTCTGTGTTCTGGGAGCAGGGTCTGGTTTACACGACTAAGGGGCACCCAAGAGGACAGCAGCAGCAGCAGCCGTGGGTACTGCCAGCCCTGCGGTGCACTTACCAGCTCAGTGTCAGAATCGAAGGTGATCGCAGACAGACTGTCATCTCCCTGGAGGAGAGAGGCAAACACTGCAACTGCACACCACCTGTGGCTTTCCACAATCCAGTTTATAACAGTGAACAGGGCCCATCACATGCTGAAAACTCCCTTAGCACAGAATTACACAAGAAGCGATTTGAGCTTATCTAGGTCCCTGCTGACTGTGTCACTGCCCCGGCCCCGGCCCAGACAGTATGAGGAAAGTGGGACCACGAGGATATAAGGGTTGGGGGGAAAGGCATTTTCCCAAGAGAAGCAGCTGCTGGGTTCATTCAGGCTCATGTCCCGAGAAAAGGCAGTGGAGCAGGACATGAGGACCAAAGCCCTTGCTGAGAACTGTGAGGCTTGCTTTTCAGAGGAGTGCAGCCACTTACATCTGTGTCGTGGGTCTCTGGTGGGTCATGATGGGGGCTGCTGCATGCTGGAAATCAGCAATATACAGCTATGCTGAATTCAAGGCTGACAGCAAGAATCCCCCTAGCAGTCTGCAGAGGGCACTGTCATGCAGATGAAGTGTAATACTAATAACCTGGTGCCCTTATTATATTCCTCTGTATTGCAGAGAGCCCAGATTAAAAGTGCAGTGTGGCTTGGTACAGGTGGCTCTCATCTATAATCCTAGCTACTCAGGAGGCTGAGATCTTGTTCAAAGCCAGCTCAGGCAGGAAAAGCTGTGAGACTCTTATCTCCAATAAGCGACTCAGGAAAAACTGGAAATGGTGCTGTGCCACAAGTGATAGAGCACTACCCTTGAGCAAAAAGAAGTTCGGGGACAGCCCCCAGGCCCAGGTTCAAGCCCTAGGACTGGCAAAAAATAAAATAACAACAATAAAAGTGCAATGTGTGCTTGGTGCTGATAGCTCATGCCTGTAATTTCTGATACTCAGGAGGCTGAGATCAGGACTATTGTCCTAGGCCAGCCAAGGGAGGAAAAAGTTGTGAGACTCCCATCTCAACAGAAAATGCTGGGCTTTTGTGGATATACCTGTCATCCCAACTATGCAGGAGACCACAGATAGGAGGATCACAGTCTATGATGGCCAGAGCAAAAACTCAACACTGTACCTGAAGAATAAAGTAAGGTGAATGCTAGTGGCTCATTCTTATAAATCCTAGCTATTCAGGAGTTTGAGACCTAGAAGAACATGGTTTTAGAAGCAAGCCTCAGCAGAAAAGCTGAAGAGATTGCATTTCAATTAGCCAGCACAAAGCTGGATTGGAAGCATGATTCAACTGGTAGAGCACCTGCCTACCAAATGAAATGCTCTGAGATCAAATCCCACTGTTTCTATTACAGTATAACCTGAGCTAGGGACAAAAGGGCACAATGCATGCCAAACAACCAGAACCTTTGAAAAAGCTGTTCATGGACTTCAGAGTTTCATGGTCATTAAACAGGTGACATTGAAAGGCATGAGCAGCATGTGACAATATAGAGAAAGCTGCCATTTAAACAAAATGCATCAGTTTAACGCTGAAACACACAATTTTGGGAAGGAAGGTGGAGAACTGGATAAACATACTAAGTGGGAGACTAGAGGAGTTAACCTGTAGCCTGTGCCACACAGAGGTGAACCAGCTGAACTAAACTCTGCAGAAAATCAGTTATCTGAACAGCAGCTGGTGTATAAAGTAGGCACAACAAACCCCATTACAGTTAAAAACTTTTTTTTTTTTTTTGGTCTGGTCGTGGGGTCTGAACTGTGGGCCTGGGTGCTGTCCCTCAGCTCCTCAGCTCAAGGCTAGTGCTCTACCACTTGAGCCACAGTGCCACTTCCAGCTTTTTTCTTTTTGCTTATGTGGTGCTGAGGAATCGAACCCAGGGCCTCTGGCATGCAAGGCAAGCGCTCTACCACTGAGCCACCTTCCCAGCCCCACGGTTAAAAGCTTTTATGCTGTGAATGATACCAACTCATAAAAGCAAAGATAGGAATTGGATAGCTCATGCCTATAAATGGAGCTACACAGGAAGCTGAGATCTGAGGATCAAAGTTCAAAGCCAGGGTGAACAGCAAAGCCCATGAGGCTCTTATCTACAACTACCCAGCAAACACACACACACACACAAAAAAAAAAAAACAGAAATGGAGCTGTGGCTCAAATGGTGGAGCACCAGCCTTGAGGGGAAAGAAGCTCAAAGGAGCACCCAGGCCCTGAGTTCAAGCTCCAATACAGACACAAAAACAAAACCAAAAGTAAACGCACAAAGACAAGATGACCAAGTCTGCAAGGAAGTAAAAGGACTGGCATGGGATGGGAGGGACTATTGGAGCATCACCTCCCTGGTACTGGACTGGCATGCAGAATCTTATTTTCAATCTTGCAACTTCAACAAATTCTTGTTATTCATGCTGGTTGTTGTTTTTGGCGGTGCTGGTGGTGGAGCACCGCATGCCAGGAAGGAGGTGTACGGCGGGGCCCCCTCGCCGGCCCTCAGCTTCTGGGAAGCGGCGGCCTCTGGTGGGGCGCGGGCCGGCCAACGCCCGGGGCCGGCCGCCATGGCGCGCCCGTCCTCCCGCGGGACGGAGGCCGCGTCCTCACTTACTGTCTCCGAGGCGGGCTCCTCCGTGCCCAGGCTCACGGCGGGGACTCGGCCCCGGCGCCCCGACGCTGCCGACTCAGCCATCGGCCTCTGGTGGCCGGTCCAAGTCGCCCGCAGCCTCCACGCTTTCCAACAGCTGGCGCTGTCCAAACGCCCCGCGCCGGCCCGCTACCCCGGTGCCATGGCAACCACGCACCGCGTGGTCGCAGGATCCCGGATGTGATCCCGCCCCACCTCGCCAGAGAACGTCGGTGCGCCTGCGCGCCCGAGTCGGCGCATGCCCAGTGGGAGCCCGCCCGGAAATGGCCACCGTGGAACACCGGGAGTTTTCGCATGCGCTGTCCAGAGCCGAGCGGGACAGTTTGCAAAGTGTTTTATAGGTGCTTAGTCGCCTTGTCAGCCCGTGACAGGGTTCGTGGGAGGCATGATTAGTAATACATATTTAGGTTTCTAGCTACCTGATATTAAGGATAAGATCATGCCAAGTGTAGTTCGGTGAGGTGGATCAAGCCTATAATCCCAACTACTTGGGAGGCAGAGATTGAGAGTATTGAAGTTTGAGGTTATCCAGATTAAAAAAAAAAAAAAACTAGTGGGACTTTATCTCAATCTATAATCCTGGGCCGGTGGTTCTTATTTGGAATCCCAGCCTTCACAGGTGGGAGGATTATGATGAGGGGCCAGCCTGGGCAAAAAGAGCCCCCAAAACAAAAAGGCAAGATCCTAAATGAAAAATAACATTGCTGGGAGTGGTGATTGAATGCTTGTAACCTCCACTACTGAGGAGGTGGAGATTGGGCAGATGCAAATTATGGGCAGACTAGGCAAAATGTACAGAGACGGCATTTCATCCAGTAGCTGGGCTGGGGTGGCATGTGCCCGTCTTCTCAGCCACGTAGGAAGCATAAATAAAGGATCATCCATGCTGGAAGTTTAAAATGGAAGTTTAGCTGGGCGCTGGCGGCTCACAGCTGTAATCCTAACTACTCAGGTGGCTGAGATCTGAAGATCACTGTTTGAAGCCAGACTGGGCAGGAAAGCCTGTGAGGCTTATCTCCAAATAACTACCTACTCCCACTACCAAAAAAAAAAGCCAGGAATGGAGCTGTGGCTCAAGTGGTAGAGCATTAGCCTTGAGCAAAAAAAGGTGAGAGACAGCGCCCAGACCCTGAATTCAAGCCCCACACCATAAAAAAAGGTTTATTTTTATTTGCTATTTGTTTTGCTTCATTTTTTTGAGGGGAAGGGAAGTCCTGCTGGGCAGTCACTGTACCACTTGAGCCACATCCCAAGCCACTTTTGCTTTAGTGTTTGTTTTGTGTTGCCAGTCCTGGGGCTTGAACTCAGGGCCTATGTGAGCCATAACATCACTTCCAGCTTTTTCTATGTGGTGCTGAGGAATCGAACCCAGGACTTCATGCATGCTAGGCAACCAGTCTACCTCTAAGCCACACTCCCAGCCCCTGCTTTAGTTACTTTTCAGGTTAGGATCTCCTCTATGATCCTTCTCCCTACTGTCTTCTGAGTAGCTGAGATTATAGGATGAGCTGTGGCTCTTGGCCAGCGATTTGATATTAATTCACATTCAAATATTCAAATTACTGCCGATTGTAGTCTGGTGGTAATCTCTTTCGGGGTAGGGAGGGAGGTGGGCATTTTCTGTGAACCAGAGATTGTGCTGTATTTTTATGACACCAACCAAAGCCCACAAACTATTCATTGCCATTTTGCAGGAAGGAGACGTCAGTGAACCTCCAAACGCTGGGCTCCTAAACCACTCTTTGGTCTTCTCTCAGCGCTGAAGCCAGCAACCAGCTTTGCGGTAGGAAACAGGGAATGAAAAGGGAACGAGGCATTTGGACCAATAGTTAGGGGAGACACTGAGAAGTCAAACAACTAAGGATTTGGCTCTAGGGACCCACGGTCTCCCTCCTCCAGGACAAGAAGGCCAGGCCAGGCCCGGCCACGCCCACATCACGTAGGCCACGCCCACATTACGTAGCCCCCGCCGTCGAAACGCCCCACCCACGGGCGGCTTGGGCTCGTACCACTGAGCGTCTCAGTTGGGGGGCAGAGGGGATGATAAGCTCAAGATACCGGTTTCGTGCCGGGCTTCCCAAAAACTCGCGTGACTCCATTCCCCAGTCTCAACCTTTTAGGTGACCAGAGCGAACTTCAGGGACGTTATCACGATTCCCCTACTTTACCGTCGTCGCCTTCATTCTCTCCTCTCCCAGCGAGACCGTAGTACCCTGGGCGGGGCCTGGGGCGTTATGGGCGGGGCTTGAGGCGGCGTGGGGCGGGGCTTGCGGTCGACGCACGGAACGCGGAGTGAGCGAGGAACGCTGTGCGGTCGCGTTCCGTAGCCGGGTGAGTATGCACCCGGGACGGAGGGCTGGGGGGGGGGGGGGGGGGGGGGCCCCCGGGGGGGGGGGGTGGGGGGGGGGGGGGGGTCGGCGGGGACCCGTGGGGTGGGGCTGCTGTGGGCTCGATCTCCGCGGCTGATATGTCTGGTTTCTTGTGGAGCCTTGATCAGGAAAAGCTAAGGCCCTGAGTTCAAGTCACAGACTTCCCTCCCTCTCTTCCCCCCCCCTCACCCCCCCACACCCGAGGCTTTTAATTCCGAAAGCGTCGTGGTGCACCAGCCTCTTTATCTCTTCCTTCCTTGGAGGCCACCGGTCCCGCATGCTTTGTTTTGCTGCTCACGGGTTTGAATTCAAAAGTCTCTTACTTATTTACTTGGGGCTATTGCCCCGAGCTGTTGCCTTTTGAGCACAATTCCAGCCAGCTTTTTGTTAGTTCGTAGGACTTTTCTATTGTGTCTTAGAACCAGGATCCTCTGGATCTCAGCCTCCTGAATAGCTAGGATTGTAAGCATGAGACACCTGTGCCTGGCCATGCATCCTCTTGGCTGCCCAGCCACCCACCCTACCCCTGTTCCCCGAGGTTTGCACATGTGTGGGCAGCCTGTAGCTTTGGTCTGAAGTGAAAGTTGGAGACCCTCTTCCCACCCCTAGCTGCCTGGGACTAGGATGAATGAGGAAGAGAGCCTGACCTGAGGTTGCCTCCATGCCTCTGCAGCAACCCCTGGCTGATCATGGACCCTGAGTGCTCCCGGCTGCTCCCGGCCCTCTGTGCTGCACTGGCGGATCCCAGGCAGCCCCTGGCAGATGACACCTGTTTAGAGAAACTGCTGGACTGGTTTAAAACTGTCACAGAGGCGGGTAAGGGTGTGAGTGCTGTTGGGGTGCTGTCAGAGGCCAGAGGATGGGGATGGTGTATAGTACAAAGTGCAAGGGCTTGCCTGTCGATCGGGTATCATTTTTTCACTTTTTGGAGTTTCTGTCTGACTGTTAAAGTCCAGCTGGGATGAGAAACCATAAACTGTAGAGTCTTGCTTCTTGAAGGAATGAGAAAAGGGATCTGGGAGCCACCTCTGGGGAAGTGGCCCTCCATATGTCCCTCTTCTTTGCCCTCTGGACCCGGCCTATCTCTGCAGAGTCCAGTCTCCTGCTGCTGCAAGAGAACCCTGCCTTGGTGGAGCTTCTGTCCCACGTGCTGAAGTCACAGGACATGAGTTCCAGGGTCCTTTCTTTTTCCCTGCGCCTTGCTGGAACATTTGCAGCTCAGGAGGACTGCTTCCTGTACCTGCAGGTGAGCCTGGGCCTTCTTCCTGCCAGGCCCTCCAGGGGGGTAGGGGAGGAGCTTAGGGCCATCTCAATCCCCAGGTCTTGACACTTTGTGGCTGTTTTCACAACAGTCATTCTGCCAGCCTGTGAACACAAGAGATCTTCCCATCCCGTAGTGTCTTCAAGGATTTAGTTTTCCCTTCACCTTCTTGGTTAAGTTTATACCCAGGCATTTTGTTTTTGAAGTTGCCTTCAGTGGTCTTGTTCTCCTGCTTGCTGAGTATCCCATGTTGATTTTATGTCTTGCTAGTTTACTAAAATCTAAGAATTTTTGAGTACAGTCTTGCCCCCAGTGCTGGGCAGCCTGGAGCGTGCCTACTGTGTGTAGTGGCTGGATCCAAGGCCTGCACTCCTTGGCACAGCACCCCAGTGTCCTGGCTAAAAGTGGTGAGTTTAGCTTGAGCCCTGCCTTGCCCCGTCCCACCCTCTGGACCTAAGCAATTGTATAATCAGGGCCTGTGGGAGCTCTTGCACCTCTCTAAGCCTGGTCTTAGTTTGGTATATTATATATATATGGCCAACAACATATATAGGCGTACACACACACATATTTATGTTGTTGGCCATTTGTCCTGTTCCTTTCCTATTTGTATCCCTTTTATTTATTTATTTTTCTTGCCTTATTGCTCTGGTGATGATTTCAAGCCATCTATTGAATAGAAGTGGATACTGTTGTCTCATTCTTCTGGAGGAAATGAGTGGTTTTTCCCCATTTAGTGAGATGTTGGCTGTAGCTCTGCACTAGGGTCGTGTTCCTACTGCATGGTCCCTCCAAGTCCTCCTTCCTCCCTCCTCTGCATTTTCATCCTCCCATGACATCCACCTTTGAAAACCTGGGGGGGTGCTGTGCTGGAATGAAAGACTCATAGTGGAGGACTCGTCTCTGAGTCCCTGTAGTCTGTCATTCTGACTGCCCACAGACTCATGAGGCTCAGATAACTCCATAATGCTATGGAGAAGTGTTTCCAGATAGTTCTGGGGCCGTATGTGGCTGTGGGGTTTTCAGGGACATTTCCACCTCATCCATGGGGAACACTCAAGTTTGCAGAATGACCCTGATGTCATGGCTTGTACCCATCAGCTAGCCAGCCAGCCTCATGGTGCCATTCTTGGGGGAAGCTTCTCAGGAGGACAATTACAAGAGCCATAGAACTCCTTGAAATCCAGTTTTTGCCAGGTGTGGTGGCACACACCTATAACCCCAACCCTTGGGAAGCATAGATAGGAAGCTCAGGTGTTCCTCACCAATCTTAGCTACATAACAGCATTGTTCCAAAAGAACAAAAAGGAGGGAAAAAGTCTGACTCTCCCCCTCCCAGAACCCCATCCCTCCTATTTAAGGTGGAGTAGAGAGGACCTGATTCACACTTATCACCCCCCAGACCAATTGAGTTAAAGGGCCTTGACATCCTGTCCCCCGTCCCTACTTACATGCTCAATTCCAGCTTTCTCTTGGCTTTCCAGCAGGGTGAGTTGCTGCTAGGACTGTTTGGGGAGGGCGGCCCCCAGTGCTGGGCAGCCTGGAGCGTGCCTACTGTGCGTAGCGGCTGGATCCAGGGCCTGCGCTCCTTGGCACAGCACCCCTGTGCCCTGCACTTCCTGGCTGACAGCGGTGAGTTTAGCTTGAGCCTTGCCCTGTCCCACCCTCTGGACCTAGGCAAGTGTATAGTAAGGGCCCATGGGAGCTCTTGTACCTCTCTGAGCCTTGGTCTCACTTTGGAAGGGGATGACAGTGGCCCAGAGTTGTTGCCCAAGTGGAGACAGGCACCCTGGGGTGACACTGTGGTCAGCTTCTAGGACAGCTCCAGGAGCTGGGGTGGCCCAGGTTGCTCACAGATTGGCGATCAGACATGGGGCTTTCAGAAGGTGCCGTGGGTTCAGCATGCTCACCTTTGACAACTTAGTTGCCAGCTCTCTGGCTCTTGAGCAGTTGGAGCCCTCGAGGGCAACCAAACTATCCCTGAGGTCAAGCTCTTGGTCTGGGCTCTGACCTGTGCATCAGAGCTGTCCTCCTTTCCCCCTGACCTGCTTTCCCCTCCCCCTCCCCCCTCCAGGTGCTGTGGACACCATCTTCTCCCTGCAGGGAGACCCCAGCCTGTTTGTGGCCTCGGCTGCCAGCCAGCTCCTGGTGCACACCTTGGCTCTGTCCATGCAAGCTGGAGCCACGGGGTGCTCCGGCCTGTGGGACGGGGTGTGGCCTGCCTGTGCCCAGAAGATTATGGGCCATTTGGAAGAGTCCTTGCAATCCACAGCTGCCCCACAGGTCACACAGGCCCTGAATGTCCTGACTTCCACTTTTGGGCGCTGCCACAGCCCGTGGACCGAGACCCTCTGGGGACAGCTGTGTCCCCTTGTGGCCCGCCTGCTGGAGAGGACCCCCATCCCAGCTGCACACTCACTTGTGGATCTCCTCCTCAGTGTGGCCCGGTCAGGTCCCTGGGATATGTCTGGTGGGGGGGCTGGGTATGAGTAATTGCTACCCCTGGGTGGATTTCACTGGCAGCCAGAGTCAGAACTGCCCCTCCAAGAATACAGCCTTGAGGGGAGCCCCATGGGGACCCTGCCCCTCGTTTCTGAGACAGCTGTGTGCAGGGCTAGTCACCCCCAGTGGGGGCTGTGGCAGCCCTGTGGGGCACCCTAGCATCTGTGGGAATGGAGGCTGAATCTCTTTGTGGCCTCTGTAGGTCTCCAGCCCTCAGCTCTTCCCATGGCAGACTGTGGGAGGCGGTAGCTCAGGCTCTACGCTGCCTAAGCCCCATGCAAGCTGGGTCTCTGGCCTTGGGGATGCTGAAACTCCCGCACTGGTATGACTGGGCTAGCTTGGCACAGAGGAGGGTACTGGGAACAGGGCGGGTGAGGATTGGAGTGTATTTCATATCTCTGTCTTTATTTTTATGTTATTGATTGATTGCCAGTCCTGGGGCTTGAACTGAGGGCCTAGTCACTGTCCCTGAGCTTCTTTTGCTCAAGGCTAGCATTCTACCACTTGAGCCACAGCACCACTTCTGGCTTTTTCTGTGTATATGGTATTGAGGAATTGAACCCAGGACTTATGCATGCTAGGTAAGCACTCTACCACTAAGCCACATTCCCAGCCCTGGAGTGTAGAATTCATGGTGAGGAAAAGGGCCAGGCTGCCAGTGGATGTGATGGTTTTCCAGACAATTATATGAAAAGTTTTGCAAAGTCCACACAACCCCTGAAGCACAGTGACTGCCTCTGTGGGCACCAGGGCGGGGACTTCCAGGCTTTGGTCAGGCTGGCCCCTTCCATGGAGTCCCCTACCTTGCAGGGAGCTTTTCTCAATGTTTTCCAGGCCCCCAGCTTATGTCAATTTGTCTCAGACTTGTGGGGTTGGTAGGGATGTAGCCAGCACATTACACCATGTCCTGTATCCCCAGTCCCCAGGCACTGAGGGTCCAGGCCTTCGGAGTCCTCCTCCAGCCTCTGGCCTGTGTTGTAAAGGCCACTGCCCAGGCACCTGGTCCCCCAGGTATGGTGTGTGCGGTGGGGTGGGTGGGGCCTTGGTCCTGGGTGATCCTTAGTGTTAGGGCATGGGAAGGGTGCTGAGAAGCGGATACTCAGCTTGCCACCCCAGCTTTGGTCCTGCTCAGGCCTCCCTCCAAGAGTATCCATGGCCAAGGGTGGGCCAGCCGGCATCTGTGGCAGACCACAGCTCTGACCTCGTGCCCTGGCCTCTGCTTTGGGCCATGATCACTCCCAAGGCTGTTCCATGTGGCCTCCAGGTTGGCTGGACGGGGCTGAAGGCAGCTCCCTGACAGTGGACACGCTTCTATCTTCCAAGTCGGCCTGTGTGGGGATCCTGTGCCAGACCCTGGCCCAACTGGAAGAGTTGCAGCCACTGGTAGGTGCGGCCCTGGCCTCACGTGGCCTCGCACTGCAGGACCTGCCTCCATGCTGACCCTCCTCTCCCTGCAGCCCCAGCGCCCAGCGCCCTGGCCCCAAGAGCCACTGCTGGGCGCTGCTGTGACCATACTGCGGCTTTGCCACGGCTCCGCAACTTCCAGCTCCAGTGGCGGTGGCCGCCTTTGTGCCACTCTGGCAGGCTGCGTTCGTGTCCAGCGAGCCGCCCTTGACTTCCTGGGGACCCTTTCTCAGGAGACGCGTGAGTGACCGTGACTCCCCTTACATGGCCTTGGTGTTGGGTGGTGGACCCCACTCTCCTCTCTCTCTGGACTTCTGGGCCTGCAATCCCTGTTTGTGTCTCAGGGGAAGGTGGGGCTCGCTCATTGAGGACAAGGCAGGGTCGCATGTTCTCTGCCAGGAGGGGGTCTCTGGGCATGATGGTCGTGCCTGGGTGGGAGTTGGGGTGAATTGTATGTTCACGTCTTTCCCAGGCTCCCAGGAGTTGGAGAAGGAGGTGTTTGCTGTCCTGTCAGAGTACCTTGGAAGCCCTGACTCCAGTCCCACGGTACTGGGGTACAGGGGTACAGGGTTGGGTCCCGGGAAGGCAGAACCACTGCTCCAAGGGACTTGGGAGAGTAAAATGTCTATACAGCTCTGTGTGAGAGGCGGGGTGGGCTGAGGTGAGCAGGGCTAGCCAGGCTTCTGCCCTCAGAATTGTTGGCCAGGGAGGGGAGTTGAGCCTGAGTGGCCCCTGTGCTCACAAGTGACTTTTCTTTTTCATTAGTTGTGGGGCTTGAACTCGATGCCTGGGCACTGGCTCTGAGCTCTTTTGGTCAAGGCTAGTGCTCCACCCCTTTTAGTCACAGCTCCACTTCTGGTTTTTAAGTGGTTAATTATAGATAAGAGCTTCACAGACTTTCCTGCCCAGGCTGGCTTTGAACCATGATCCTCAGATCTCAGCCTCCTGATAGCTAGGGTGACAGGTGTGAGCCACCAGTGTCCCAGCTTGTTTTTTGTTATGTTTTGTGGGGTTTTTTTTTTGCTTGCTTTTGTTATTTGTTTTTTTGCCAGTCCTGAAGCTTGACCTCTGGGCTGGGCGCTGTCTCTGAGCTTCTTTCACTCAAGGCTAGCACTCTACCACTTGAGCAGTAGTACCACTTTCAGCTTTTTCTGTGATTTAATTGGAAATAAGAGTCTCACAGACTTTCCTGCCCAGGCTGGCTTGGAACTACAACCCTCAGATATTCGTCTCCTGAATAGCTAGGATTACAGGTTTGAGCTACCAGTGCCCAGCTGTTTTGTTGGTTTGTTTTTGCCAGTCCTGGGGCTTGAACTCAGGGCCTGGATGCTGTCCCTGAGCCTCTTTTGCTTAAGGTTAGCACTCTACCACTTGAGCCACAACACCACTTCCAGCTTTTTCTGTGTATGTGGTACTGAGGAATCTAGCCCAGGGCTTCATGCATGCTAGGCGAGCACTCTACCACTAAGCCACATTCTCAGCCAATGTTTTGTTATTTTATGAAACAGAGTTTTGTCATGTAATTTAGGCTGGCCTCAAACTTGATCCTCCTGCCTCTGCCCCCTAAGTGTGAAGATGACACGAGGGTGCCACCACACCTGGTTCAGGGTCAAGTCTAATGAGCATGGCTGTCCCATTGAGCACAGACAGTGCCAGGTGCTGCAGGGCAGGCAGTGGGGTGACTTGCGGGGAGGGCCTAGGACCTTAAGGGAAGGAGCCCATGTTATGTTTGTGTCTAGATTCAAAGTCAGACCCACCCCCACCTCCAGGTAGTGCTCATGAGGAGGGCACCCGTCCTGTCCTTGCCCACACTTGTAGCCTGGGTAGGGCCAGCAGGTGTGGGGTACAGGTGACAGGGCAGGGGGGTGCTGCCCCTCCTGCCCCCAGCCTCCTGCTCTCTCCAGGTCTTGAAGAAGGCCTTCCAAACCACACTCAGATGGCTTCTGAGCTCTCCCAGGACCCCTGGCTGCCCTGACCTCGGCCCCCAGCCCCTGCTATTCCTCAGAGGTAACCCCTGCCCCCACAGGGCTGTGTGGAGCCAGTGTACATGGGTGGGGTGGGGTTCTTTCCTCCCCCCTTCCCCTCCCTCCCCCCCGCGAGGCTGCACTGACCGCCCCTTCCTGGCCCAGAGCTGTTCCCTGTGCTGCAGAAGCGCCTGTGCAGCCCCAGCTGGGAGGTGCGTGACTCGGTGCTGGAGTTCCTCACGCAGCTCAGCCGGCACTGGGGAGGTGAGCGCCTGGGAACAGGTGGGGGGGGCCCCATGAGTCCTGGCAGTGCTGGGGCCCCCGGGGCTCCCCACTGCCCTCAGTCACAGCTGTATGGCCCCTTGACCCCAGGCCAGGCAGACTTCAGGCGAGCGCTGCTGGCATCTGAGGTGCCCACGCTCACCCAGCAGCTGCTCCAGGACCCTGAGAGCTATGTCCGGGCCAGCGCGGTGGCCGCCGCCGGGCAGCTGTCTAGCCGGGGCTTACAGGCCGCCCCCGACAGTCCTGAGCACCCACAGGCCCAGCAGGTAGGAACTTCCAGCTCTCCTGCCATAGGCAGCCACTGTGGTTAGTTACAGGCCCGAAGGGGTTACTGGGTATACTGAGTTCACCAATACCCCTCTCAGACTTAGTGTCCACTGGGCAGATGAGTGTTATGAGGCTAAGGGCAGGCTGCATGAAGAAGCCAGGTAGCAGGTGGCCCAGGCCTGGGTGACCCTGGGCTCCGGGGTGTGCTGACCTTCCCTGCCTGGCGTATCTATCCCCAGGGCCTGCTCGGGGAGCTCCTGTGCATCCTATCCACTGACTCTGAGGGCTTTCCGAGGAGGGCTGTCGTGCAGGTCTTCACCGAGTGGCTGAGGGACGGCCATGCTGATGTGGCCCGGGACACAGAGTGGTTTATTGCCACCGTGCTCCAGGTGGTAAGCCAGGACCTGGACTGGGAGGTCCGGGTGCAGGGCCTGGAGCTGGCACAGGTGTTCCTGGTGCAGAGGCTGGGCCAGCCCCGCTGTCCCTACATGGTGGCCCTGCCGGAGGCTGCCTCAGCCACCCCAATCCCCGAGGTGCTACAGAGTCTCTGCCGGTTGCGGCTCTTTGACTTTGCCTTTCGGGCCTTGCTCGACTGTGACCGACCTGTGGCCCAAAAGGCCTGTGAACTCCTCCTCTTCCTGAAGGACAAGACTGCCATGTGCGGTGGCCTGCAGGAGGCAGGGGACATCCCAGGCTCGGCCTCGGGGCAAGTCACCCTACAGAGATGGCGGGCTGGGGAGCAAGGCCAGCTCCCCGGAGACTTGCAGCCCGAGGCCATGCTGGCCCTGCTGAGGTCCACAGACCTGGAGGGACTGCAGGCCCGGCTGGCTCAGAGCAGTGACCATATGGAGAAGAGTCCCCAGTCCCTCCTGCAGGACATGCTGGCCACAGTGGGTGTGCTGGGGGAAAATGAGGCCGATTGCTACTGAGCTGTGTGGCCTCCCTGTTCCGGCCTCTGGTGTCCCTGAGCTCTAGCCCAAGCTGGCTGCACCAAAGCCTCTAGAGAATGGATCAAGCCTGGCCTGGTGAGACACACCTGTAATCCCAGTATTTAGGATACTGAGAGCAAGGAAGGTCACAAGTTTGAGGCTTGCTTGAGCTTCAAGATCTGATCTCAAAAAAGGAAATACAAATTCCCACATTTTGATGTGTTATTAAAGAAGTGTTTTTATTTTCTATTCAAAGCGAGTGGCATTGATATCTAGTCCATTTTTAGCTAGTTTTGCATATGGTGTAAGAGGCCTGGCTTTGTCCTGTGTGAGTGGGCTGTCCAGTATGTCCACTTCCATCTCCTGAGACTTTCCTTGGGGTGTTCTTTTTTCCTTTTTTTATTTCTGTGACAGTGCCATTGAGATTTTGGTAGAACGTGCATTTGTTGTCATCTCATTGATTGGTTCAGAGCCCACAGGACACCTCTTGGTGATCAGATCCACCAGCTGGGGAACAGCTTGTCATCATGTGAACCTGCAGGCATCACGTCCTACACTACCCATAACAGAATAAATCCTGCCCTGCTCTCAGCGGACTGCCACAGGGGAGCCCCTTGCCCACTCGCTCCCACAGCAGTGGTTGGGTGTCTGTGGTCAGTCTCACTTCTGCTGGGGAAGGAAGCCTTTTCCTCAGCTGCTCTCACTGTCATGTTCATATTCTGCAATTTTTCCATAATGTATAGACAAGTTCCTTTTATCTTCCATATTCACTGAGATTTCTAAGGGTGTGTGTGTGTGTGTGTGTGTGTGTGTGTGTGTGTGTGTGTAAAATGGGGCTTAAACTCAGGGCCTACTGTGTGTGTGTAAAATGGGGCTTAAACTCAGGGCCTACATGCTGTCTCTAAGGTTTTTCACTCAAGACTGGCACTCTACCACTTGAGTCACAGATCCACTTCTGGCTTTTTGCTGGTTAATTGGAATTAAGAGTCCCACAGACTTTCCGGCCCAGGCTGGCTTTGAACTGTGATGCTCAGCTCTCAGCCTCCTGAGTAGTTCACAGGCATGAGCCACCTGTGCCTGGCTTTCTGCTGCTTCTTTAGATACACACATTATTTTTAGCCTCACTAGTTTTGGTCACATGAGCAGCTCATCAAACCCTAAAATTCACGGCTTCAACTAAGGAGATCTATCGCCCACAGAGGAACACACTGTTTCTTTGTTAGGTGGCTTTCCTCTGGGTGGAGAAATGGGGCCCCGTCACCCTCTCCCTCTGCCTTCTCACCATCAGCCTCAAACCTTGGGGCGTTCTAGGGCTCTAGTCACACCACCAGTCCTTGTGCATGAGGGGCTGCGGTGGGCCAGGCCTGCAGCTGTACATATCACCACCAGCGTTCTGCTCTCCAATTGCCAGCCATCCAGTTGCCTAACTGCCAGACACTGGCAACCACAGTCACACTGAGTGCCCAGGACTTGCCACCCAGCACCTGCCATCATGGACTGCGTCCAGGGGGCACCCAGAACCACGTGGCTCCTCACAGTTTATGGCTCAAGGCTTTGAAGGAATTCCATTGTGGTCCTTTGCAGTTCTGTCCTTAATAAGGAGCTCTGTGGGGGTCACTGAAGGAATTCCATGGGCTTCTTTGAAGAGATTCTGTGGAGGGATTGGGGCTCTCCAGCAATTCATGGGGTTCTTTGAGTCTTGGGGTAAAGGTGGACCCAATGGAAGGAGTCAAGTTGACTTGTTGCTGGTTGGTGGTTCCTTAAATCATACTGTGGGCTTTCCACATCACTAGTTTCTTTTTTTTGGGGGGGGTCCGTTGTGGGGCCTGAACTCTGGGCCTGGGCGCTGTCCCTGCTCTTCAGCTCAAGGCTAGCGCTCTACCGCTTGAGCCACAGTGCCACTTCTGGCTTTTTTCTTTTTGCTTATGTGGTGCTGAGGAATTGAACCAAGGGCCTCAGGCGTGCAAAGCAAGCGCTCTACCACTGAGCCACCTTCCCAGCCCTGTCTCTCAGCTCTTTAGCTCAAGGCTAGCACTCTACCACTTTGAGCCACAGTGCCACTTCCGGCTTTTCTCTTTTTGCTTATGTGGTGCTGAGGAATCAAACCCAGGGCCTCATGCATGCAAGGCAAGCGCTCTACCACTGAGCCAACTTCCCAGCCCAACACATCACTAGTTCTTAAATCTACAAGAGCAACCTGCAGCCCTACTTCTAGGAACACTTTTTTCTGCCCCTCAGGACCACACCCATCTTTCCTGTGGTTCCCTGATGTGTGGAGTAATGGGGACATCCTGGAGAATCGTCCTTCAGGCTCACTCTGGAGAAACATCTGTAATAACCTCCACTTTGGGCAGCACTGGCCCTGATTTCTGCTGTCCCCCTTACTCCTGGAGGCTACTGAATTTTCAAAGCCTGAATTTACTATATTGGCAGAATGAAACCAGCCAATCAGTATAGTTGTTGGCTGGCATGTCCACCAATCAGAATAGATGTTAGCTGGCCTGTCCAATCAGGGTGAAGCAGCAACTGGTGACAGCACTGTTGCCATGCAGATTTCGCTTGTGTGGACTAACCATCCCCCTGGGAACTGGCGCATACATAGCTTAAGGGTACAGCCTCTTCATCCCCACATGCTCCACCCACAGTTCCCAGGGCCAGCAGAGCTGGAGACCCAGTACCCTCCATCCCTCACTGGCCTGGGTGCTAAGACTCAGTGACTGCTAGCCAGGGTCCCAGAAAAGGGTGCACCAGTGTGCTAGCACTACATAACAACTAGCCCTAAATCGTATTCCAAGAGGTCGATGGGCTGGCTATTCTAGCATTTTTGCTGCTCTGGATGGGGTCCTCTGAGGGTTGATTGGGGCTGACTGGCACAGGCTGGTCTCTACCAGGGTGCTCCAGGCTCAAAAGTCATGGCAGCTGGCACTGGTGTCTCACTCCTGTAATCCTAGCTACTCAGGAGGCTGAGATCTGAGGATTGCGATTCAAAGCCAGCCCAGACAGGAAAGTACATGAGACTTTTTTTTTGGTTGTGGGCCTTGAACTCTGGGCCTTAGCGCTCGCTGTCCCTCAGCTCTACAGCTCAAGGCTACAGCACCACTTCCGGTGTTCTGGTGGTTTATTGGAGAGAAGAGTTTCATGTAGTCTCCTGCCCGGGCTGGCTTTGAACCCCAATCCTCAGATCTCAGCCTCCTGAGTAGCTAGGATTACAGGCGTGAGCCACTGGTGCCCGGCTTACATTATCGCCAATTAAGCACCAGAAAACTGGAAGTGGTGCTGTGGCTCAAGTGTTAGAGCACTGGCCTTGAGCTGAATTGCTTAAGGACAGCACCCAGACCCAGAGTTCAAGCCCCATGACTGGCAAAAAAACCCCACAAAACGAAAGTCATGGTAAAGGGCATGGTGACTTGCAGTGGGTGGGGGACCCCGCACCCTTACACCATAGGTACAGCCTTGGAGAAGGATACCGGCTGACTTCCCTAGGAAGGGTGGGGCCAAGGGCACCCTGGTTCAGAGTTGCCTCCTTTTTTGTTTTGGTTGGTTGTATGGCTTGAACTTGGCCTGAGTGCTGTCCCTGAGCTCTTTTGCTCAAAACTAGCTCCCTACAACTTTGAGCTGCAGTTCCTCTTCCGGTTTTCTGGTAGTCAATTAGATATAAGACTCTCGGGGCTGGGAAGGTGGCTTAGTGGTAGAGTGCTTGCTTGCCTGGCATGCATGAGGCCCTGGGTTCGATTCCTCAGTACCACATAAACAGAAAAAGCCAGAAGTGGTGCTGTGGTAGAGCGCTAACCTTGAGCCAGTGTTCAAGCCCCATGACCCACCAAAAAAGAGAGAGAGAAAGAGAGAGAGAGATAAGAGTCTCATGGGCTTTCCTGCCTGGGCTGGTTTTGAACCGTGATCCTCAGATTTCAGCCTTCTAAGTAGCTAGGATTAAAGGTGTGAACCACCAGCACCTAGCTAGGTGGTCTTTTTTATTGTTTGGTTTTTGTACCCATACTGGAACTTAAACTTGGCTTGGCTTCATGCTTTCACTTGGCAGTTTCACTCAAGGCTGGTGTTCTACCACTTGAGCTACAGTTCTACTTGCAGCTTTTTGCTAGTTAGTTGGAGATAAATACTTGGATTTGTCTGCCCAGGTTGGCTTTGAATCTTGATCCTCAGATCTCCACGTCCTAAGTAGCAAGGAAACACTCCACCAGGCTTAAGACTTTATCCCTTTGTAAGTCCAGAGCCTACAAGCATTGCAGCCCCAGCATCCACACAGAGTGGCTGGAGGTCTGTTGAATGACTGAACGACCAAAGTCAGCTCCCATACTAGGCCCAGAGGAAGAGCTTTAGAGTCTCCTTCTTGGGGTGCAAGCCTAGCTTAGGTGGAGGGTATCTCCACTTGTGGGGTCCTCTGTGTATGTGTTAGCACCATAGGACTCAGAGACCTCCTACCTCTCCCCCTCCATGGGGACCCTCTTCCCCATTCTCCTCAGTTCCTGTCAGAGCCAAGATGTGTCGCCATGGAAACTGCTTGGCAAACGCTGGCAGGGAGAGGCAGCCAACAGCCGCTCAAGCTATCCAGCTCGCAGCGCCCATCTGAGTGACACTGTGGAACGGCAAGAGCCGGCACGCCCGGTTGAGTGTGGCACGTGTGTGGTGAGTGAGGGCTCAGGATGGGCACATAGACATGGTGTGGGGTGGGTCAGGGCTGATCCAGGCATGCGTGCTTCCGTGTGCATGTGTGTGCATGCATGGATATGCAGGCCGTGCGTGCATGTGCATGTGTGAGCGCAGGGGGGCTGTGGCTGTGTGCATGTGGCAGGGGTGCTGAGTGTGTGCAGAGGGGAACATGGCTGACATGGCACTGTGTGACCAGCCATCTACTTTGGCTCTGTGCTGAGGTGGCCACGGCCACTGTCCCTGCCTGCTGCATGCAGCTCCAGGCCGAAGACAACCGCTGACCAGGTAATTCTACAAGTGGGCATGACCGGGGGGCTTCTGGGAGGAGGCAGCAGCTAGGCATGAAGCCTCCATTGGGGTGGGTGTGGTCCCAGCAGAGGGGAGGGGACGGGGCTGCCAGGCACAGGCCTGCACCTGTGGAGGGGAGGGGAGGGCCGGGCAGCAGCGGCTGCCGGAGCATGGCCTCATTCCAGTTTAGGGAGCCATTTGGGGGTGGTGGGGTACCGGGAAGGGATGACATCTTTGAGGCTGGGAATCTAGGAGGTGGGAAGAAGTGGGGAGGGTATAAGGAGGCAAAGGTGTGGCTAGTCAAGACAGGTTGCGCAAGGCTGGGCTCCAGGAAGCAGGTGACATCTGAGGGGGCAATCAGGGGCCCAGGGCTCCGGCCTCAGGGCTGCAGGGAATCAGAAGTGGCTGGGGCTGGCTGATGGGATGCCCGCTGGCTACGTGGGGTGCGCGGGTGACAGGAGGTCTTGGGGTGAGGAGGCTTCTGGGGCCGGAACATGGATGGAGAAGGTTCAGTTGCATGGGGCCTCTCCAGGCTTGGGGGACAGGCCCTGTTGATGCCCAGCACAGCAGGGTGCCCAGGCCACAGGCTCCGAGCCTCCTCCACAGCCAGCCTGGCTTGTTCTCAGTGGCCTGCAGGTGCCATCCTGCCCCACCCTGGCTGGCAGAGTGCCAGGGCGATGTACTGGTTACTGGGGCTCCATCACTGGGGCTGTAGGATCAGCTCCCGGTGGCCCAGAGCTGAGGGAAACCCCACAGGACAGGCGATGGGCAGAAGGTGGCATGGGGACCCTGCCCAGGGGCCCAGATTTCTTTTTTCTTTTTGAGCAGCAACAGGTGGGTGTTGTCCCAGCCTGAGACTGCACACAGTCAGAAGAGTGGGCAGAGGGAGGGAAGCTGTGGTGGAGAGAGCAGGTTGGGGGGGGGGGCAGGAGAGAGACAGATAAACACAAAGAGACACACAGACCGAGGTAGGGATAGAGTTGGACAGAGCCCCTCCCCAACCAGCCAGCCTTGGCTGAGCCCCAGGGAGCCCCAACAGACACTTCCTTTTACTTTCTGTTATTGACGGTAGCCCCCCCTGCAGCCATGTGGCCAACAGTGTAAGGGCCTGTGTGTGTGTGTGTGTGTGTGTGTGTGTGTGGCACACACCCCCAGCTGCTCCGTGGAAGGAACGAGACCTTTCAGAGCTGGGAACCTGGGGTGAATACTAATTCGACGGCTCAAAGGGCAGCCTCCGGGCTGGGAGCTGGCTGCTGGCCCCGGCAGGCAGGCACGATGCACTCTGTGTCCAGAGGCTTCTCTGTTCCCCGTGCGGGCTTCAGAAGGGTCCTCAGCTGCCCCAGGATGGGCTGGGGGTAGGACTGGAGCTCCAGGGGGCTGGGGTCTGTATACCCAGCAAAGCCAGCACTGGCCAGGCCCCCATGGCCTCTAGGATGAGGACTCCTGAGAAGTGTGAAGCCCATTCCATTCCAGGGACAGCTGCTGCAACCAGTGAGCCAGGGAGGCCTGGGGAAACTGAGGCACAACTATGGAGTTGGAGGAGGTCTTGAAGCTGTGTGAAGGAGGCTGGCTGTCCATCATACACACACACACACACACACACACACACACACACACACACACACACACACACACACACAGGCCCCAGCCTTTCCCGGCCACTGCTGTTCCCAGGCAGTCACAGTGCAGGCTGGGAGCCCCTCCAGCCATCCCCAGCCTCTGGCCTTTGTTCCAAGCCCTTGACTCCCCCATCTCAGTGGCCCCCATCTGTTCTGTGGCTGCATCCCACACTCTCTCCTCAGCACCCATCCAGCTGTTCCAGCTGCCCCTGGGCCCTGCTAGCCCAGCCTTTGCTCACGCCAACCTGATCCAGCCTCTCGTCCAAGCTTGAGCCCAAGGAACTCCTGTCCCAAAGTCCAGCACCTGGTAGCACAAGCAGTGTTTGCTGAGTGAATGGCTGCCCGAGTCTGAGGACCCACTGTGTGCCTAGACCATTCCTATGTTGTTTTGATTCCCTTTTCATCCCTAACCTCCACATGGTTTTTATTTGATCTTTTTGTTGATTGTGGGGCTTGAACTCAGGACCTGGGTGCTGTCCCTGAGCTCTTTTTGCTCAAGGCTAGTGCTCTACCATCTTGAACCACAATTCTACTTCTGGTTTTCTGGAGGCTCATTGGAGATGAGAGTCTCCTGGACTTTTCCTGCTTGGGCTGGCTATGAACCACAATCCTCCAATCTCAGCCTCCTGAGTAGCTGGGATGACAGGTGTGAGCACCAAGTCCCAGCTTCTCACATGGTTTTTCTAATGCTTCCAGCCCCATGACTCAGGGCTGTACCCCACAGGTCTTGCCAGCTGACCCCCACAGGGCCATTGTTCATGTAGATTTCCAAGTTCATGTGCTAGGCCTCTCTAGCTTGCGGAGGTGTGCGGCAGTTTCTGCCTCAGTGGCTCCTGTCCTGCTCAGCTGTGGCAGGGCAGGCGGGGTGGGTGTTTAGCAACTCCTCTTTAATAACTAGTTAGAAGACAGAATACGGGTTCTGGGTTTGCTGTCCCAACAGAAGTGTCCCCGCCAGAATCTATTTGTAGACATTTATCCCAGAGGGGGAAAATCACCAGTTGCCTGTGGCAAGATGTGTGAGACAACGTTGCTTATCACAGTGATGATAATTGTGAGAAACTGGGAAACCAAAATATCCCAGTTGGGAGATTCATCCATGAAGCAAAGCATGGTGCCAGCTGCCGGGCAAGGCTGCCGCCGCCTCCAGGCCATTCCCAGGAGGCTCCAAGGGCCACAGCTAGGGAAGAGTGGACCCTGTGGGGATGCTCTTAAAAGATTCAAGCCAGGCTGGGAATGTGGCTTAGTGGTAGAGTGCTTGTCTAGCATATAAAGCCCTAGGTTCAATTCCTCAGTACACATACACAGAAAAGGCTGGAAGTGGTGCTGTGGCTCAAGTGGTAGAGTGCTAGCCTTGAGTTAAAGAGGTTAAGGAACAGTGCCCAGACCCTGAGTTCAAGCCTCAGGACTGGCCAAAAAAAAAAAAAAAAAGTTAAGCCAGGCACCAGGGGCTGGCTCACATCTATAATTCTAGCCACGCAGGAGGCTGAGATCTGAGGATCATGATATAAAGCCAGCCCTGGCAGGAAAGTCTGTGAAATTCTTATCTCCAGTGAATAACTGGAAAACCGGAAGTAAAGCTGTGGCTCCAAGTGCTGAGTGCTAACTTTGAGCAAAAAGAGCTCAAGGACAGCACCCAGGCCCTGAGTTCAAGCCCCAGACCTGACAAAAGAAAAATATTTAATTCCAGCATGATGGTTCGTGCCTGTAATCCCAGCTCCTCAGAAGGCATGGTTTGGAGAAGAACATCCCAGCTTTGTCTGTGGGACAAAAGCATGAGACCCTATCTGAAAAATAAAAAGCACAAGGGACTGTAGGTGTGGCTTCAAGCTCTGAGTTCAAATTCCAATTCTGCACAAACAGAATAAAACTAAGCCGGGCAGGAGTGGCTGGGCGCAGTCTCCACACTGAGCTGGGTGATGGGGGCTGTCTCCTCCAAGATGTCTGCCCTGTCCTGGCCCACCCAGCACTCCAGGTTGCATGGGCACAGAAACAGAGCCCGAGGCCTAAGAGTTCACAGCCTTAAACCTTGCACCGTGTCAGGTCTGTGCCCGTGACTGTGAAGGAGAGAACCACAATTCTTCTTACTTTATTATTATTTTTTTGGTGATTTGAACTCAGGGCCTCATGCTTGCTAGGCAGGTGCCCTACCCCCTGAGCCATACCTCCACATCTTTATGCTCCTGTTATTTTTGGGGGGGTACAGCATCACATTTGTGCCTGGGGTCCGGCTTGGACCACAAGCCTCCAATTTCTACTTCCCGCCTCACTGAGATGACAGGCATACCACACCATACCCAGCTTGCTGGTTAGGATGAGGCTGGGAGGAAGAGGAGGATCCTCACCGACTTTGTGCTTGGAATTGGCTTCAAACTGTGACCCTCTGGACCTTCACCCTGCTGAGATGCCAGGTGTGGCCACTGTGCCCAGCCCCCATCACCACTTTGCCACCCGCAAGATGTCCCTAGGACCTCGGGTGGGCTGGTGGGCCCTGGTGTGGCCCCCACATGCCATCTCCCCACCTCCCATCCCTGTACCACCTCCGCTGTGACAAGGGGGCCATTGTTGAAGGCCTTTCACTGGCCACTGACCGTGACTTGTGTCTCCAGGGGAGGGACAGGGACAGCGGATCCCCAGGTCATGTCTCCCGGGATGGGAAGAGATCAGAGCCTCAGGAGGTCAGGGCGGCTCCTGGGGGCCAGTAGGGCCCAGCATGGAGAGAAGAATGTTCCAGAAGAGGAACAGGAGCACAGATAGGTGTGTTGGAAAAGCTCTGCCTCAGGTCTGCCACTGGGGTCTCCCTGCCCACCTTGTGGGAACACAGGGTGGTCATTTCCTGGCAGGAGGCCCTCCCAGGGAGCAGGCAGAACTCCTGGCCTGGTCATGGCTTGCGGGTCTGGTTGCCTCTCCTAGGGGCCAGTGATGACAGGGCTGGGCTGCTGTCCTCTGTCAGCGACCCTGCTTCCAGGGCCTGGGCCTGGGCTTCTCAAGGGCAGCTTGCATTTGCCTTTGCCACTGGCTTGGTTTTTAGTGACGTTCTCCCCAGCACCCCACCCCCACCCCCCTTGCACTTTGGCCCAGATCCCGCCTGGGGCCCTGCCTCCACCTCCCACCCTCACCTCACCTCTCCACAGCTGACTGTGGGAATCCAGAGGACTTCCTGGGGGCGGTGCCAGTGGATGTGCTGATCTCGGTGTTAAGAAGACTTAGTGCACCAGCCCAGGGGCAGACCCAAAGGAGCACAGCGCCCCGCTGCCCCCACCCCTTCATTCCCCCACCCCACGTGCCTCCCAGGCTGGGGATGCTGTGACTGTGGGCGCAGGCAGAGGGCGGTGGAGGCCAGGGCCAGGTGCCCGGGAAGGAAGGCGCAGAGACCCCTGACTCTAGGGGGTGCTCCTCCCCAGCACGTGTGTTGGAGGCGTCATTGCCCACCAGGTAACCAAGGGGATGGGGCTCTGGGAAGAGGGGATGGGGTGCGGCACGGGGGTGGAGGCAAGCCTGGCACAGGGGGGTGCCCAGTATGGAAAAAAGGGGGAACTGGGGAGAGATTTTGCATAGGTGACCTCAATTTTACAAGCCTGCCAGGCTGTGAAAGTCACCAGTTCAGTTCTATCCTGTGGGGAAGGAAATCTGCCGGAGCTCCGGCAGGGGTGTGTGTGTGTGGGCACACAGGAGGCTGGGGTCCGCTCCTCCCAGGGGCTGCGCGGGGCTTCTGGGAGGGTTGGGCGCCAGCTCTGAGCGGCAAGGTTGCAGCTGCCGGGGGTGGTAGCTTGTGAGTTCAGCATGACAAGAATGGGGTCCTCGCCTAAAGGTGGCATCTGTGGGGTCAGAGGGAGGAGAGCGAGGAGGGCAAGCTGGTGCCCAGGGCTGCACTGCTCCACCTGGGCGATGACCTATGAGCCTCTTGATCTGCATTGGGGTCATCTGGGAGGAAGAGCCAGGACAAGGATTTCTCTTGGGCCAAACAGAGGTGGGGGGCAAGGGCAGAGGAAGGGAAGGGGCACCCACTATTAGACCCCTGCCCGACCCCTGCCCCCCATCTCTGTATAAACCTTTGAGTATGTTCAGAGTTGGGGTCCAGGGTGTGGTGTGATGTTGAACCCAGGCTCCGTTGCTTCTCAGCTGTGTGACGGAGGCCACATCACTTGGTGTCTCTGAGCCTCAGTTTCCCCTGGCTATGACAAGTTCAGCTCTGCCTGGCAGATTGAAGGTGGCTGCAGGTGCCCTGGCCATGGCTCACTAGCAGGGGATGGGCAGATCTTAGCAGGACTGGGTGACAGGCAGGGCTGCTGCTGTTGTTTGTTTAATAATTTGTTTATTGCTGTTATGAAGGTGATGTGCAGAAGGGTTACAGTTATGTAAGTCAGTGAGTACATCTTTTTTTTTTTTTTTTGGTTGGTCCTGGCTGGGGCTTGCACTCTGGGCTTGGGTGCTGTCCCTCAGCTCTTCAGCTCAAGGCGAGTGCTCTACCACTTGAGCCACAACGCCACTTCCGGTTTTCTAGTGGTTTATTGGAAATAAGAGTCTCATGGACTTTCCTGCCCCGGCTGGCTTTGATCCGTGATCTCAGATCTCAGCCTCCTGAGTAGGATTACAGGCGTGAGCCACCAGCATCCAGCAACGAGGACATTTCTTTTTGAGCAGTGTGGCTGCTTCTCTTGCTCTCTCTGTTTCTCTCTCCGCTCTCCACCCATGTGTTGTATAGTTCATTTTCCACAGGGTGTATGGTGAATGCTACAGCTGCATGTGTTCGCCCGTTGTTCCTTGGAGGCTTTTTGGGGAGCATTTGCCTTCACCTGGATGGTGGATTGGCAGAGTGGGTGGGGAGCCCTCTCTGAGAATGCCCAGGAGCTGGCTTGTGGGGCTGGAAGAGGTGAGTCTTTTGTGGGGGTCAGTTGTGGGGCCTGGGCGCTGTCCCTGAGCTCTTTAGCTCAAAGCTAGCACTCAACACTTTGAGCCACCACTCCACTTCCAGTTTTCTGGTGATTAATAGATAAGAGTCTTACAGATTTTTCTGCCAAGGCTGGCTTCCAACTGTGATCCTCAGATCTCAGCCTTCCTGAGTAGCTAGATGACAGGCATGAGCTGCTGGTGCCAGCTCATTTTCTTTTTCTTTCTTTCCCTTCCTTCCTTCCTTCCTTCCTTCCTTCCTTCCTTCCTTCCTTCCTTCCTTCCTCCCTCCCTCCCTCCCTCCCTCCCTCCCTCCCTTCCTTTCTTTCTTTCTTTATTTTTTTTAATTTAATTTAATTTTATTTGTGAACATACTGTACAGAGGGGTTACAATTACATGGGCAGGATTCCTTTCTTTATTTTTGTCAGTCATGGGGCCTGAACTCTGGGCCTGGGCACTGTCCCTCAGCTCTTCAGCTCAAGGCTAGGGCTCTACCACTTGAGCCACAGCGCCACTTCTGGCTTTTTCTGCTTTATGTGGTTCTGAGGAATCGAACCCAGGGCCTCATGCATGCAAGGCAAACACTCTACCACTGAGCCACCTTCCCAGCCCTGCCCAGTTCTTTTTAAATTTGTGTTTGCTACAGGTCTTGAACTCAGGGCTTCATATTCGTTTGGTTGGCTTTTTTCAGCTGTAGCTTTACCACTTGAGCCATACTTCCAGCCTGGCATCCTGCAGAGGGTTCTTCCTGGACTGGCTTTGAACTTCCATTCTCCAAATCTCAGCCTCCTGAGTAGCTGGGATTACAGATGTGAGCCACCAGCATTGGGGTCCCAGGGTTTCCTCAAAGAAAGTCATGTCTGGGCTGGGAAGGTGTCTCAGTGGTAGAGCTCTTGCCTTGCATGCCTGAGGCCCTGGGTT
>NW_012267284.1:3051197-3062248 GCF_000151885.1 Dipodomys ordii
AAAAAAAGTCATGTCTTAGGAGACAGTGGTGCACAAACCCCTAAGAGAGACAGGAGGCACAGAGAGACGGTCACTCTCATGTCCAGCTGCGAGCTTGCGAAGCCATTCTTCAGGCTGCTTTGGGAGGTGGGCCTTGCCTCTGGTGTCTGTGGGTGTCCAGGCGTGCTCTGCTCTAAGCCTTGGGCTCCCGGGCTGCCTGGCTGTGTTGTGTCTCTGCCTTGGCCTTGTGCTCTGTGTGCGCACCAAGGCTCAGCCTGTTTCAGTGAAAGCACAGCCCTCCTGGGAGGAGGATGGACCACGGGGGCCCAGGAGGTGAAGACAAAGCTGCTATCTCCTCTGGGAGTGTCTAGTGTGGCTCTCCAGGACCACGAGACACCATGACAGTGGTGGCTGGTGGAGTGAGGGGACTTTCCACTCTTGGGTTTTATACGTTTATATATTTGTACTCTAAGATAAAACCAGACTAGGGCCGGGTGCCTCAGCTCACACCTGTAATCCTAGCTAGGCAGGAGGCTGAGATCTGAGGATCACAATTCAAAGCCAGCCCAGGCAGGAAATTCAGTGAGACTCCTATCTCCAATGAACCATCAAAAAGCCGGAAGTGGCGCTGTGGCTCAAGTGGTAGAGTGCTTGCCTTGAGCTGAAGAGCTGAGGGACAGCGCCCTGGCCCAGAGTTCAGGCACACGACTGGATCCCCCCACCCCTAAAAAAATAAAGTAAAATAAAAGAGTCTCACAGACTTTCCTGTCCAAGTTGGCTTCAAAACCTGATCCCCAGATCTCAGCCTCCTGAGTAGCTGGTGTCTGGATTTTTTATCTTAATGTTTTGATTTTGCTTTAGAAATCCTGGGGTCTGAATTCAGGACCTCACACTTACTAGGCAAGCACTCTACCATTTAAGCCATGCCCCCAGCCCTTTTTTGCTTTTAGTTATTTTTTCAAACAGTCTCCAGTTGTTGTTGGTGGTGGTCTTTTCTTTTCTTTCTTTTTATTGGTCCCAGGGCTTGAACTCTGGTCCTGGGCACTGTCCCTCAGCTCTTTAGCTCAGAGCTAGCACTCTACCACTTGGCCATAGCACCACTTCTGGTTTTCTGGTAGTTTACTGGAGATAAGAGTCTCACAGACTTTCCTGTCTGGGCTGGCTTTGAACCATGATCCTCAGATCTCAGCCTCCTGACTAGCCAGGATTATAGAGCCACCAGCTCCCGGCATGTTGGTGGTCTTTGTAATGCTGGTCCTGGGGCTTGAACTCAAGGCCTGAGCACTGTCCCTGAGCTTTTCTGCATAAGGCTAGTGTTCTATCACTTGAGCCATACCTCTGCTTCCAGCTTTTTGGTGTTTAGTTGGAGATAATATATGTCTCATGGAATTTCCTGCCTGGGCTAGCTTCTAATTGCTGTTCTCAGGTCTCAGCCTCCTGAGTAGATAGGATTTCAGGCGTGAGCCACCAGTGCCCAGATAGTTTCCATATTTTGCCAGCACAAGTCTCCTACCTACTCCTCACACATAGCTGGGATTACAGGTGTGAACCACTAGGATTGACTTGTTCTTTGAGATGAGATCTCACTAAATGGAGCTACAATCCTTCCATCTCTGCCTCCCAAGTAAGCTGGGATTATAAATGTGTACCACTATTCCCAGCCTTCGGACCTCGGGGAAATTTTTTCACTTCCTGCTGCCAGAAGTTTGGCCCTTTATTCCTTCACTAGAAAGTGGAGTTTTCATCCTGTTGGATACAGCACTATTGTCCTGAGTACGCCAGGTGGGAACAGGAGTTAAGAAGTGCCCTGCTATCTAGTGGTGGACATAAGGGTGGTCAGCATCTGGGAGTAGGCTCAGAGTGTAAAGAACCCACAGTTACCTAACAAGGAGCCCCTGTGTTCTTGGCATTAAAGTGATGGTGGCAGGGGTGTGTGTGTGTGTGTGTGTTTGTGTGTGTGTGTGTGTGAGAGAGAGAGAGAGAGACAGAGACAGAGACAGAGAGACAGAGACAGAGAGACAGAGAGAGATGTCAGGATTTGAACTCAGGGCCTCACACTCTGCTTTCTTGGTCATGGCTGGTGCTCTGTCACCTGTTATGCCTCCAGTCCAGCTTTTGGCTGGTTGACTGGAGGTAGAATCTCTTGGACTTTGCTGCCTGGGCCAGCTCTGGTTCTCAGTCCCCTAAGTGGCTGGGAAGGCAGGTGTGAGTTGCGTCTTCTATTTATTGGTGACGGAGGAGGGGACTCCACGTTTCTGGGGAGATGTTTTAAATGGCTGCGGGGGGCATTTCCCCATCTAGGAATCTTTGTGGAAGAGACATGGGCACCTGTGCACTGTGGTGACTTGGGACAGCCGTGGAAGATGGCACAAGCCGGGTGTGGCGGTTCCCGCCTGTGAACTCAGCCATGGGCCGCCTGGGTAGGGTAACAGCCTGACATCTGCTCAGGTAAAATCCCAAGACCTCCTCTGGAAAATAACCAAGGTTTTGTTGTTGTTTTTTTTTAAAAAAAGCCTTGGGTGTGGGTCAGTGGTTAGAGCCCTTGCCTAGCCAACCTAAAGTCCTGAGTTCGAATCCCTCCAGTGCCACACACACACATACATACCTACGCCCTCTGTCAGCCAGGGCGAAGTCCTGTCCTGGGGTAGCTGCCCCTTCTGTGCCAGGGCAGGCCTGCGGTGCCCAGCAGTGACCCTGCCCTGGGTGTCCCTGTAGGTGCCCATAGACCTGCTGGTGCCCAGACCGCTCCTCGTCTTGCCTTGCCCATCCAGTGCCAGGCAGAGCTGGGTGCCAGTCCTCTGGGAGCCACCAGCAACCACTCTCAGCCTGAAGGAAAGTTCTAGAAGCGGTGGTAGCCAGACCCCAGGAGGTTCATGGGCAGCGAGAGGGGCTCCCCCCAGCCTACCATGCTGCCGTGTAGACCGGCCCAGGAGTTCAGCTTTGGGCCCCGGGCCCTGAAGGACGCCCTGGTCTCCAGCGACGAGGCCCTGCAGCAGCGGTACGCCTCGGCCTTCTCCCCAGCCGAGAGGCTCTTCCTGGCTGAGGCCTACAATCCCCGGAGGACCCTCTTCCGCCCGCTGCTCATCCACTCTGCCTTCGACTGGCTCCTGAGCCGCCCGGAAGCCCCCGAGGACTTCCAGACCTTCCATGCCTCCCTGCAGCACCGCAAGCCTGGCCCAGCCCGGAAGCACATTTACCTGCAGCCAATAGGTACGGGGGGGGGGGGGGAAGCGGGGGCAGTGGAACAGTGGAAGTCCCAGCATCCCAGCCTCCTGTGCACTAGGCAGGAAGCCAAGCCACACAAGTGCTGCCTCCTGCCAGTGTCTATGGTTCTGCCCACATCTGTCAAACCCAAGTGGGGCATGGTGGCTCATGCCTATAATCTCAGCTACTCTGGAGGCAGAGATAAGAGAATGGAAGTCTGAGTCTCAAGCAAAAAATCTAGGGCTGGGAAGGTGTGTCAGTGGTAGAGCGCTTGCCTTGCATGCCTGAGGCCCTGGGTTCGATTCCTCAGCACCACATAAGCAAAAAGAAAAAAGAAGCCGGAAGTGGCGCTGTGGCTCAAGTGGTAGAGCGCTAGCCTTGAGCTGAAGAGCTGAGGGACAGCGCTCAGGCCCAGAGTTCAGGCCCCACGACTGGATCCAAAAAAAAAAAAAAAAAATCTAAGATTCCTTTTTGAAAAATGAACTGAATGTGAGTAACAGGGCTGGGGCTATGGCTCAGCAGTAGAGAGCCTGCCTAGCAAGTGCAAGTTTCTGAGTTCAAACCCCAGTACCGACAGAAACAGAACTCTCACCTTCCCGTGGTGCTGTATGCTTTACAAAGGCTGCTTCCTCTGGGGGGGGGTGGGCTCTTGAGGGTAAGATCAGCCCATTTCATAGGCAAGGAAACTGAGGCTGGGGGAGGTGGCGGGCCTTGCCTGGTCCCTGGGTAGAGGCAGGGTTTGAATGCAGGTCTACCTAGTCGGTCATGGAGAAGACTTAGGCACCAACACCATGGCGTCCCCTGGGGCTAGGGGCAGCTCAGCCAGGTGCTGGGGGACGGGGAGGAGAGGGCGGGCAGCATCGGGCCTCATAGCCACCTGTTGGCATGGCACCGTGCAATATGCCAGAAGGAGGCCAGGCTTTGGTCCCTGCTGGCCTTCCCGGCGCCCAGGGAGTGTGTGCTGCACATGGACAGGCATTGATTCCTGTCCTTGCCACTGGCCAGTGTTGGCCAGGGCTCCCTAGGGGGCGGTCACCAGCAGGGAGGGGCCTAGTGGGGCTGATGGGGGTGGCTGTGTCCGCAGATCTGAGTGAGGGGCTGGGGCGCCCCCTGCTGGAGCAGCTGCGGAGCTGCGCGGAAGCTTTCTTCCTGGGCCTGCGGGTCACGTGCCTGCCCTCCGTAGCGGCCGCCACCATCCACTGCTCCTCGCGGCCCAGCCAGGACTCCGATGGGCTCCAGCTCCACACAGGTGGGCGATGAGGGGTGGGCCAGGGGGAATGCCTGGGGGAGGGGGCACGCAGCAAGGTGGAACCTTTGAAATGTCATCCCATGTATCCCCCCTCTTCCTGTGTGGTCCATAGCTACTGAGCCCCATCCCCTCAGCGGTGAGGGGACCAGGCTAGGGACACTGGGGGCTTTGAATGGGAATCTTGAAGTCCCCCCTCCTTCCTTCCTCTGTGGGCCCCCCAGCTGTGTGTCAAGGCAGGACATGCCCTGAGCAAAGCTCCTCGGAAGACTGTCCTCTCCTGGTGATCCATGTCCTCCCTGCCCTGTTCCCGGCCACGGCCCCCCTTCCTCCTCACCCCACAGCACACCTGCAGGTTCCCAGGTCACCTGCAGGTCCCAGGGCCCAGGGGGAGGCCGCTAGCTGCTTGTGCCCTCATCCCGTGGCCCAGCTCTCCTGACCACGAGGAAACCGAGGCCTGCAGAGAGCTCCTCACTTGTGGGGTCCTGGACCCCAAACCTTGTAGCCCAGGGCAAAAGAGGCCAGCTTCTGCTGCCCTGACTGCCGGCTTCTTTGCAGATGGCCTCCTGTCTTTTCTGAAGAGCACCAAGCCAGAGGATGCTCTGTGTGTGCTGGGCCTCACGCTGGCTGACCTGTACCCCCATGACACCTGGACCTTCACCTTTGGCAAGTTCCTTCCGGGGCAAGGTGAGCTGGGGATCTGCAACTCTCCCTGGGAGGGGGGTCCCTGAAGGCAGAGTCCCGGAGAGAGTGACATGCATGTGCAAACGGCCACATGAACTGGACGCCCTTTTCCTGGCTAATAGGCTATTCCCTAGCCTTGGCTTCTGCCCGAAGATGGCCTTCCCGGGGTCATGGACATGGGCGGACAGACCATGGGTAGCATCTGGACACCGGCTTGTCCTCAGGCCTCAGCCAGGGGCAGGAGAGGAAGGGAGACAGCTTCTGAGGCCCCTCTTCCCACCCCTCTCCAGAAGTGGGCATCTGCAGCTTTGCCAGGTTCTCCGAGTTCCCGGGGCCCAGCACCCCTGAGGCTGCCGCGGGCCGGGGGGCAGCAGATGGCCCTGAAGCCTCTCCGCAGGACAGTGGTGGAAGCCTGGGTGTGGCGCAGTGCTGCAAGGTGGGTGTGGGGAGGGGGGGAGGAAGGGGGTGGAAGGATGTGAGGGTAGGGTGGGACTGGCCTCTCGGAGCCCTCACTCTACAGAGCGGGGAAACTGAGGCTCAGAGATGACACCTTTTTTCCCCAAGGCCACACAGCTCCGAAGCGAGAGGGCTGGAGGCCTGAGTTTCCCCAGAACTGTCAGGGGGTGCCCAGACCTCTTCCCAGGGGTCCAGGGCTTTTGGGTCAGTGTAGAAATGGCTGCAAGGCTAGGTGTCTATCCCCCTTGGTCCCCCCCCCCCAGGTCGCCTGTCACGAGCTCTGCCACCTCCTGGGCCTGGGCAGCTGCCGCTGGCTGCACTGCCTCATGCAGGGGGCGCTCAGCCTGGATGAGGCCCTGCGGCGGCCCCCCGACCTCTGCCCCATCTGCCTGAGGAAGCTGCAGCACGTCCTGGGCTTCAGGCTGGTGGACAGGTACAAGGTGAGCCCCGCCTGGGTCCTGCCTATGCGGTGGGAGAGGATCAGGGCTTGAGGCCTCCTGCCCGGGTCCCCCCAGCAGCAGGCACACCCCAGCCTGTCTGTCAAGGTGGGAGGACTGAGAATGGTGACATGGAGAGACATGGAGGTGACCCAGGGGCAGGGTGGGTTGGCATCGGTGCAGGTGCCCGTGGGCATCTCCTTCGGTTTCCTCACCCTGTGCCTGGTGACCCCCCAGGCCGCCCAGAAGCAGGGCAGCCCCCTGGCAGGACAGAGAGGGAACTGGAACAGCTGAGCAGGTGTGCGTGCTGCCCTCTGCTGGCGGCTGGTGGCATGGCAGTCCTTCCTTAGGGACAGAGAGATGGTTGAAAACTCTGGCGAGTGGTGGCCGTTTGTCCACCTTTGGCTGAACAAAACGTTTTCATGGAAGTCATAAGACCTAGCAGTGGGAAAACAAGACATAGAGAGGGAGCTTCCTATGTTCAAGGCTCAGCTCCTGCAGTTCTGGGGTCCCCTTATCCCCCCACAGGCCTTCGGGAGGGGTGGGCTCTTGGGTATATTCTTGTCGCCTGGAGAGTTGGGGAGATCGGGAAGTGAGGCTGAGACAGAAAGTGAGGGACAGCTGTGCCCTGCTGGAGACTCCTTTCCCCACCCTTTCTTTCTGTCAGTTGTGCGCTGTCCCTGAGCTCTTTTGCTCAAGGCTAGTGTTTTACCACTTGGAGCCACAGCTCCACTTCTGGTTTTCTGGTGGTTCATTGGAGATAGGAGTCTCCTGGACAGGCCTTGAATTGTGATCCTTAGCTCTCTGCCTCCCTAGTAGCTAGGATTATAGGCATGAGCCATCAGCACCTGGCTTTAAAATGATAACTCTAAAGATAAACTTCCTCTAGTTTCACTGGGAGGAATGGCTGGGCAAACCACTTGCTGAGCTCCGGAAAGGCAAGCAAGTGCTCCAAGGAGCTGGTTTACCCAGCACTGCCACGGCCAGGGGCTGGTCTGCAGAAGCACTGGGCAGAAGGGCCCTGTGACCCCAGCTGGCACTTGTCCGAGCGAGGGTGGCTGGGACCTTAGACAAGTGGCAATCCGAGCAGCCTCAGCCCGCGTCTCTCCCCCTCAGCGACTCTATGCCTGGACCCGGGCAGCAGCAGCAGGGCCGTGGCCCGGCCCGGAGGCTGGGGAGTGGTCTGCGTCGGAGGACACGCTGCCCTTCAGTGCTGATTCGGGCCTGTGCTGCGACAGTGACTCAGAGCCAGTCACCAGCCTGTCGGAGCCCCTGACCCCTGACGTGTGGGGTCACGCCTTCCCTGAGGGGCCCGAGGATGGGCTGGGCTCCCTGGCAACGTCGGAAGCTGTGCCGAGGCTGAGGGGCCCCGAGGAGGACCTGGAGGAGCATGGGCAGTGGCTGGCCGCGTGTATCCAGGCCCTGGAGCGGGAGGCCACAGAGGATGACCTGGCGCAGGTGGACAGAGCTGTGGATGCCATGGGCCGCTGGGAGCTGTTCACAGGGCAGCTCCCAGCCACCAGGCAGGCCCAGCCCTGTGGCAGGGACAGCCCAGGGCTGCGCAAGGTCCTGGGGGATAAGTTGTCCTCCCTCAGGAGGCGGCTGAGCACGCGCAGAGTCCCCAAGGCGGGGTCCTCCCCCTGTGGCTGGGAGGGAGCAGAGAATTAGGGCACAGGGACTGTCTCACACAGATATTTGTCCCCAGCTACCCAGCAGGGCTAAAAGGAGAGACCCCAGAGCTGGAGGGCTCCTAGAGGTCCGGTGCCTACCTGCTTGCTTCAAAGCACAGCTGGATTCAAGGCACAGTGGGTCCATGGGCCCCCGTTATTTACAGCTGGGGTCTGAGAGCCTGTCCAGACTCTGCAATGTCCAGGGTGGACACAGGCCCCTCGCTGGGGATGCAATGGGTTTTGTTCCTACTGACTTCATCCACACACATGGAATTACTTGGTGGTGTACATGGGGTTCTGATCTGAGCACGGCATGGGGGTCCCCTCAGGGGCTCCCCATTTCTTTTGTGCTGATACTGGGGCTTGAACTCAGGGCTTTATGTTTTTTTTTTCTTTGGTTGTGGGACTTGAACTCTGGGCCTGGGCGCTGTCCCTCAGCTCTTCTGCTCAAGGCGAGTGCTCTACCACTTGAGCCACAGCACCATTTCTGGTTTTCTGGTGATTTCTTGGAGATAAGAGTCTCATGGACTTTCCTGCCTGGGCTGGCTTTGAACTGCAGTCCTCAGATCTTAGTCTCCGTAGTAGCTGGGATTACAGGCGTGAGCCACCTGTGCCCGGCAGGTTTTATGCTCTTGTTCAGCTACAGATGCCGGGCAAGAGTGTGGGCTTTTTAAAAAAGCAATAAAAGTCCCAAGTTGATCTTAGAGTTTTGTCATCTGTTCGCCTGCTGCTGGGAGCCCTGGGGTGCGGGGGAGCAGGCCTAGCTTTCTGGGACTTGTTGGGTTATTTTCCTCATCGTGGCTGGCTGAGCTGGAGCTCTGAATATTTCAGGGTGGCTACATGTCATGCACAGCTAGTCCTGTGACAGGTGCACGCAGTCCATGTGGGCAGGGATCAAGGCCCAGGCTTGTCAGAGCAGCAGGTGGGGGACCCTCATGGGAGAGGCAAGTGATGAGCTCTGCACCCCATTTTCCAGGTATGGGTCGAGGAGGTGGGCCTTTGGATGAGGAGCCCCCAACCCCTCAAGGGTTCAAAAACACAGTTGGCCCAAAGGCTACTGCCAAAGCCATGAATCCAAATTTAGATTCCACTCAGTTCAAAGGCATTTATTTCTAGAATCTTCCAGGGCCATGGCTCACATGTAGAAGGTGTATTCACGGTGGCAGGCCAGCTGCTCTGCACGTCCCATGGGCAGGGCTGGGAGTATGGGCCTCGGAGGCCGGGCAGGCCCTCCTGGTAAGGTCCCCTCAAGCCCTGGGTCCAACTGGCAACCCCGCTTCTGAAAACTCTGTTCTTCCCGAGCTGCTGTCATTCTGCGGTGGGAGCTGGGACATGTATGGGGGTGGGGATCAGGTTGTTTGCCCCAGTGCAAGCCCTGTGCCTCTTTGCACCCCATTCTCTGGGTTCCCCAGGGAATGTCTTGGGGAACCGCTTCTTCACCCCCTTTCTGATGTTGGCAGGAAGTGCCAGCCTGGAGCCACCAGAGTTTCATCAGCCAGGCACGGAGGCCTCAATGCTACCTGTGGGGATCAGTTCCCAGTTTTGGAGATACAGAGGCAGAACTGGTTCTTTTGATTATTATTATTTTGTGTATGTGGCACTGAGAAATCAAGCCCAGGGCCTCATGCAAGCATTCTACCACTCAGCTGCATTCCCAGCCCAGGGCCTCATGCAAGCATTCTACCACTCAGCTACATTCCCAGCCCTGGCTCTTCTGATTTTTACAAACAAAATTTTGTTTTTTGGTGCCTGGACTGGGGCTTGAACTCAGGGCCTTGTGCTCTTGTTTATTGTTTCCTTCTGATGGCTGGTGCATTACCACCCGAACCAGCCCTCCATTCCAGCATTTTGCTAGTTATCATGGATCTGTCTGCCTAGGCTAGCTTCAAACCATGATCTGTAGATCTCAGCCTCCTGAGTCATTAGAATTATAGGTGTGAGCCACTGGCACCCGATAGCTGGAACCCGCCAGTCTGGTCCCGGTGGGGCTTTGCTTTCAGGGGAACCCAAAGAAATAGCAAACTCATAGCCTCAGGGAAATGGACTGTTAAACACTGCCTCGTGCTGGCGGCCACCAAGCCCGCCTCCTCATAGAGAGCTGCTGGGAGAGCTGCACGCGGCTGATAGCTATGGCTGATGCCTCTTTCTGGTCCGGCATCCACAGCATCACCTGATCTACCAGAGCCCAAAAATAACCAATGTTTATTTTTGAGCCTGGCTTCCTGGATAAGAGGCAAAGGAAAACAAGCTTAAGTCGGGTTTGTTTTGAAAAGCTATTTCCAAGAAATGGCTGGGGGTCACGTTCCGTTCAGCCCCGCCCTGCCTCCAGTGTTCCCCATGATGGGGAGATGATGGGGGACTGGGGGCCCAGCTGTATGAGGCAGATTCCTATGGGGCCCCCAACAACCTGGCAAGTCCAACCTCATGCCCTCTCCATATAGACCCCCAGCTCGCAACAAACCATCCAGAAAAGAAATGGACCAAGCTGGGTATGGTGGTGCACTCCTGTAATCCCAGCTACTCGGGAGATGGCAATCAGGAGAGCCCAGGTAAAAAAGTTAGAGATCTCATCTCAATCAATAAATTGGGTACAGGTTCACACCTATCATCCCAGCTATGCATGAGACATAAATTGGAGGATCACTGTCCAGGTGAGCCGAGGCAAAAAAATCCCTAATTGAAAAATAACTAAAAAGGACTACAATGTGTGTGTGTGTGTGTGTGTGTGTGTGTGTGTGAGTGACTCAAGTGGTAGAGCACCTGCTTAGAAAGCTTGAAGCTCTGAGCTCAACTTCCAGTACTGCCAAGAAAAAAAAAAATTCTTTTCTGAAGTGAGACCAGGCTTCAGTCACTTCCTGTACTCCCTTTGGGAGTGCCCCTTGGGGTTTTCTGGTCCCATTGGGGCCTCTAGTGGCCAAGTTGGGTAGTACAGGAGCAGTGGCATCCTGCCTCTGACAGGTGAAAGTGAAGGCTGCTGGGGTGTGAACACAGCTGTCTGTTGCACCCACCTTCCTGTCCTACTCACCCCCACAGTTGTTTTCTGTGGGCTCTTGAAAGCGCTCATAGACAAGGGAGGGTCCTAGGCAGGGCTCCCCAACTGCACCAAACGCACAGCACCTGCCCAAGATAGGCCTCTGCCTCACCACATAAGCACCATACAGGCAGCTTTCAATAGTTGAGCTGGTGGGGCTGGGAAGGTAGCTCAACGGTAGAGTGTATGCCTTGCAAGCATGAGGCCCTGCGTTCGATTCCTCAGCACCACATAAACAGAAAAAGCCGGAAGTGGTACTGTGGCTCAAGTGGTAGAGCGCTAGCCTTGAGCTGAAGAGCTGAGGGACAGCACCCAGACCCAGAGTTCAGGCCCCATGACCGGCA
>NW_012267284.1:3062488-3073646 GCF_000151885.1 Dipodomys ordii
TGGCCAGGTGCTGGTGGCTCACACCTGTAATCCTAGCTACTCAGAGGCTGAGATTTGAAGATCTTGGCTCAAAGACAGCCTGGACAGGAAAGTTCATGAAACTCCAATAAACCACCAGAAAACTGGAGTGGCACTGTGGCACAAGTGGTAGAACACTTGCCTTGAGCTGAAGAGCTGAGGGACAGTGCCCAGGCCCAGAGTTCAAGCCCCATGACCGACCCCCCCCCGAAAAAAATCAATTTCAATCAAGTGAAAATATTATCTAAATGTAGGCATCTCCTGAGTTTGATTTTGATAAAATACATTGTTATTTAATTTTCCTAGAATGCTTAAATATTAATTTTCATTCTCAAAGTTAATGCCACAAACCAAATTAAGGAAAAAGTCATGGATTTTTTTTTTTTACTGTAATGCTTAAAACATTGTATTTTCATTCTCAAGATGAATGCAACAAACCAAATTAAGGAAAAATCCATGGAGGAAGAGGTCCACAGAAAACAGATCCATCTGTGAGCTTATCAGTAGGCCTTCCTGTTTGGAAGGTCAGGTTCCTTCCTCTTTGAATCTGCTCACCCGGGGCTGTCCAGCTCCATCGTGGGGCAGGCTTCCGTGCGAGGCCCTGCTGGCCCCAGGGAAGGGCCTGCTCTGAGCAACTGCCTCTATGCACGGGTGGACAGGGTGGGAGCTGTCTTGCATGGCCAGCCATGGGGGCGCAGCCTCTACTGGATGCCTCCATGGCCCACCTCTCTGAGGCAGCTTTTGAGGTAGCAACATGGTTCCCTTCCTCTAGACTGACTTCTGGTTTTCCAGGGGCATCAATAGCTCATGCTTGTAATCCTAGCTACTCAAGGGGCTGAGATCTGAGGATTGAGGTTTGAAGCCAGCCTGGGCAGGAAAGTCTATGAAACTCTTATCTCTACCTAAAATTAACTACCCTAAAAGTTGAAAGTAGAAAAAAAAATTAGTTTCTTGTTGTTGGTTATGGGCCTTGAAGTGCATTACTGGGCCTGGGCGCTGTCCCTGAGGTCTTCAGCTCAAGGAGAGCACTCTACCACTTGAGCTATAGTACCACTTCTGGTTTTCTGGTGGTTAGCTGGAGATAAGAGTCTCATGGATGTTCCTGCCTGGGTTGGCTTTGAACTGTGATCTTTAGATCTCAGCCTACTGAGTAGCTAGGATTACAGGCGTGAGCCACTGGCGCCGGCATTAGTGTTGGCATTAAATGATGAATGATAAAGAAAACCCAAAGATTTATTTCAACCAACATCCAGAGATGGAAGGTTCTAGAGCCCTTGAGCCAGCCCCTGAAGTCCAGGCTAACATTTGCCAGGTAGAGGAATGTGCTGGGATCAGCTTCCAGCCTCTGTCCTTGTGAGAACCTTTGTCCTACCACACCCACCTCCCCAGGACTGGGGTGTCCCGGACCCCCGAAGACAGTCAACTGTAACTCACCAGCGTGTTTGAATATTATTATTATTTTGAACTTGGAGTTAAAACAACCTGACTCATTTTTCTTTTATCAAAGAAGTAGGAAAGTTACAGGAATAGGAACTCTAGAGATCTCTATAAATTATATTACAGAGCTAGGACGCAAAATCTTTGAAATAATTTCTCTACAAACAGAGGAGTTAAAAGTCTAGTTCCGTAACAAACCTACATGCAGTTCTCAGTTTAAAACAGTGTAAGGATGAGGAAGAGGTCTTATTTTGAGGAAGTTTATTGTTACACTTTTTGCAATAGAGGCACCCCCCCCACCCCGCTTCTCCAACATCACAATAAAAAACAACAACAACAGAGTAACAGTGAAATAAAATAAAAATACAAAAGCCTAAGGCTGAGGAGAAAGGGCTACGATCTATGTGGGGCGAGCTGTAAAGGGTGCTGGCCTAGGTGGTGACAGTTCCCTTCTGCACGGATAATACTTCTGAGTTCAGGGTTGGGTGTGTCTCAGGACATTGGAAAGGGGCCACGCAGGCCCAGCTGTTGGGGCTGTGGCCAGAGGCTGAGCTTAGGACGGGCCTCACCGTTCACCTACCGTCTGCTAAGCGGTAGCTGTGCAGCGCCCCTCAGGAGCATCTGGGTCCGAGAGACTGCCAGAGAGCCAGGGCTCCCGCTCCCTGGCAGGGACAGCCCCCACGTCCTTCCAGCAACCTCCAACAGAGCCAGGCAGGCATGCCCTCAAGGTGGAGGAATAACTGGGCTCATGTTCTTCACCCTAACAGACACTGGGCGAGGAACCTACTGTGGGCCAGGCTCTGTCCATCCCCGTGCACCCCCTCCAAGAACCCTGGGCAACTTATGTCCTCTGAACCTGGGCCTAGCCACATCCCTTGCACTTGTAACAGCTAGAGGAAACCAGAAGCAGCCAGAGAGGAGTGAAATCACACAAATCTGCGCGCGCGCGGGCCTCAAGCAGGATGCTCCACTGTTTCCTAGTATGCGGCGTGGTCATCAGGCCTGCTCAGAGCACAGCCTGGGGACCTGGGCCGGTGTTAGGAAGCCACCCACACTGCGCTTTGCGGTGTTTTCTCTGTTGTGGAGTCACTGGGGAAAGAGCTAGGCCCTGCACCAGGCCTCTGTGGAATGCAATGTGGCACCTGTGTGCCCTCCGGGCTGGTGGGCATAGACGCAAGCTGAGCTTAGCCAGGCACAGCCTCACTCTGACCAGGGGCCTGACGGCGCTCCCTCACCCTGGGTGTGCCACGGGGGTGGGGCAGTCAGGCTTAGGAAATTGGGGAGCAGCTATGTAAGGCGTTGGTGGGGGGGGCAGTGTGCAGATACTGGGATTTCTCTGGGCTTTTTGGCCACTTGAAAGGCCAGCTGCCAGGGACTCTCTGGGCAGCTGTGGCATGAGGAGTTTGGGGGTGCCTGTGCCAGCTACTCTAGCCCCTGTTTTTCCCCAATGAGGTCAAGGGGCATCTGTAAGGCCACTTGGGTTTTCAGCTTTGCCACTGGGGGGGAAGGATCAAGGAGGAAAAAGCACCATGGCAGTAGGCATGGGGGCAGACTGACAGCTGCAGCCAGCAGCCATCCTGTCCCTGGTGTGTCACTGGGCATGCTGATGAGGCTGAGCTGTTTCTGGGGACAACAAGGCAGGTGCAGGACCCCTACCCTGTGGCCCACAGCGGGGCGTGGGGCCGGCAGGGCCCCTCGGGCACTGGTGTGAAGTTAAAGGCAGCACGGCACGCTCACTCTGGAGGGCGGCTCGGGCACTGGGCTGAGCAGCCCGGGTTCCTCTGCAAGCTGTCGAGGCGGCGCTTCGGGGTTGGTGTGCCAGGCCAAGGGGTGTGCGCGCACTCTGTCACTGGAGCGCGTGCGCGCCCCTGCCCTGATGACACGGTGTCGGGAAGGGAGCAGGTGCCTGTGAGAAGCAAGCTAGCTGTTACCAGGTGCTACAGGCTGGAGTTTCAGTAGTTTTGCCGGGCCCCAGATTCAGTAGCTCACGTGACACGACAGTTGCCGGGTCCTGCTGCCCCTGGCTCACCAGCACGGCCGGGGCGCGGGGTGAGGCCGCGCGGGCAGCACGGGCTCCCGCCCCGTCTCACTGCAGCATGATGTCCTTCAGGTTCTCCTGCAGGATGGTGTCCTTCACAGCGTGGAAGACGAAGCGGATGTTCTCCGTGTCGATGGCAGTGGTGAAGTGGTGGAAGAGCGGCTTGCTGCGGTTGCGCCGTTTCCGGTCGAAGCACTGGACCAGGAAGCGCTGCACGTCCTCCAGCCGGTGCGGGTCACCCTGGAAGTCGGGGAAGTGCTTCTGGATGCTCACGCTCCGCACCTTCTCCACCAGCAGGTCCATCTTGTTGAGGAAGAGGATGATGGAGACGTTGAAGAACAGCTTGTTGTTCACGATGGTCTCAAAGATGTTCATGGACTCCACCAGGCGGTTGGTGCGCCGGTCCTCCATAAGCACCTGGTCAAACTCACTGGACGACACCATGAACAGGATGGAGGTGATGCCGTCGAAACATTGGAACCACTTCTGGCGCTGGGACCGCTGCCCACCCACGTCCACCATCTTGAAGGGGATCTTCTTAATGACGAAGTCATGCTCCACGATGCCCTTGGTGGCCTTCCGGGCCAGCAGGATGTCCTGCTTACTGGGGAAGTAGTTCTGGAAAACACAGGGTGAGGGAGGAAGGGCAGGGAGATGGAAGGGGCAGAGGGCAGAGGCCAGGGCAGAGGGAAAGGTGACAAAAGGTTTGGTTCAACTCTTCCAGGAACTCGAGCCAAATATCCAAAGCAAACTTTGCGTATAGAACTATGCCTTTACCATGACGCAAACAGGAACACTGAGTTAGCTCCCTGTTCCCCTGGCTGGGCCACGGGGGACCAGGGTCCCTGCTGTTGGTCTCCATGTGAACTCTCACCATTCCTCTTCTGCAGAGGAAATTTGCCCTCCTGCTTGCTACTCTATAGAAAATGTTCTAACTTCCAGGGCCTTACCTTACCTCATACTAAGCTACCTTAGGGTTTGCAATGCTATTTAAGCCTAATATGAAATATTTAATATGTTGGTATTGGAATATTTTTTTGTTGTTATTGTTGTTGCTCATAGGGCTTGAACTCTAGGCCTGAGGGCTGTCCCTTAGCTCTTCAGCTCAAAGTAAGTGCTCTACCACTTGAGCCACAGTGTCACTTCCGGTTTTCTCGTGGTTAATTGGAGATAAGAGTCTCACAGACTTTCCTGCCGGGGCTGGCTTTGAACCGTGATCCTCAGATCTCAGCCTCCTAAGTAGGAATACAGGCGTGAGCCATGGGTGCCCAGATGAAATACTTTCTTCTTTTGATGCTGGGAATGGAACTAGGGCCTCCTGTGTGCTAATGACTGAGCCAGGCCCCAGCACTCGGGGAACTCTCAGAGGCTTCCACGACACAAAGTAATCCCAGCTCTCCAGCCACTGTGATCAGGCTCTGCAAAGTCACCACTGATGCCAGTACTCAACAGAACCTCCCACAGCAATCCAGCCAAACACCAAGGGGAGGGAGAGGGGGGAGGGGATGTGGCCTAATGGGCTGGAGCCTGAGGGAGATCTCCACCACATTAACAGCCAGGTCTAGACTATGACACCTGATAGCATAAAGGCTTAGTTACTTCAGTCCATCAATGAGGAGAAGGAAAAAGACAGGAGAAACTCACAAATTCAAAGCAGTTTAAGTGACATGGACCAATTGCAGTTTTTGGACCTTATTAGGATATCGATATAAATTCTTAGTACTTTTTTTTTTCTTTTTGTTGGTCATGGGGCTTTAACTCTGGGCCTGGGTGCTGTCCCTGAGCTCATTATCTCAAGGCTAGTGCTCTATCACTTGAGCCACAGTGCCACTTCTGGTTTTCTGGTGGTTAATTGGAGATAAGAGTCTCACAGACTTTCCTTCCCAGGCTGGCTTTGAACCCTGATCCTCAGATCTCAGCCTCCTGAGTAGCTAGGATTACAGATGTGAGCCACGGGCCTGGCTGTTATTACTTTCTTTTTGGTGATACTGGGGTTTGAACACTGCTAGGTAGGCCTCTGCCACTTGATCACTGTTACTGTTTTTTTTTTTTTTAAAGTCAACAAGAAAATATGAGGGCTAGGTGCCGGTGGCACAAGCCTATAATCCTAGCTACTCAGGAGGCTGAGATCTGAGGATTGCAGTTCAAAGCCAGCCCAGGCAGGAAAGTTCGTGAGACTCTTATCTCCAATAAACCACCAGAAAACCGGAAGTGGCGCTGTGGCTCAAGTGGCAGGACACTAGCCTTGAGCTGAAGAGCTGAGGGACAGTAACCAGGCCCAGAGTCCAAGCCCCATGACCGACCAAAAAAAAGAGAAAAGAAAAAGAAAAGAAAATATGAGGGCTGGAAAGGTGGCTTAGTGGTAGAGTGCTTGCCTTGATGCACGAAGCTCTGGGTTCGATTCCTCAGTACCACAGAAACAGAAAAAGCCAGAAGCGGCACTGTGGCTCAAGTGGTAGAGCGCTAGCCTTGAGCAAAAATAGGCTCAGGGCAGTGCTCAGGCTCTGAGTCCAAGCCCCAGGACTGGCAAAAAAAAAAAAAGAAAAGAAAAGAAAAAGAATGAGACCACCAAGTAAAGTCTTACAAGCAAATGAACATGCTTGTCACTAAGGCACAGTGGCAAATTTCTCAAGAACACACAGGTATTCTGGTTGTGATCTTCAGAGTCTTATCTTCCAGAGATGCACACTAAACTATGGCTATTTTTGTTTTTTTTCTTTTTTGGGTCCGGTTGTGGGGCCAGAACTATGGGCCTGGGCACTGTCCCTCAGCTCTTCAGCTCAAGGCTAGCACTCTACCACTTGAGCCACAGTGCCACTTCCGGCTTTTTTCTTTTTGCTTATGTGGTGCTGAGGAATCGAACCCAGGGCCTCATGCATGCAAGGCAAGCGCTCTACCACTGAGCCACCTTCCCAGCCCAGTATGGATATTTTTGTTGTTACTCTTTTTTCTTTTGGTCAGTGGTGGGTCTTGAATTCTGGGCCTGGGCGCTATCCCTGAGCTCTTCAGATCTACCACTTGAACCACAGTGCTACTTCCAGTTTTCTGGAATTAAATTAAACATTAGGGTCTCATGGACTTTCTTTCCTGGGCTGGCTTCGAACCACAATCCTTAGATCTCAGCCTCCTGAGTAGCTAGGATTACAGGTGTAAGCTACCAGTGCCTGGCTACTCTTGGTGTTTTTAAGACAGGGTCTTGTAGTCCATGTAGGCTTCACACCCTCCATTCTCTTGCCTCAGCCTCCCAAGAGCTGGGATGATAGGCATGTGCCACCATGCTTGGCTGCTAAAATATGGTTGATTAGAGGCTGTGGTGAGGGTTGTGTTCCTGGGCGAGGGTGTGGGTAGTCACTGCTGCATGTGGGGTGTCCTTTTGTACAGGCTTGAATTTCCACAGGGACAATTGCAGGAAATCCTCCTCTGACTACAGAACACCTCCATGCCTTCATGGCGGCATGTCTTCCCCATGCTCACAATGGAATCCAGACCCCGGCAGACACCCGACAGAACAGGACGCTCACAGTGATGTGATGGGACCCGGCGGAGCATGTGTGTAGCAGGGTCCCAACACCACAACTTCCAGTCTCTGAAGGCTGAGAGTGGGGCGGGTCTTACTCACCAGTTGGCCAATCCGGTCCAAGTTGTCCAGGAAGTACTTCACAGACTCACCCTGTGAGGAGAAGACATTTAGAACTCAGTCTTCATAGAAAGAAGAAAATGAAGTAAGAACAGCAGTGTGAATGCAAACTGGAAAACAGGGTGAAAAGTATGGAGTAGAAAGGTCTTTTTTTTTTTTTTTTTTGCTGGTCCTGGGGCTTGAACTCAGGGCTTGGGCACTGATCCCTGAGATCCTTTTGCTCAAGGCTAGCACTCTACCACTTGAGCCACAGCTCCACTCCAGTTTTTTCTGAATAGTTTATGGGAGATAAACGTCTCAGGGACTTTTCTGCCTGGGCTGGCTTTGAACTTTGATCCTTAGATCTCAGCTTCCTGAATAGCTAGGATTATAGGCGTGAGCCACCAATGCCCAGTAGTGGGGTTTGAACTCAGAGCCTTGTGTTTTCCAGAACTTGAGCTATGCCCTGTCCCTTCTCACTGTCCAGCCTGGATCATATGATCCTCCTAGTTATGCTTCCTGCGTGGCGGGGATGTCAGATGCACACCCCTACACCCAGCTAGCTACTGGCTGGGATGGGGGTCTCATCAACTTGTTGCCTGGGCTGGCCTTGAATTCTGACTCTCCTGCTCTGCTGCGTGAGCAGCTGGAATCACAGGTGTGAGCCACATCTGGCAACACTAGGTTTTTGGCCAGATTACAGCCTATGACTTCCTAAGGAAATGATGAGGGACGGCAGCAGCCAGCAGCCCCAACTTGGTGTCTCTCTGTTCTGGGAGGCCCAGAGAAGAGCTTCAGGGCAGAATGGAAGCCATGGTCTTGGTTTACGGCATGGGACACAAAGCCCCGTTCAGGCACTGATGATGAATACAAGCCTCTTCATGGTGTGTGAAGTCTGCTCTGGAGTCTGACTTGAGATGGCAGAGGCACTGGGCTGGGGGGGATGTGTCGGGGAAACCCTCACTTCTGGGCAACGGGCTTCATGCAAGCCAGCTGGCTGTAGATGCCACCCTTCCATGCCGGGAGGCCTGGATGGCCTCTCGCTGCACCCGTCACCCTGCTCTGCTGGTGCAGAGCCACCCCTCTCCGGCACAGACAGGAAGCAGCTGGGCGGTGAGGCGCTCTGGGTGGCCCACAGCACACCTGACTTTCCAAGCCCCACTTTGCTGTCCTTGTCTACCTCCTGCCTCTCACCCAGGCCCCAGAAGGCATCGGCAGAGCTCTGAAGAGTCCAGACATGGTCCCTGACACATACTCCTTGACATGGCTGGTCACAAGGAATGGGAAAGCCTCAGGATACCAGAAGGGGAACTGTATAGATAAAAGCATTTAGAGTTGGGTGTGGCAGCACACACCTGTAATCCTAGCATTTGGGAGGGCAAGGCAGGAAGACAGAGTTGGAACCTAGCTGCATACAGACCCTACGAAGTAAAATAAATCCATTTTCTAGAAAGTAAGGGGCTGAAAAGTGCCCTGTTGTTTCTTTCTCCTCCAGAGTGGTTCATCCCTCGCTGGTGGAGGCTTTACTTCTTTTTGTTTTTTGTTTTGTCGGTTGTGGGGCTTGAACTCTGGGCCTGAGCACTGTCCCTCAGCTCTTCAGCTCAAGGATAGCGCTCTACCACTTGAGCCACAGCGCCACTTCCGGTTTTCTGTGGTTTATTGGAGATAAGAGTTTCATACTTTTCCTGCCTGGGCTGGCTTTGAACCTCGATCCTCAGATCTCAGCCTCCTGAGAAGCTAGGATTACAGCCGTGAGCCACCGGTAGCTGGTTGGAGGCTTTACTTCTTTGGGTGCATGCAAATTATTTGCCATCCTATGTCATTTGGCATGGCTGGTGGCTTCAGCTCCTCCCAGCCAGGATGCACAGGACGGAAGGAAGAAAATCCCACTTCACATCAGAGTACCTCACCTGAGCCACAGGGCTCCACAGAGGGGCTGGAGGACAGGGTGGACAGAGCACAGACAATGTTGCTGAGGCATGTCCCAGGCTCTGAGGCCCAGCTTTGGGTTCCCTGGGGCTGGGGCAGAGCTGAGAAGTTCGTGACCAGAGAATGAATGATGTTTCTACAGCCTGAGGTGCTGGGGCATTCATTTACTCCAGACTTGTTCAAAAGGCCAGGTTTAGCAGGGTACCAATGGCTCATGTCTGTAATGCCAGCTATTCAGGAGGCTGAGATCTGCGGCTAGCAGTTCAAAGCCAGCTCATGCAGTAAAGTGTGCGATTCTTTATTTCCAATAATAATAATAATAAAATCCAGAAGTGGACAGTGGTAGCTCAAGTGGTAGAGTGCTAGCTTGGAGCAAAAAAAGCTCAGGGAGAGCACCCAAGCCCTGCACTCCCGCGTGCGTGCGTGCAAACACACACACACACACACACACACACACACACAGAGGCCACATTTATGGCTGGGTGTGGTGGCTCACTACTGTTAACACAACTAGGGAGGTTGAGATGGTTATTGGCCAGGGGGATGTTTGTGAGACCTCATCTCAACAGAAAAAGCAGGGTATGGTAGCATGTGCCTATCATGCCAGTTATGGTGGGAAGTGTTAACAGGAAGATTATGATCCAAGCCAGCCTGGACAGAAAGTGACACCCACCTGAAAAGTAACTAAAGCTAAAAAGGCTGGGGGTGAGTCTCAAGGGGTGGAGCATCTGCTTAGCAAACTTGAATTTAAATCCCAACAGTCTCAGCACTGGGAAGACTGTGTTGTGTCTCTGGCAGACATGGGGATGTTAACATGAATGAAAGGTTTCTGGTAAAAAGGAAAAACACCTCATGTGCTAAATCAATCTGAGTCCTGTCTGGATGGTTACACTGTGACAGAGCCTAACACAGCTGTGTCCCTGTGTCCAAAAAACTTGTTTTCCTTTCCTTTTTGCTGGTATCAGAGTCTCATGTTTTCATTTGACTTTCTGGCTCATGGCTGGTGATTTACACCATGAACCACAACTCCAGCACTTGCTTTTTTTTTCTTGCTTAATTGTAAATGGAGTCTTTCTGACTTTCCTGCCCTGAATGGCTCAAACCATGATTCTCTGGACCTAGACTCTGCTAGGATTACAGATGTGAGCCACTAGCGCCCAGCTAAAACAGACTTTTGATTACTCCTGTTGTTTTGGAAAAGAAATCGAAGTCATAAACAGTAAATCAGCTAGGGCGGCTATAGGCGGCTGGGCTCCCAGTGGCCTCGGCCCACCGCCCTCACCGGCTGCTGAGCTAGCCTGGGGACTGGGAGCGGTAAAGGCGCAGTGTCAAGGACAGCAGGTTCATGGAGGGCTGTGCACCTGTGCCAGGCACAGGCAGATGAAGACCAGGGTGACAGGTGGCAGGGCCTCGTCACCAGGCCGTTCACAACAATGACTGTCCTTTGGTGAGCCCTTTCTGGCAGCACCTGTCACCAGCCCCAGTGGCCACATGTCCACCCTGGGCTGGTGGCACTTTCACTGAGCACAGTGTTTTCAAGGCTCACCCAGGTCTGGACCCCTCCCAGCACTTTTCTTCTAACTAGCCCCTATGTATGAAGAGGCTCCCTGGGCACTCGTGGAGCGCTGTGGACGGCCGGGTGCAGCAAGTCTGCATATCTGTTACCAGTTCCTCTGGGTGCACACTGAGTGGGATGGTGAGTCAGATGGTAATTCTGTACAGCACAGGGGCCATCAAGCCATCTGCATTCCCACCCGCAGTGTCCGCGGTTTGGATTTATCCACATCCTCCTCAGAGAGGTTGTGCATGTGGGTTCCTCGCTTGACTGCTTAGACACACAGGTGACAGGGAGGGAACAGTATTTCATGGCGCGTGAAGCCACGGTGGGCCCAGCACTGTGAGACCCAAGTGCTCTTCAACCAAGCCGTGGGGTTGACATGAGAGTTCACAGTCTCAGCCTGTCTTCTGTACAGGATATGACAAATGTTCACAGTTCACAATCGTTTTCTTTAAAAGCAAGTGATGGGGGCTGGGAAGGTGGCTCAGTGGTAGAGCGCTTGTCTTGCATGCCTGAGGCCCTGGGTTCGATTCCTCAGCACCACATAAGCAAAAAGAAAAAA
>NW_012267284.1:3074631-3078715 GCF_000151885.1 Dipodomys ordii
TCAAGGCTAGCACTCTACCACTTGAGCCACAGCACCACTTCCGGCTTTTTTCTTTTTGCTTATGTGGTGCTGAGGAATCGAACCCAGGGCCTCACGCATGCAGGGAAGCGCTCTACCACTGAGCCACCGTCCCAGCCTTACAAACGCATGTTAAAAGTAGAAAAGCACCAGGCAAATCCGGGGAAGGTGGGCAATGGAAGCCTATGCTTTTGGTGGGGAAAGCTGGGATATAGCAGGGAGAGAAGCAGAGGAGGAGGGGAGGACGCCTGTTGTCTGCCACTCCTTCCGTTACTCATGGCTCCTGCTGGAGACAGTGAGTTATAGATCATTCAGGATTTCCAAGTAGGACAGAGGTCATTTTCTGTTGTTTTTTTTTTCCAGACAGGCTGGCCTTGAATGCTCAACCTCCTGCCTGAGCTCTCCAGTGCTGGGATCACGGGCCACGTGGATGCCACCGGCATCGCAGGGAGGGCCCTGTGCCACAAGGAAGTACTCAGGCTAATTCTGTGGCTTCTTTGGGGACCATAGCCCTGTGTCTGCAGACCCCGAGCTGGTCTAAGCACGGGCGCTGGCAGCACTGGTGCCACACTGGGAGGGAAGACAAGCAGGTGGCTGATGCTGCCTGGGATGAATGAAAACAGCACAGCACCTCCTCCCAGCCAGCGCTGGCCCCTCCCTCCCTCCTCGCCCAGCATTCTCCAGCCCAAGGACACCGGAAGAACATCACAGTGTCAGATCAGTGAGCAGCAGCACGGTCACCCCTGACAGACCTGTTACTGTCCTGGGAAGACCTCCTAGCCCCTAGTTCTGAGTCCTCCCTTCTCCACAGGGCCTAACTTTCCCTTTTCCATTCCTAATCTGCCACACTCCACCCTGCCCAGGCCCCAGACTTTGCCTTCTGGCTTCACTCTTCAGATGCCAGTCCTTACCATAGCTTGGCTCAGGGCTCACTGGGATGGGGTACCCCTGCCTGGATGTCCCCTGCAGCCGCTCTGTCCTGCCTATAGTCCTGTCCACTGGTGCCACCCCCAGAGACCATGACCCTTTTTAGGAAAGAGACTGCCCCTGTGCTGCTGCTTGGCTGTGGATGAGGACCAGCTTACTGGGCCTCAGTTCCATTTATCAGAGTAGAGTGCCACCCCAACCCACAGAGCTGTGTGCCGGATGAGAGAGGGACTGGCACTCTAGTGATAGCTATCATCACCAGAGCCAGCGGCAGGGCAGGGCAGCAAAACCAGGAGGAAACAGTTATGTGTCGATGGGAAAGAGAAAGCAGCGGGAAGAGGCCAGGCCCGCCTCCCTCCCTCCTGGGGCTGGGCCTCCACCAGCCCCTGCTCGCTGCCATCTCTTCTATTTCTTGTTTTCCTTTTCTGATCTGGTACTGAGGATACAAGCACTCTACTACTACTTGAATTGTGCACTAGCCCTTTTGTTTTGGGGAGGGAGTCTAACTTCTGTGTCCCTCTGCTTCTTGAGTAAGCTGGAATTACACGTGTAGCTTCCTAGTTACTGGCTCCTTCTTCCTCCCCCACCTCCCCCCATCAGCTGATTGTAGAAGGGGGTTTCATTCTGTCACATCTATATAGGCACACAATATCCTTTGACCAGACCCTGCCTCTGCCACTTTTTAAAGAATTTCTTTATTATTATGGAAGTGATGTACAGAGGGATTACAATTCAATGATCACATTTCCTTTTGTACAGTGTTTTCTGTACCCTCATTTTCTTCCATTCCTTCCCTCCCGTCTCCATCCATCAATGGCCAGTGAGCTCCAAGGCTGCACTGTTTTACCCTTTTCCCCTCAAGTTCTGCCCCTCCCCCCACTCTCCCAAAGAAATACACGTGAATACACTATATATAAGGTAAAGAAGATAGAATCATCAAAAATGAAAAAGTCTTTTGTTTCCATATCTTGGAGTTCATTTCATTATGTCTATTATTTTAGATAAATATGAAGAGGCCTCTGTGCCTTTGTGTTTCTCTCCTAAAATTATCCTCTTTTGGTCTCACCACATGTGTGTGAATATCTATAATTCTGCATAATTTTTCATGTCCCAGTGCATTTTAGATCTAACTTCCACCTATCAGAGAGAAAATGAGCCGCTTGTCTCTCTGAGCTTGGCTTACCTCACTTACCATGATTTGTTCTAGTTCTATCCATTTCCCTGCAAATGACATTATTTTATTCTTTCTAATGGGTATTATGCGTAACATTCCATTGTATATAGGCACCATGTTTTTGGATCCACTCATCTATTGTGGGGCATCTGGGCTACTTCCGTATCTTGCTTGTTGTGAATAGTGTGGCAATAAAATTGGATGTGCAGGTGTCCTTAGCATATTCTGGCTCATGAAGTTCAAGGTAGATGCCTAGGAGTAGTATGGCGTTTTCCTCCCCTTTTGACTGTACATTTGAGTTTGTCTTTTATAAATTCTAAGCTGGGCACAGTAGTACTCAGGAGGCAGAATCATAAGGATGGAGAGTTCAAGGCTAGCTTGGGCTGCAAAGTAGGACCCTGATGGGAGCAGTGGTATCACTGGAAATAAAAACCAAAAAGGCTCCTAGCTGCTGGGCACCGAGAGGGAACAAGTATGCACTGAAATATTTATTTGCTTTAATCCAAACACAGCATAACAGTCCCCATTTCTGAGCTAAAGAACCCAAAGCTTAGAAAAGAACTTAGCAAAGTCAAATGCAACTAAACTCCTCAGCTCAAACTTGGGCCTCTCACAGTGTACAGGGCTTGAGAGGTGCAAGGCCTTGTTACCATCTCCACTCACAATCTCTACTTACAGGTAAGTCAACTGTACTTCCTAAGAACCAGAGGATACTCCCAGCAGAGACAGCTGGGCCATGATGGGGACACAGGCTACTGACTGCAAGGGGCAGGGTATGTGGCGTCACAAGTGCCCAGGGTAGAGGCACTAAAGGGAAGGCCCGGTGACTTCCCGATTGATGCTGGCAGAGCCTTGTCCTCCTCAAAGGCTAATGGAAGCTTGCTCAGAACCACTTCTGTCTGCAGCTGGGATGCCATGCCAGGGCAGAGAGGCCACACTGCTTCCTTGTAGAGTCCTTGTGCTGGCCCTCCGGGCTGACACAGCAGCTCACAGGCCAGCAGGCCCCAGGACCACCAACTCAGCCACCCCTCTTCTCAGTACTCCCAATGTAATGCAAAAGGAAAAGACTCCTTCCTCCCTCTCCTTGGAATCCTTTCTCCACACACCACAAAGGGGGGGAGGAGGGGAGGAGACATGTCCCTTTGCTAGAGAGGAGCATCAGGAGCCAGACTCAGCATGTCCTCTGAGCAGGAACCTGGCTCAGTCTCAGTGTTTTTGCTTTGCTGGCTCAGCCCAGTTCAGGAGTACTCTCTTTACCAAGGGAGTCAAGGCCTTGTTTGGTAGAGGCTCAGCCCCCTTCACCTGCCAACCTTACTGCTTAAGGTTCTGATATAGGTGCTGCTCTGGACTGAGGATGGAGCTCTGACCCATGAGTGCCAAGTGTGGTTGGACTAGACAGGCCCAGGACCTGAAGCCAGTTCAAGGCCAAGGTCTGCAAAGAGCACAACATTTCCCAGAGAGAGGTATCAAAAACAAGATCTGGATGCTGGCTTTGGTGCTTCTGGGTGCTGCTAGTTACTACCATGGGATCATGCCATTACACTCAAAACCTGGCATGCTCCCTGACTGCTCTGAAAGAGAAAAATTAAAAATGAAATCAGGGGCTGGGGGTGGGGCTCCAGGGGTGGTGCACCTGCCCAGCCAGCACAAGGCTCAGCTCAAACCTAGTCACACACAAACATTAATGAACTTCAGACTTAAAAATGACCATACAAAACACATTGGACAAGCAAAACAGTGTACCAAGATCCTGGCATGCCACCACAGGAGATGACCTTGACAGATAACAGCCTGGCAGGATCACCTGTGGAGCAGGCAAAATTCCAAGGCTGAAAGAAAGTGCTTTGCTACTCAAGTAGGATCTCAAACCTACCTCAGCCATCAAGCTTAGGGCTTGTTCCCTGTCTTTCTTGTCCCTACTGGAAAGCTGAATGAGAAGTAACATCCAGCTAGCTTTCTCAGCCC
>NW_012267284.1:3079969-3086746 GCF_000151885.1 Dipodomys ordii
CACACACACACACACACACACACACACACACACACGAGTGGGAAGCCTCAGACCTCAGACACACTCGAAGGGCCAGGGGCCAGAGGCCAGGCCACTACTGTCCGGCTCCATTCCCAGGGACATTCAGGTCTAGAGACAGAGTGGCTGGGGGCCGAGGCACTGGGGTCAGTGTGGACTTCACTGTGTCCATGGAAATGTTTTAAAAATGAGCTTAGGTGATGTTTGCACAACTTGGTAAATTTACTCAGTCCTTGAATTGTACATTAAAAAAAAATCACCTCAAAAGAAACAAGTTTCCATAAACCCTAGTTATTTACTGAAGACCCCTCCCACTGAGAACGAATCACCTCCAGGCTGGTTGGTCCTGAGCAGCTCCACGCTGGCTCAGGTCTGTGATCTAGTTCAGAGGCTCAGAGCAGGAAAGCTCCAATTAGAAAGCCTGTTCCTGGCTGCTTTCCTCTTTATTAAACCACAGCTATTTACCAAGCTAGCAGCAGGAAGTGGAGTAGACCCACGTGTCAATTAGGGTCCCTAAATGGGGTGATGGGCTTGTCAGGTTCCCACTGACTGTGGGAGCAGGGCCCTCAGAACAAGGCAGGGACAGCTTTAGCCGAAGTCCAGGGATTCCCAGAGTGGATCCCCAACTGCAGCCATGAAGCCAGGTCTGTCCCCGGAGAGGCCCAGTGCCTAGACAGCCACCTCCTACCGTGTTCCTCAGGGTTTGATTTGTCATCAAACCACTGTGCCATGGAAGATCTCACTACTATTAAAAGGTACAGGGAGGGGAACCAACCCAGTTTAGAATGTGCCTATGAGGAGGGGAAATCAGTGTCCTGCTGGAATGCCCCATCTCCCAGCGCTGGGGTAGAGGACACAGCAAGGCTCAGAAGACAGACAGAGGAGGAGGAGGAGGAGGAGAGAGGGAGGGCCAAAGTCTCAGGGTGGGGGCTGTCTCAGAATGACTCTTGTAAATTCTGTACAAGTTTGAAAGGAAGTTAAAAAAATGAAGAATTACTACTATGGCGTTCGTGAAGCTGAGCATGAATCCGCCCCCAGGAAGGCTGTTAACAGAATTTCAAAAGGCATCAGTCACATGAGCTCTTTTTCTGCCAGACAGGGGAGGAAAGAGTCAGGGCTGTACAGGGAAAACAATTCCTCCCCAAGTGCTTTTCCCACACCAGGTCTCTAGACCTGAAAGCCCCTCCCCCAGATTTCCCCCAGGCTCCTGGGGCCACCAGGCCAGGCAGGCCTCTGCAGCAAGGCCTCCACTGGCCCTCCGCGTGACTGCAGGTTCTGCTGTGTTCAGTGTGGGACTCAGGGATCAAACAGACCCTGTCTGCAGGCCCAGATCCAGCGCTCCTGTAAATACGTCACTGGGCATGTGCAGAGTGGTCCCTCGGGACAGTGGTCCTGTCTAGAAGGCTGGAGGCCATTGCACGGGTGTCTTTCCCCTAAGACCACAGGGACCTGGTGGCAGCTGAGACTGTGGACGGAGGGCGTCTGTTGACTTGCTTGGACCCCCCCACCCCCCGCCCCGCGCCAGACCATCCCAGCAGCAGGAAGGTTCCACAATGACTCCAGAGGAACTCAGCTGAACCTTTCCATGGAGACTGCCCTTGGCTGCCATGTGGGCAGTGGGTCTAGACCTCTTAGGGGACAAGCACCTTAGACTTCAGAAAGTATTCTTTATGTTAAAGCTCTGCCTAGCTGAACACAGTGAGGTGGTTGGAAAAGTGAATCCGATTGCTGAGTCATGAAAAGGAAATGCTTCCTGAATAATTAGGCTCAGCCCCAGAAATCTGGACCCCAGGAAGTGAGATCACTCTTCAGAGCTCTCCCACTTTTCGCTTTTTTTTTTTTTTTGGTGGATTGCTGAAGAAGAGAGTCTCACAGACTTTCCTTGCTCAGGCTAGTTTCGAACTGTGATCTCAAATTTTAGCCTCCTGAGTAGCTAGGATTATAGGCACGAGCCACCAGCCCAGCTGGCCTAGATTTTTTTTTTTTTTTTTGTCAGTCATGGAGCTTGAACTCTGGGCCTAAGCGCTATCCCTCAGCTCTTCAGCTCAAGGTTAGCACTCTACCACTTAAGCCACAGTGTCACTTCTGGTTTTCTGGTGGTTTATTGGAGATAAAGTTTTATGGCCTTTCCTGGCTGGCTTTGAACTTCGATCCTCAGATCTCAGCCTCCTGAGTAGGCGTGAGCCACTGGTGCCTGGCTGGCCTAGAGTTCTTGATTGGCTTTTTTTTTTTTTTTTTGGTCAGTTGGTCGTGGGGCCTGAACTCTGGGCCTGGGCGCTGTCCCTCAGCTCTTTAGCTCAAGGCTAGCACTCTACCACTTGAGCCACAGTGCCACTTCTGGCTTTTTTCTTTTTGCTTACGTGGTGCTGAGAAATCGAACCCAGGGCCTCAGACATGCAAGGCAAGTGCTCTACCATTGAGCCACCCTTCTAGCCTCCAGCATTTTCTGTTTATGTGGTGCTTCATGCATGCTAGGCAAGCACTCTACCACTAAGCCACATTCCCAGACCCATTTCTTCACATTTTAAATCTGAGTTATTCTTCACCTTGGAGGTTGGAACCAATTTTTTTTGTGAGTTATGTTACTTTTATAAAGTAAAATATTCATAATAAAAACCCTCAATAAAAATGGCTCGTGGTGCCATGTAGATAAGATCCAACTCAAGTTACGGGTTGTTGTAGTATTGGGATGACAATAGTCACAGTAAGCATAAGACATGAAGTCACTGATGCCCACAGCCTCAACATGTAACAAATAGGCCAGCCGTGTGCCAGTGTGCGCAGCAACCTAGCAGCTGTCTGAAGCACCGCAGCACACGAGTCACACGGTGTGCAGTCAATCATCCAGTGACACGGACTTTAGTTTCCACACCCTGCAGCTCAACAGCCTCTGGAACACATCAAGTGCAGAAGTTCCAGCCTGAAATTTGTTTCAATGCAGGGTCATCACACTTCAGAATCATGGGAGGGCTACAGTGAGGAATATTAGCTCATCGGTATGGGTTAAGGATCATGAAGGATTTGGGGATGTGTCAGCATGGTAGAATGCAGAGCTTGTACAGAGCATGCACCAGCCTCTGGTGATTTCTCACCAGAGTAAATGGATGGAAAATAGAATCAGTAAACTGAATGATTAAAATCAAAGGAAGAGATAGATACTGGTGGCTTGTGCCTTTAATCCTAGCTACTCAGAAGGCTGAGATCTGAGGATCATGGTTCAAAGCCAGCCTAGGCAGTCAAATCCAAGAAATTTTTTTTTTGGTTGTTGTGGGATTTGAACTCAGGGCCTGGGTGCTGTCCTGAACTCTTCTGCTATCACTTTGAGCCACAATGCCACTTCCAGTTTTTGAGTAGTTAACTGGAGCTAAGGGTCTCATGGGAACTTTTCTGCCCAGGCTGGCTTTGAACCACAATCCTCAGATCTCAGCCTCCTCAGTAGCTAGGATTATAGGTGTGAGCCACTGGTGCCCTGCTCCAAAAATTATTTTTTCCAATAATGTAGCAAAAAACCGGAAGTAAGGCTGTGGCTCAAGTGGTAGAGTGTTAGCCTTGAGTATAAAGGCTTGGAACAGCACCCAGGATGAGTTCAAGACTCAGTACTGGCATGGATGCATAACCTTGTGTGTGTGCACATGCGCGCGCGCGCGTGCACATACACACACACACACACACACACAATCATGGGGACACACAGGGGAGGGCAGCTCCTCCCTCTCTGGCCAGCCACAGCCGACAGGGTGTTGGGTGTCCAGATTTAACTTTGGCTCAGGCAAATTATTCTTTCTGCTTTTTACTTCACAGCCTCCCTCAGGGTGAGTATAACTACCATGAGACTGGGCTGACACCATTGCCTGAAGTGTCCTGGAGACCAGGATGTAGGTCACGGCTCTGATGACTCAGGGGAAGGTAAGGGTAGTGAAGAATGAGGGGAAATCCTGTGAAAGTAAGGCTGACTGCCATCCTTTCCTTACTCAGCAGAGCTCAGGACCACTGCCCAGCGTCTCAGAAAGCAGTGCAGGCCAGAGCTCTGTGCTGGCTCTATTAATAAACACAGAACAGCCTGCTTTGTGTGCATGGGAGAGCCCTGGGTACTGGACGCCCTGTGAATTATCCGGACAGCCTGTTCCTTAGCAGCAGCTTGGGAAGACAGCGCCCATTAAACTCTGCCCAGAAGGCACTGGCCTGCAAATGGGTAGGTGTGGAGGGGACCCCAGGGGTTCCTTCTGTGGTCCTGCACACCAGCCAGGCCCCCCACAGATATGAGCCACATCCTGTAGGGTGGAGGGCTTCTCTTGGCATGAGGAAGTCTGCACAGCTGGGCTAGGGGCGGTCCCCTGTGCTACAAGAGGCAGATGGCTGTACCACAGCAACAACCTCCTTGCTGAGACCCTGAACACAGGTGGCAGGAGAACGCTGGGAGCCAGTGGGCCACACATGGGCCTTGACAGTAGTGGAGGCTGACCCTGGACTGGGCTTTGCTTGCCTGGGGGAGGAGGGGTGGAGGAGGTTACAATGCTCAGTGCCATAAAAAAATGGAATGGGGGACAGTGCCTGACTCTGGATAGCCATGGTCTAAAATGGCAGGGGGGGGGTAGTTCTCACACACACACAGAAGAGGACTCTCAAATCCCTCCCCACCAGACATGCCTGGGTCCTGCTGGGACCTGGGATGAGGAGCTGGAGGGTGCTGGGTGACAGCAACAAACCTTCCACTTCCCCACAGGCATAGGCATAGGCCCAGGATCAGGGATGGGAGCAAGGTGGCCTTAGGTTGAGGCTGTAAATACCTTGATGGCAGAGGGTGAGAGCCAGTGCTCTGTCCTATCTGGCAGAAGCGGGGAACAGCGAGAGCAGTGTTCTGTCTGCTGCAGTGTGGAGACAGCCCACAAGTTCTGCACCATGCCCCCGGCCCTGCTGGGATAGAAGGCTCCTGCTAGGTTATATAGCAGCCTGGAAGCTGGACCCACACAGTGGCTGATCCTACCACCTCAAAGGTTGAGAAGACTAGATACAGGAAGAGAATAAAGCACAGAGAATACAGGCTCATGCTTATAATCCTAGCTACTCAGGAGGCTGAGATGGAAGGATTGCAGGTTGCAGCCAGCCCAGACAGGAAAGTCCATGAGACTCTTACCTCCAATTAACCATCTCCCCCCCCTCCAAAAACCCAACAGACAAGCTGGAAGTAGAGCTGTTGCTCAAGTAGTAGAGAGCTAGCCTTGAGCAAAAGAGCTCAGGGATAGCACCTAGACCCTGAATTCAAGCCCCAGGACCAGCACATGCATGCATGCATGCATTCACGCGCGTGCACACACGCACACACGCACACGCACACACACACACACACACACACACACACACACACACACACACACACACACAAAGGTGAGAGTAAAGGAATGAAAAGATGGCTCATGAAATGGGGAAGATCCACTAACAAATTATCAGCAGCTTGACAGAGTCTTGGACCAAGAGGTGCCACGATTTCCTAGCTCGTTGGTATCAGATGCCTGAGGGGTGATTTTGGCTCTGTCCAGAGATGGCTGGGTGATTTTGGCTCTGTCCTGGCTCCAGCTTCATTTTGGGGCTGTGGGAGACAGGCCTGGGGGACGTAACTGCTCAGATGAACCACAAGGGTGGGGCCCTTACAGAAGAGGAGGCATCTGGGCTCCCTTCTTTGCTGCCTCCATGGAGGACACAGCGAGGGGTGGACGGCCCTCTCAGGAGCCCAGCACCCAGGCTGTGGACCTGTGGTTCCCAGGGCTGAGAGAAAGGAGTTTGTGTTTTCAAGCCAGCCAGCCTGTGGTATTGTGTTATACTTGGTCAGGCTCAGACAGAACACACCAGGGGCAGGGGGTGGGGGGATACTACCACTGAGGAAGTGGAAAGGGTCAACATTATCAATTCAGACTTACTTCTCGGTCTTAGATTCACAAGCAAGGAAGCACAAAGTTCATAAAAAGCTTCAAGGTATTCGTGGTGACAGTAGCAGAAATGCTCCTCAGAAGAAGAGGCCCTTCCAAGCCCTTCAGCCAGTTCTTAAATGGCAAATCACAAGTGTGTTGTTGACTGGAGAGGCTCCTCCAGTGAGCCCAGTCCCCGGACCTGTGGTTCTCGAGGGTCTCCATGGTGCCTGCTCAACAGTGAACTCTGGTCTCCCAGAAAACTCAGCAGCAAGAGACTTTAAAAAGAAAAAGGCGTGTCTCACCATAATTTTAAAAAAGGAAGGAAGAAAAAAGTCACAACAAGTTAATAAATCATCTGTTTCATTTGGCTTCAATACAAAATTCTCAGAAAAGCTCTTCTAAGGACAGCCAGACGGGGAAGATTGGACTTTTTCTGGATGCCTCTCTGGCTAGTAGAGTGGCTCAGCTTTCCACAGGCGGCAACCACTTGGGGCCCGCCCAGTTCCCGAGACTCCACCTCCTGGTTCAATCCACTTTCCTCTACAGCACACTGACTCGAAGGTGCCCACTCAGGCAGCCCTGCGGCTCAGTTCTCCAAGAGCCTCACTCTGGGTCTCAGGGCTCTCCGGCAGGGAAGAAGAAGGCAGGGAATTGGGCTTCCTGTTCTCCCAGCCTAGTGTGGAGCCCACTGCGAAACCAGTGAACACATGCTCCACTCGGCGCATGTGCTGGCAGTGCCCATCACCCAGGATCCCTCATCTGGAAGGAGCCATACAGAAGCAAAAATAAAGAAACAATAATAGGGAGATAGTCCATGGCTCCCTCTTTTGGGTAAAAGGAGGGGGAGGAGGGG